>NW_015090802.1:321874-400109 GCF_001431845.1 Calidris pugnax | reverse complement strand
CCAAGGGCAAGGAGCAGCAAGGTCTCTGTCCCATGTGTGAGCCTTGTGCCCTGCAGAGGGGCACAAAGTTCCCCATGGGTTACCTGGCCACGTCCCAACCATCCCCATGTCACACCCCCTGCCTCAGCCTTAGCCAGACGTTGGTGCCCAGCCCCCTGCTCCCGGCTTAAGAGATGCACCCACCCATGGGCATGGTGCAGAGGGGTTTGGAGAGGTGGGGGCAACACCAAAAGGCTCAACACCACTACAACAGAGGCGTGCACTGGTCTGCATCAACAGGTACAGGCAAAGGGGGGCAACCAGGAGTGCAAAGGAAAGCAGCTTAAAATAGGCCGGCAGTAAAAAAACAAGGAACAGCAAGGGCTGAGGCAAGTCCTGGAGATGTTCACTCTCTGACTCACATGCAACTGAGAAAACAAGGTGGGGCAAGGAGGACCAGCCCTGAAGGAACATGCCTTGGTGGGCACCAGGCAGGGATCTCCCATGCACTGGGGCACAGGTTTGACTGGCTGCTGGGAGGGCTGGTCCCTGGGCTTTGCTTGCCAAGGACCAGCTGGAGAAGACCTCACTGGGGCAGGCGCTGAGGCCACCGGTCAGTATGATGGGTGGTTTGGCCTTGACAAAGCTGGGGGAAGGATGTCCTCAGAGGAATCTCCACCAGTGCCTGCTCCATTGGGCAGACTGGCCAGGCCATGGGTATGCCTGGGGGATACCAGTGGTGCCCCCAGTTCCCACCCTCCCCTGACTGAGTGATGGCCGGGCACCAGCACCCCCGCATATGCCTGTCCCCGCTCCCAACCAGCCAACGCGCAGGCGCTGAGGCCACCGGTCAGTACGATGGGTGGTTTGGCCTTGACAAAGCTGGGGGAAGGATGTCCTCAGAGGAATCTCCACCAGTGCCTGCTCCATTGGGCAGACTGGCCAGGCCATGGGTATGCCTGGGGGATACCAGTGGTGCCCCCAGTACCCACCCTCCCCTGACTGAGTGATGGCCGGGCACCAGCAACCCCACACATGCCCGTCCCCGCTCCCAACCAGCCAAAGCACCCGTGGGGCGAGCTGCCACCCACCCCAGGGTGGCACACACCACCACACTGCCCAGTGCGCCGGGGACAGCCAGAGGATGCCGGCAGGACCCATCCAGCACCCAGCAACAGACACCGCCCGGCCAGAGCCACACGTACCTGGGGGGTCCGCCAAGGCCTCCCACTCGCCATCCTCACCGGCCGCAGCCCTCCCGCTCCCCTCGGCGGCTCGGCGGTTGCTACGGAAGGACCGTTGCCAGGAGATGAGGCGCTGGATCTGCTGGATCCCCGCGGCGGGCATCCCGCCCAGCCCCGCCGGCCGGGCTGGTGGCAGCGGGGACAGGGCTGGCAGCCACCCCCGTGCCAGCTCCCGGGCATCAGGCGAGCGCGGCGGCACCGGCCAGGATGGCAGGAGCTGGCAGCAGCGAGTGCCGCCCCGCGCGGAGCCTGCGAACACGCGTCGGCAACACCCAGAGGGGGAGAGAGGTGATGGAGATGGGAGCGACCTGCCACAGGGCAGGCGCGATGCCCGGGACTTGTCACCTCCCCTCTTCACTCCCCCCCACCCCCCAAAAAGCATCATCCCTCAGAGGGCAGGAAAACACTCTGGTGATGGTCTGGTGGTCGCAGCTGTCAGCAGCAAAGCAGGTCTTGCCGCAGCCTTCAAGGGTGTGTTTTGCAAAGGCAGGTGTCTACCCTCCTGCCAAACCCCTGCCCCAGCTGGGTGATGCGGAGCTGCTGGGCAGCCCCTCGCCTTCCTCTGCCCTGGTGCCACTCCGGGCTGCGCTGCTGCTCCCTGGGAGATGGGGCATCCTGCTGCTCTGCCCTTGGTGGACAGCCCCAGGAAAACCCCAAAAACAAGTAATGGGAGGAGCCCAGGGAGAGAGAAAAAAGCCTGGTCCTGCCTGATCCCCCAGGGAGCTGGTTTGGGACCCAGATTGCCAGAAAGTGCTGGTTTTTTCCCCATGAGGTTAGATCTTAACTCTCCGGTCTGGTGCAGCAGAGGAGTGCCCCAGCAGGTACTAAGAGGGGAAAGAGAAGGATAAAATGAGGAGGGTGTCAGGACAGCCCTTCCCACAGACAATTAGGTGCCAGCTGATAAACCCTGTGCCCTAACCTTCTGGCAGCGTGAGCAGTTCTTCACCAAAGCAGAGTGATGAAATCTGAAATTCTGACTCTTTCCAAGGAAAAATCCAAGCAGAAAGGACATCTAACGCTGACGGCAAGCAAACAGGCTCTGGGCACCTGAGGCTCTTTTGAGGGAGGTTTGGGCTTTCCTTTCTCTCTCATGGGTCACTGTTCAGCAGCCTGATCCCATTCTTGCCGTTTCCTAATACACAGCACACACCTCTCCAGCGGTGAGCGGGGGATGCTGCAGCCACTGTCCCCAGCCAGACCCACAGGCCCACTGCACCCTTTCTGTGTCCCCTGGTGCAAGGCACGGCTCCAGGAGCAGGGGCTGCAGCAGGAGCAGCACTGGAGTTCCCCTCTGTCACACCAGCTGGGTCCTATCTGGAAGGCGACACAGGGAAATGAGAGTCTTTCCCCGGGCAGCCTGTGAGTCAGATGTCTCCATCAAGGACTTTGGGTGGTCCCCCATTGACTCTGCTCAGAGCAGCACCCAGCCCTGGGTGCCTGTCTGGCAGCAATGCCTCATGCAAACAGCTAAGAACAACCATCCTCTCTTCCCAGAGGGGAAACTGAGGCCCAGCAGCACCCCCAGACGTGCTTTTCAGGGCTGCAACTGGGTGTCCAACATCCCAGCTCTCCCACCGCCCCTGTCCAGTTGAGTAATTCAACTGTCAAAACCCAGGAAGCCAGAAAACTCTGCTTCAGTCTGTTTTATGGCAAGAAACAGGGAAAACCAATTATACCAGGATGCTGATCCTAACATCCAGTTGTGGGGTCCACCAGCACAGGGCTCCTGAGCCCCCTTGTTAGCTCCCCAGCAGCCCCTGGAGAGCTGTGCATGTCCGTGGCTCATGGTGGAGCAGGGAGGAGACCCAGTTTGGGAGGCTGAGAAAAGCCCAGGGCTCTGCGACAGAAAAGCATCTGAGTGTCACCTACACCAGGAGAGCAGCCTGGAGAGGGGGTACCACCACAGACCTCTGCGGACCCCTTTGTGCTTTGGGAGCAGCACAGCCTGGGACGAGCACCCGTCCCCAGCCGTGGCATGGCAGCCCCACACTCTCAAGCGGTGGGATGCCCGGGTGGCCCCAGCCCGCTGGCAGCCAGCCTGGCATGCTGTCCCTTGGAAATGGGGGTACAGCCACCCACTAGGTACAGCTGGAGCAGCTCCCGCAGGAAAGCCGTCACTCTGGGATGCAGATGTCACACATGCCTTGAAAAGGACCACATCTGACACGGTCGCCCTTCAGCTTTAAAAATCTCATTCTGGGTCACTCATTTCCTTGTTTCTGAGACATAAAATCAGACAGGACAGGCGGGCAGCTGCGCTGGGCCTGTGTGCCCTGCAGACATCTCTGAGCAGGGCCAGGGCAGCTCCCACCAGCTGACTCCCTGCACGAGCATCATGTCTCCCCGTACCAGCTCCCCAGGGGTTAACGTCCTGCAAGAGCCCACAAGGGCAAGTTGGTGGGAGCAGCCTCAAAGTCATTCAGAAGGACTTTCCTGCCCCACTGGGTGAAGGAGATGTGGGATGCAGGAGGGACAGTGGCTGTCCCACCACCACACATGCAGCTCTTCGTGGGGCAGCCCCTCTCTAACCCTGCAGCACTGGTGACCGCAGCCCTGGGAACAGCTGGAGCAAGGAGACTGTCGCTGTAAATTGTGAGGAATACACACAACCCCTCACACCCAGCCTGTCCCAGGAGTCCAGTGAGATGCTCCCTCTGGGCTCTTGGGCATAGTCTCGGCAGAGCTGGGCTGTGGCCCAGCTCCATCCTCTGGGGGGGAGGCAGAGGGGGTCCCTGGCAGCACTGATACCCAGGGCTTCACCACATCTGGCTTGAAGCATCCTGCACCCATCCCTACCTCCCAGGGCATCAAGGCCTTGGGAGCTCGTTTTGGAACCATCTCTTCCACTCAGGCAAATCTGCCCCTGGTGCCTGGGGGCTCAGACTTCACCCAGCTACACAGCATTCCTGACATCCCATCCCGTGAACGCAGGACACTGCTCCTCAGCACGACTGCATGCCTACAGACCTGGCAATGATCTTTCTGAGCCAGGAGATCAGCCAGGTATTAAGTGAGGCCCTCAGCCAAACCACAGAATAGTTTAAAAGCATAGAGTATGTAATAGTAACGGAAAGCCACGGAGACAAACGCTCGCTCCATCCCAAAGAAACATGGAGAACAAGGCAGGAAGGGATTATTGGAAGCAGTCCTGGGCTCACTATGAACAGGGCAGGGACAGCACACATTCGCCGAGACAAATCTGAGACACAAACCCCTTGCAGGAGAAGGAGATTAAAAACCACCACAGCTCTTTTAACCAACATTGATAGTAGATGTGTGAATCTCCCCCAACACTGCCCGCAGCACCGGGATCCCCAGCTGCCATTCACGCAGCTGCACACCCGCTCTCATCAGTGACTCCTCAGCTCCTCACACTTTACACCTTTTCTTCAGAAAAAAAATAAAAGAAAAAAACCCCAAACCAGCAGCACATACCATTTGTTGCTTGCAAATGCTGGTTTGCCAAGCCAAGCCTGCTGCTGCTGCTGGGGTGGTGGGTAACTGGTAAGGACCCTGCAGCTGGAGAGCCTTGAGGCCGCTCCAGCCTGGCCCTGGGGAGGGGTGAAGCAGGCAGGGGGCTGTTTTCCCACACAGCAATTCCCACCTGAGCCTCCCGGAGCCCCTGGGGGTCTCTGTGATGGCAAAGCTTCCCCCCTGCACTCCCGGGGGAGCCGGGAGCCTCTTGGCCAGCCCAGGCGGCATGGGCTGCAGTGCCACTTTGCACTTCTGCAGGACATCTCCAAAGCTTTGCCCCCGGCTCGGAGTTCAGCCGCCAATTTATTCATTCACAGACAAACACAGCACCTGGGTGGCTCGTGCGAACTTCACCGCTCACAGTATTCGCCACGGGCCTCACGCGCTGCGGGAGCCGTGGGATTACGTGAGACCCAGCCTGCCTTCCTGTATTCCGAGAGCAAGGCTCTGGCCGTCTGATTGCAGCGGTACGACGGCATGCCAAATAGCTTGGAAAATCAGAAAGAAGCAAATAAATCTCAGCATGTGGTGTTTTCAAAATCTTCAGTCTCCGGCTTTCTAGCAAGCCAAACGTGACATCTGAGCATCCAACATTGATTGTCCTGGTCTCCCGTGTCTGGAAACACGAGGTGTTTCTAAAACCCCTTTCTAAAACCCCAGTGCCTCTCTGCAGACCCCCTCCTGACATCCTGCAGAGCACAGGGAACCGTGGGCTGGTCTGTGAGGGTGGAGGAAGGCAGGACTAACAAGGGTGCCTGTGTGCCCGATCCTGGAGGGACACAGGCTCCCAGGTGTGCCGGGGGGGCTCAGGGCCCCCCACTCTTTCCAGGTGTGCCTCTCACCACTGAGGATGGAGGGAGCCACAGGTAAGTTAGATGGGTCAGCCCTGACCCAAGTGTCCTCAGGGATGAGGAGAGCAGCCTGGAGAGGGCATATCACAGCAGACCTCTGTGGACCTCTTCGTGCTTTGGGAACACCACACTCTGGGATGAGCACCAGTCCCAGCCCCGCCATAGCAGCCCCACATGGTAGGGGTGCACAACCCTACTGGTGATGCACATAGAATGGTTTGGGTTGGGAAGAACCTTAAAGATCATCCAGTTCCATCTCCCTGCTCTGGGCAGAGACACCTCCCACCAGACCAGGTTGCTCTAAACCCCATCCAACCTGGCCTTGAACACCTCCAGGGATGGGGCAGCCTCAACTTCTTCTGCCTGGGAGCACAAACTTTCACCCCAGCCAGCTGTGAGCATGTGTGGCACTTGTCATGGGAACCCTCTGCCAGGTCACCCTCCCTCCTGTGCACCCCAGGCACTCCTGCCCATGCAGATGACCGTGTCCACATTCCCTGTGGCCTCTCCCAAAGTCCAGTGACTCCCAGAAGTGGTGCTGGTCAGGTGCTCTGCTGGGCTATCTCGGTTGCAGGATTGACTCTCCCCTCCCAAGCACACACGTGTGCACACACGTGCCAACGCTCATACACACACACACGTGCAGGTGCAGGGCAAGTGCTGTCACAGCTCCCCAGGCTGTGACACAGCAAGGCAGAGCCACCAAAAGTACCCAAGAGAAGGAGGAGAAAAGAAGACGGAGGCAAATCCGTTGAGAAGAACTCAGCAGTGCTCAGGTGACAAACAGGATTTCAAAGCCCCTGAAGGAAGAGATCCCTGGGGTCTTCTAACTCCATCTCTGTCTCCAGAGCTCTCCTTGCAGATGCCAGTGGGCTCCGGAGGCTGGTGTGTGGTGATGTGGGCTGCTTTCATGAGCCCCACTCATGTCAGTAGGTTGGCTACTTTCCTAAGCTCAGTATCCACCTTGTGCCAGCATCACCAGTGTCCTGTGTGCAGTCCATCCCCAGTGTCCTGTGTGCCAGTCCATCCCCAGTGTCCTGTGTGCTGGTCCATCGCCATGTCCTGTGTGATGGTCCATCCCCACATCCTGTGTGATGGTCCATCCCCATGTCCTGTGTGATGATCCATCACTGGAGCCCTGAGTGCCAATCCATCCCCGTGTCCTATGTGCCAGTCCGTGTGGCCTTTGCAGACTCTGCCCAGAGGAGGGGACAGCCTCTCCCCACCACAGCAGAGCAGGAGGGGACACAGTGCCAGGGCACGGTCCCCAGGGGCTGCTGGCATCCCACCAGCCTGGTGCAGTGAGGAGGAGCTGGGGCCACACCAGGCTGGGACGGCTCATCCATAGCTGCTGAGACCTCTCCTTTTGTGTCACCCTGTATTTCTGATGAGGTGGACGCTGAAAGGTCAGGCCTTCTTCCAGGGATGCTTCTGTGCTTGGGCACTGCAGATACTCGTTTCCGAATCCCTGTGAAGTCACTTAAACCTTTTGGTGCCTCCATTCCCCATCTGTAAAGCGAGGCTTACGCTATTTCCTCTGTCTGTCTTACCGGGATAGCTCATAAGCCATTTGGGACTGGAAAAGTCTCAGAATATGAATTTGTGTCTGGCTTGCAAAGTGGGGCCCTGGGCTCGTTAGGAACTAATGTGATCACTTGTGCTGTGTCTAGCGAGGAGAAACACGCTGCTGCGGGTACTTGTCCCTGTGCTCAGCGATGGGGGTTTAGCAGTGAGGACACAACACACGCTCCCAAGGCTGCCGTGGCGTTCCAAATCACACTCCCATGTAACGAGCGTGGTGGCCTCAGCTCAGGCATTCACAGACACCAATTTATCTTGTGCTGTTATTTGACGACAGAGTCTTTGCTGAGGGGTCAGGACGGGTCACAAATACCCTTCAAAGACAGGGCTGCTTGTGTGTTCGCACATATTTACGCTGTACAGAGGCGCAACACCTCAAATGAGAGTTATGCTCACCTAAAGCGGTGATGAACACCCTTCTTTCGCGCTTTCCCTGCTGTGTCCCTGTGCCTGCCCTTCAAGGATGGCTGTGTAAGGACGATGCAAAGAAACAGAGCACGAGCAGAGGAAATGGGGCGCTGCCAGCCTCAGCTCACCCTCAGGCCACCTGAACCATCACGGCTGGGCATTCACACCCCTGCTGCTGTGGGAACCCCTCCAGGGATGCAGCAGCAGAAACCCTCGGGAAAGGTGAGCACGCTAACGGGGCTGGCACACAGCACCCAGTGCTTCCGGGGGGGCTCCCGGGGGAAGTTTGGGGATTGAACCAGGGAACTTGGGACTGCACAATACTGGTTACAGGGTGGCTCGGAGAAGGGTCAAAGGTGGGGAAAGGGAGGGATCCAGGTCGAAGAGGGAGGAACAAGCATGCAGTCTGTCCTGCATTCTTCTTTTCCCATGTGGTGCATCCCTGTGTGTGTGTGTGATCCCCATCCTCTGGTGAGCTCCAGGCCAGAGGAGCCAGCGAGTGCAATCGCAGTGGTGGAGCCAGATCCCGGAGAGACTGAGGGTCTGGGAGGTGATACCAAGGCAGATCATGAAGGGTGTTTTCCGAGCTGTGAGCCACAGGACCAGGATGATACCTACATCCTCCCACCTGAGCACTGCTCCCCTGCCCACGCTCGGCTGTGCCCAGGACCTGGCTCAGCCTCACTGCTGGTGGGACCTGCAACACTGGTAGGAAGCGGTTCCTTATCTCGACCAGATCCCTGGGATCTTCCATCCACGGGACTGAACTACCCTGAAACAGTCCTGGCCAAGGACACGCTTAGAAATAACATCTGGGACAGGACAGGCTGAGACTCCCATTAATTGCCTGGTTGCTCTGTGGTTTGTTCACGTGCTGCACCCGAGTAGGTACAGCTCAAGAGCGTCATTGTCAAAGTTGCGGCTGGGATGAAGGTCTGGCATGACAGCCCTGAAGACATGCCAGGAAACCTGCTTTTTGGCACCTGAAGCTATGCGTTAATAGTGAGATGATAATATATTGAGCCCTACCTAGTCCTGCCTTTGAAACTATTTATCATCAGGGCATCTTGTGCTGCTGGCTGGTGAGTGCAGTGCCGTGCCAGGCAGGATGAGCTGACAGCATCAGAAACACCTCCAGAGACATGACAATGTCGGGATGCCATGGACCACCAGCCTGAAACGGCTTCCGACATCTCCTGCTTGCCCCCCTGCAGGAGTGCTGTCCCTGGGGGACCCAACGTGGCCATCCCGCCTCACGCCAGTATCCAGGACTTTTCTTTCTCAGCTCTTCCATGGGGCAGGGATGCTCCAGCCTTGCTTTGCACAGGTTTAGCAGGAAGTGGCTCACTCAAATGGCATCACGCAAGAAGAACATGATGGACTCGGGAGAGCAGGTTCATGCCCCCATACCCAAGTCCAGCCCCTCATCCAGCCTGTGGGGTTGCTCTGTCCCAGGGCCAGTGGGGCTGGTGGCAGGGAGGGTGGATGCTGGCAGCATAGCTCTGCTCTGATCCCCACGCTCCAGCCCTTTGGTAGAGTGCCAGGTGCCCATGCATGTGCCAGTGGCTCGAAGAGCACCATTTAGAGCCGACCTCTGAAGAGCTGTTTGTGTGTAGGGCAGGAGAAGCCAGAGTGTTTCTCCTGCACAGGCCATGGGGACACACGGGGGTCACCCTGAGGTGCTGTGCCCTGGCACAGAGCTCTCTGGAATCGATGGAGCCTGTGGAACAAGCTGCCCTGGGCTGGGGCTGGGTTATGGTTTGAGAAACTCACAACAATTTATTGTTGTTTAGACAATTCTTCTATCACTCGATGACCCTTCCCTACCCGGGAAGGGGAATTGGGGAAAACAAGGAAACACATGGGTTTAAATATAAATAGATCTAATAGGATCAGACTAAATAATCAACAATAATACTAAAGACCTAAATTAATCAATACTAAACTATTGATCCTAATGCCAAAATAAGACATACAAGGTCTATCCCCAGCCCATTCCCCAGCAGAAGCCGTGCACTCCCAGCAGGGACAGCAAATGTGGGACCCCGTGAGCGCTGCGGCTTCGGGAGGAAGGGAAGGGCTCAGGGCTCTGGCACCGGGGAAAGGAGTTCTCTGGACCCACCACCGTCGAGGGAGAGAGCGAACTCCTCAGCAAACCTTCTAATTTATACTGAATGTGGCGTTCATGGAATGAACCAATCCTGTTGGCAGCCTGGGTCAAGTGCCCGGGTCTCGCTCCTCCTCATCCTGCTCCTGGAGAGGCTCAAAAACACCAAGACCTTGAAATCTGCACCTCAGAGCTGGCTGTAAAGTAAATATTTTCATGAATTCAAACACTAGAGCCTCCTAAAAGTGCAGATTTTCCAAGCATTGGAAGATAAATTAGTCCTGTGTCGCACAATCCAGGAGAGACTGGCTCAGCCAGGCAGCACGTGGTCGGGAGAGGTGGTCAGAGGGTTGCGAGAGGGGTCTCTGCCTGAGTGAGAAGCCCGAGAGTGAAAGGGACAGGACACAGAACCCCACAGGGGATTGCTTCAGACCTCCCTGCTCAGCAGCACCAGTCCCCACTGGCCTTTCCCCACAAGCTCTTTTGATCCACAGATCTCAAAGTGCTTCTGAACCCTCAGAAGGGACATGACTTGCTCTCTCCAGAGCTGCCTCAGCCTGGGCTCCTGCTGAAAGCTCTAACCCCGCACTTGGAGACTAAGGCTGGTGGGAGATGCAGGCAAAGGCTGAGGCACTTATTGATGCAGCTCCTCTGAGGAAACGTGATCAGCAGCGATTGATCAGCAAAACCACACAGGACAAACACACTCTGGGTGAGGAGTGAGCACCAGAGCCACCCTGCTCCTACCACCTGGGGACACGCATGGTCTGTCTGCAGAACATGGGACAGGCCATGCTGTGCCCTCCTCCTTCACCCCGTGACTCAATCCCACTCTGAAAACATCGCTTGACTCATTGGAAGGCATCCTTGGAAGCATATTTTTGCCATCAAGAGGATAAAATAAGATTTTTTGGCAGGGAGGGCACATGCTCCTGAGAGCTCCCTGGTCTCCTCCACCTCGGAGTGGGACAGAGGGCAGAACCAGGCAGGGGAAGGAGAAATGCCGGGCAGAGTTTGTACCATCCATCTGTGACTATCTAAGAAGAGCTGTTAATGTCATGCATGGTCAAAACCAGGAGTTGGAAGAACAAGAAGGAGCATGGATGAGTGCAAGGGGCAGAGATGCGCTGTCACTCCCGCCTCCCTGAGCAGCAGCAGCGCAGCCGCAGTATCTCCCTCCCCGCTTTGGGGGTCCCCCCTGAAGTGCCCCATCAGCTGAAGGGGTTTTTTGAAGATGCTGATGTTAGAAGTGGAGACAGTGAAGCACCAGGGCTAGTCAGGTTGAGCCCAGTGGAAGCCCATGAGCATCTTCTCTGGACAGGGAAGGCTGCATCCCTCCATGTGCCCAGCTCTGCAAGGCTGGGGTGGTCCCACCAGGGGGTTCAGCACTGGCTGCCCCCCCCTCAGGCTCCTCTCCACTCCAGAGAGATGCTGGTGCCAGCACGCTGGGACCTAGGAGAACTTAGCTTGCTCTGGGGTCTGTCACCATGACCCAGGAGCTACTGGAATTCCAATTAGTAGATCGAACCCTCCTTTGCTTTGAAGTCTCTCTGCAGGGCGCAGCAGCAAGGCAGGGGACCCGTCACACCCTACGAAAGTACACGAGCACGCTGGGACCTAGGAGAACTTAGCTCGCTCTGGGGTCTGTCACCATGACCCAGGAGCTACTGGATCAAACCCTCCTTTGCTTCGAAGTCTCTCTGCAGGGCGCAGCAGCGAGCACCCTACAAAAGAGCAAAGACTCTGGGCTCCACCAAACCTCTGCCTTCACGGGGAGCTGAAGGTGCTCAGCATCCCTCGGGACCTGCCTTGAGGCCTCTCCTGCAGGTGACCAATTGCCCAGACCAGGAGCGGGTTTGAATCCCCAGATCTGGCCCCTCGAAGGACAGAGGAATGACTGTCCCTGCTCTGGGCTCCACCAAACCTCTGCCTTCACGGGGAGCTGAAGGTGCTCAGCATCCCTCGGGACCTGCCTTGAGGCCTCTCCTGCAGGTGACCAATTGCCCAGACCAGGAGCGGGTTTGAATCCCCAGATCTGGCCCCTCGAAGGACAGAGGAATGACTGTCCCTGCAGCGGCACCGCTCTTCAGGGCAGGCCATCAATGGTGAAGCTGCCTCTTGTGCCTGTGCCACATCAGAAGAGGCTGAATCTCCAGGGACAGGAGAAATTTGGGTCCCTCCTTCACCCCGTGACTCAATCCCACTCTGAAAACATCGCTTGACTCATTGGAAGGCATCCTTGGAAGCATATTTTTGCCATCAAGAGGATAAAATAAGATTTTTTGGCAGGGAGGGCACATGCTCCTGAGAGCTCCCTGGTCTCCTCCACCTCGGAGTGGGACAGAGGGCAGAACCAGGCAGGGGAAGGAGAAATGCTGGGCAGAGTTTGTACCATCCATCTGTGACTATCTAAGAAGAGCTGTTAATGTCATGCATGGTCAAAACCAGGAGTCGGAAGAACAAGAAGGAGTGTGGATGAGTGCAAGGGGCAGAGATGCGCTGTCACTCCCGCCTCCCTGAGCAGCAGCAGTGCAGCCGCAGTATCTCCCTCCCCGCTTTGGGGGTCCCCCCTGAAGTGCCCCATCAGCTGAAGGGGTTTTTTGAAGATGCTGATGTTAGAAGTGGAGACAGTGAAGCACCAGGGCTAGTCAGGTTGAGCCCAGTGGAAGCCCATGAGCATCTTCTCTGGACAGGAAAGGCTGCATCCCTCCATGTGCCCAGCTCCGCAAGGCTGGGGTGGTCCCACCAGGGGGTTCAGCGCTGGCTGCCCCCCTCAGGCTCCTCTCCACTCCAGAGAGACGCTGGTGCCAGCACGCTGGGACCTAGGAGAACTTAGCTTGCTCTGGGGTCTGTCACCATGACCCAGGAGCTACTGGAATTCCAATTAGTAGATCGAACCCTCCTTTGCTTTGAAGTCTCTCTGCAGGGCGCAGCAGCAAGGCAGGGGACCCGTCACACCCTACGAAAGTACACGGACTCTGGGCTCCACCAAACCTCTGCCTTCACGGTGAGCTCAGCATCCCTCGGGACTTGCCTTGAGGCCTCTCCTGCAGGTGACCAATTGCCCAGACCAGGAGTGGGTTTGAATCCCCAAATCTGGCCCCTCAAAGGACAGAGGAATGACTGTCCCTGCAGCGGCACCGCTCTTCAGGGCAGGCCATCAATGGTGAAGCTGCCTCTTGTGCCTGTGCCACATCAGAAGAGGCTGAATCTCCAGGGACAGGAGAAATTTGGGTCCGTGAGAGCAAACACCCCTCAAATAGCAACAAAGCCCTGAGCCCCAAGAGCTCTGCTCATTTCCTACCTGCAGAAAACAAAAACAACCCCAGAGGAAAGGCAGCACCCAGCCTCAACAAGGTTTAATTTGCTGTTGACAATCCAGACGGTAATTATATTACCAGGTACCTGGCTTTTCATTAAGGCCCCACACAGATGTTACTTTTCTGGAGCTGACATAAACGTGCTCATTTGTCTTCATCAAAGCAGCACACACGCTCCCGGCCGTCTCCCCAGTCACCTGGTGCAGCACCCGTGCTCAGCCCCTCCGCCAAGCTGCCACTCGCAGGGTCCTTTACTGCCCCAAGAAGGGCACACGGACCCTGCAGAGAGGTCCTCTGCAGCCACTGCCATCAGCCTTGTCCATGTCACTGGTTTAGCCCTGCCATCATCCCTGTCCCTGCCATCATCCCTGTCCCTGCCGTCATCCCTGTCCCTGCCGTAGCCCCGGTCCCTCTGTCAGCCCCCAGCTCTGCCACCAGCCTCTCCAGCACGGATCAGGCAGAGCATTTCTCTTCCCCGCAGACAAAGTCTGGCACCTCCAGGCTTCCTTTCTGGGTGAGCCAGGGAGCTTGGCTGAGGGGGGCCATGGTGCCCTCCCCAGCAATAGTCCTCCTCCCAGTGCCCAGCCAGCCTCATGCCACCCACCCACCCCTTCTCCCCACCAGCGCTGGGGACCCGGCCCAGTTCAAGGTGTCCCTGGCCACTCACTGCAGACTGGGTGAGCCCATTCTGACCAGAGCCACTGGCACAGCCCATGTGGAGGAAGGCTACAGCTTGTTCTGCTCCCAGGGTCCCATTGCTGTCGTGGTGCGGGGTGGGCTCCAGCCTGGCCAGCTGGAAGGTGATCCCTGTGGTGGATCACCCTGTGACCTGGGGTGGTGCAGGTGATCCCTGAGCCTCATCAGAGGAACGGGGGACCAGCATCCCCAAGAGTACGGGCAGCACGAGGGGGTGGCAGCACACTCTGCTTCTGCCTTCCCAACAGGGAATCCCCCTGTCTGCTGGGGAACTGGGAGGAGGAGCGGGATGGGAGCAGGCCAGCTGGTGTGCCAAGGCTGGGGGAGATGGAAAGCCACAGGCTGAGCCTCCCCGTGTTGTCTGTGCAATTTTTGTACAGAAACACACCGCGCAAGTTTGTGGCATTGCCAGAGCTAAACAACCCCTCACTCTTCATTCGTTAAAAAAAGCCTCTTCCTGTAGAAAACACTTTTTCAGCAGCAAATGTGACTGGATCCCTGTTAAAATGCCCGGAAAGAGCCATGCAGACAGGAGCCTGGTGCCCAGGCGGGGGCAAGGTGGCTGGGGGAAGCTCCCACAGCTCCCCAGCCTGCAAGGCAGGAGGAAGGTCATGCTCCAGATGGTAGACCTCTGGCTGAGATGCGCTGCCTGGATGAAGCAGTATTTCTTCCCTCCACCATCACTAAATCTGGTGCTTTGGGGGGGAGCTGTGCAGGGGAGGAGGGACTCGGCGGCGCCAAGGACTGTGTGCAGCACAGTGCGTCTTCTGCTGGCTTGGCAAGGGAGAGAAGAGCTCCACGGACCACGCAGCCTTCATTCAGCCCCTCTCAGCAACCATTCGTGGAGGCACAGATGTGATGCGAGAGGGCCTGCAGCTCCTGGCACCCCGCTCTGTCGCAGCCCCGCAGCTCTGAGCACTGCTCTCCCCCCTCCCTCCACCCTGCCAGGGCTGGGACCCTCGTCCCGGTGCTGCCCACCCGTCCTCTGGGCTTTGCAGGACCCGCCATCGGGGCAGCGCGGGGGATGCTGTCCCCCACGCTCGCAGTGTTGCTGGAGCATCGCTTGGATCCTGCACCCCTGGTAGTGACACGCTCCTGCTCTCCCTTGGAGCAGGGCTCAGCCTGACCCCTCGCTCTGGGATCCCCAGCCCCACGCCGTCCCACCAGGTGGTGGTGATGGATGTCACTGCTGCTGCTGTGCCACCACTGACTGCAGAAGTCCTCATCCTGACCCAATCACCGCTAGATTGCGGTGGCCCTGGGTGGTGACACCAGCTGCACCTCCTTAGAGTGGCTCCGATGGATCAAACAAATGGGAAAAGCCCCTCCAGCCACCTCAGATCCAACACCCTGCTGAGGCTGGGGGTTCAATCCACCGGGGGCTTGGCCACCAGCACGAATTTTTGATGATTTCCTCTCAATGTCATACTTAGCTGGTGCTGAGACCACCCTCTCCTCCTAACATCACTGTTTGCTTAATTACTGGTTGCCACAACTCTAAGGCAGTGGTGCTGTGCGCTATGTGGAGCTCTGTTGGGCCTGCCTTTTGTAGACTAGAAACTAAGGCTCACTTCAAGATGTTTAATACCCAGTTCTCCTTTGTCTCCTGCCTATTCCTCCTCACCTCTGACTACTTTATCATGATGTCTCCAGCCTCCTGGAAGCTGGAGCTATTCTTTGACCTTCAGCCTTAGACAGTCAAGCTGTCAGGCTCGCAGAGGTGCATGGTTTTCCTACACACCTTATGCTTGAGACCTGGGTTGGGAGGTGCAAGGCTAAATAAATAAGTAATGTCAAGACCCTCCAGATGCCATAACAGATGTCCTTCAGGAGAATCTGACTCCCTGATGCAACTGGGTGGACTGTGGCGGAGATGAACTGCAAGGCCTCCTCCTGGAGCCCTGCTTCCAAAGAGGCATGTTTGGTGCTTCACCTCCACCTCCTACCCCCCGTTGCCCCCCTTGCTGTGACAGAGCTGCTCTTTTGCCTGCAGGAGTGCAAGGCTGGCTGCTCCCACCACTCCCCTCGTTCTCCCCTCTCCACTTCAGTGGTGGGCTTGCCAGCACGCTCAAATACTTTTTTACCTTGGATTTGGCAGAACTTGGCCCAAGTTGGGCCAAGAACCCACCCCACTTTTGGGGGGGTGGGTGTTGAAATCCCCTGGGAGCAGCGTGGGACCGCAGTGCAACAGCACACCGGAGAACTCAGCAGCCCGGGAGGGGACAGCCCGTAGATCTGAAGGTGGCACACACGACATACTGCCTGAATCAAGGTCACTTTGTGAGTCATATCAGACCTTGCACAGAGTTTTCTCTGGGACTGTAGCACCCCACTAACTCACGGCAGTAGGGAGGAGGAGTTCAGCCCGTGTTGCGTGAGCTGCAGCAGGGACTGCTGAAGGTTGGGTCCTCGGGAACTGTGAGAACTGCAGAAATCAGCGACACACTCTCTTGCTTTCTAGGAGGTGGCTACAAAGGCTTCCAGCTTCCCCCCCACCAGCCTGGTGCGGGGGCTGGCAGGGCTTCTGCTCCGTGGGGTCAGGGACCAGCCTTGCTCTGCAAGCGCCTGCGCTGGGCGGCTGCGGGACGTGTCTGCCCTGGGCTCCACGTGCGCTGCGGCAGACCACGACTACAGGTTGTGTGTGCGTCTGACAAAAGGACTTTCTGAGCCCAAAAATCATTGGCCCATGACAGTGACCCTCCAGGGCCAGCCTGCCACTGGGGCTCCAGCCAGGGACCTGCTGTGTGTGACGCTGCTCTGCTACCAATGGCTTGATTCTACTACTAATAACAGCTTCATTAACGACAGAGGTTGTAACAAACACTAGTTCTGACCTGTACCTCCCCCAGCTCGATCCCCTGGCTGGGCAAAGGCAGCCCCCACCTCTGGCAGCTCCGGGGGGTCTCCTGGTGCCACAGCCAGCTGGTGGAACTGGGACGGGCTTTGCACCGTGCCTATGGGGGCTGCTGCCCCTGCTCTCCAGCGCTCTCCAGATGGTTTGGCTTCTCATTCCTGAGTCTCAGGGCTCAAGGCAAAGCCCGGCCAAGTCAAGCCTCCCCTGGGGGCAGGACGCAGTGTGCCACGTCCCATGTAGCAGCCAGCAGGGAGGCCAGGGCACCACTGGTGAATCATTCCCCCAGTGTGAGAAAGCTGCTCTGGGGGCCTCCTGAGGGCACAGGGATGACGACAGCTCCCCTGGATGGCCAAGGGGCTCCTCCACCGAGGCTCCCCGGCCCCTGCAGACAGCTGTCAGCTCCAGCTCGCTGCTTGGCTGCATTTGGGATTCTGTCCAAATCCATGCTCCAGGGTCCTGTCTGCTGAGCCGTCCCCAGGATGCCACATTGTTCCTGCCAGCTCCACGGGTCAAAGCCTGTTCCGAGTCACCTTCTTGAGATGCGCTCGGACCAGATTGAGCTGAGAAGGCACGCACTCTGCAGTTCCAGGGGCAAGAGGTGCCAAAGGCTTGCAAACCTCTGATTCTGTACCAGGAGCAGCCCCAGGGACATCTGCTGACATTCAGAACCATGGGCTCAGCTGCACCAGGTCTAAATTTGCATAGAATTTGCAGCAGGGAGCTCAGAGATTTCTGTTTATCTTTACAAATGGAAGAGAAAACCCACCAGATTTAGATGCAGTCTTTCCACATTCACAGTGGTGACCAACCAACTGACTTGCTCCTTGGCTATGAACATGCCTTTTTCCAGCGACCTACCTGGCTGGCCCTAAGTGGACCCCTGGCTGTTCCATTCAGAGTCCACCTCTCTGACAGTTTGAATCATAGAATCATTTTTGCTGGAAGAGACCTTTCAGATCATCAAGTCCAACCATTAACCCAGCACTGCCAAAACCACCACTAAACCATGTCCCTCAGCATCACCTCTACGTGTTTCTTAAATACCTCCAGGGATGGTGACTCCACCATGTCCCTGGGCAGCCTCTTCCAACCCTTAATAACCCTTTCAGTATAAAATTTTTTTCCTAATATCCATCCTAAACCTCCCCTGGCAAAACCTGAGGCCATTTCCTCTTGTCCCATCAGGCCTGTTCCTTGGGAGCAGAGACCAACCCCCCCCGGCTACACCCTCCTTTCAGGGAGTTGCAGAGAGCGAGAAGGTCTCCCCTCAGCCTCCTTTTCTCCAGGCTGAACACCCCCAGCTCCCTCAGCCTCTCCTCACAAGACTTGTGCTCCAGACCCCTCACCTCCTTTGAGTGGGAGGAGGAGTGAGGGTGGCAGGGGGTGCCAGCTCCATGGCATATCAGGGGTGCCAGCAAGCAGGGGCTGTCTCCATGGTGTGGGGGTCACTGGCTCAGCCCTCTGCCCCGTTTGGCGGAGCCTTGTCCTGCCCCACGGGAGGGTGCTGCTGGTTAGGGGGTTGTAGTTGCAGCTCTACAGACCTAAAAATAACATCTCTCCTGTCCCACAGTGCTCACCACCACACCTTGTCCCAGCGCCAGACCTGCTAATTGCTCACACAATCAAAGCAGCTGTGAAGAGGAGATGGCAAACAGGCCCAGTGAATACCCACTGATGAAGATGAAGCGGCTGAGCCTGGAGGCTCTCGCAGAAGCCCTGTGTCCTCTTGTTTGTGAAGACGTGCCATGGAGCTGCCCCTACAAGGCTCCATCTCCACAAGCTGCTGCTGTTCGAGATTTGGCAATGCTCATGCCAACAGCTTAGCAAGACACCCAGGTAGCCTCACACCAGCCTGGGAATGCCATTAGCCTCCTCTGCTCAGCCATGGCCATCCTTCCTGCGCGGCCTCAGGGCTAAGATACATTGGAGCTTGGCTCAGTCTCTGACTTGATCTTCCTCTTAGGAGCCCCAGCTGATGGCACCCATCCTTGGACTCTTTGCAATAACCCCCCAGCTGAGCCACGGGCAGCCCTCGTGCAGGAGAGCCACTCGCCAAGCCTTTCAGCAGGGCAGGGGCCAGTCGTCTCCAGGAGCCAGCTCGTCCCAAGTCACTGGGTCCCAGACACATTGAGTCCCAGCCCTTAGGGTGGCTGAAGGCCACCAGAGATGTGTGGGGTGTCACAGCCTGGCCTCTGCAGCCTGCATCCCCCGTCCCCCCCCAGGCAGTGCAGTCGGTGTGCCCCATATTTATTGCTTTTGCCATCAGGACAATACTCTGCCATGCTAGAAGAAATGGGGTGTGCCATTGTTGTAGATTACCAAATAGTGTTACATTACACACCTAATCATCTCCTGCTTCAACAACTCTGAAAATGCTCTATTTTTGTCCTGCTGTCTATGGGCAGGAATTTCATTCCAGGTGATTTCTCCCAGGGACTCTGCCTCCCCAGGTCTCCTACACAAACTCACCTAGCAGTCACGTCAGCAGGACCCAGAGATCTTTCTGGCCATAGATCCTTCAGCAAGTGCCCACGAAGTCTTTCCCCTGGGCTGTATGCACATCAGCTGCAGCTAGGGAAATGATTTACTATGGAGAAAAGAGCCACTATTTGTACTTTCTCATAGTGTTTCACCTCAAAAGACAACAAAGGACAGTAACAACATCTGGAACCCCTTGGGGAGATACACAACTAGTAAACAGCAAATGAGACGGTCACCTCTGACCTTCACAAGACCTCTTTCCTCAGCAGTTTCTTGACAGACTTGAGCTCATTCTTCCTTTTGGGGCACTGTAAAATGGGAGTACTACAGAGTGCTTGCAGAGAAGTGAGAGGAAGAGACCTGGCAACACAGGCAAATTATTGATCTCTAGCAAACGCGCCGGTCTGGTTTCTCTACGCACGCCGAGCCCTGCTGGCTATAGCCTGTGCGTGACTGCGCTTGGCCACTTCAGTCACTTGCCCTTGGATGGGAGCAAAGTTGCCTTCTGCACCTCACCGGGTGCTCCCAGAGGCACGGGCACCCCAGGGAAAGGGGCAACAGGCTCAGGTTGGGTTTAAGGCTGCCTCCTCCACCCCAGCCACGCTACAGCTGTCCGTCTGTCTGGCCGAAGGCAGAAATCGGCGTATTTGGCATTGGCAGTTTTGCAGTTTGCAATTTGCTTTGCTTGTGGATACGAGATGACTCCTCCAAAACACGCCTCCCATGATCTGTTTGCTTGTCCTACTCCCTGGGAATTTCAATTCAGCCACCTGCAGACGTTTCCTTAAGAGGTCCCACTTCCCTGCGCGTGCAGCACAGATTGGTGTGCCTTCCTCCCACCGGCCCTCCTTCACCAGCCCTGTGCTTGTCTCCTTGGGAGCACAGCCACTGCTGCGCTGGGCAGCTCGCTTGGGCTTTCAAGCCACTGGGGCAGGAGGAGCATCCACTGGTGTGCCTAAGATAAAGGTTACCACATCCCCTGCGGTTTTGCCAAAAGGCTACTAGGCAGAGGGGTGAAGATGAGATGAAAGAGGGACACGGCCGTCGTTTGAGCCCCCTGCAAGGTGGGCATTTCACTTGACAGAGAAAAGAGGGAGGGAACAGACACTTCATCATTTCAGAAATGTCATTTCCCCTATCCGCAGCTTAACACCAACGTGGTGCTTTATAATGAAAGGCACCAGGGCAGTCTTCAGTGCCTGGCACGGACGGGGTGTCTGGGAGTTTGCAGGCTGCTGTTTGATCGTGCAGTGATGAGGCTGAGCTCCCCAAACTCCCCGCCATCCCTTCGGTCAGCAGCGTCTCAGCACCAGTGAGCAACTGGCACAGGGGGAGATCTTCAAATTAACTAGTGGTCAGACACTCTTTTCACTGTCCTCCTGTGCTCCCAGAGCACCGTCATGACTCATGATGCTATATATATATATACGTATAAATTTGGAATCAAAGACCCATCAAGTCATTAAAAATCTGCTTTTCCTGCACGGCCCACAGTTTGCTGATGCTCCTGCTGCTCTCACGTGTGCAGCAGGGAGCAGAAGCACTCTCCCAGCCTTGCTTTGCCAGCACGGGGGGAGGAGGAGTGTGATTTCCAAGAAGAACGATAGATTTGTGGAAGCCTCTGGTAGCCTAGGGGACGGCATGGTACCCAGGGCCCTTCCAGGGGTGACTTGGATGAGAGCCCCTGCCTCATCCTCTGCCACCACCAGCTCCAGGAGAGAAGGGACCGTCTCAGCCCCTCCAGACACCACCCCACAGATGGGTCTCGGGACAGGGTGGCTGCCTGTGGTGTCACCTCTGCCCTGCCCTGCCATTTACTCTTGTGTACTTGAACACCAATTTTGTAGCTCAGCGCCACTCTGGGAGGAAAGTTCTCCAAGAGATGCTCTTCCTGTCTCTTTGCTGGGAATTGTGCCTGGGATACGTTCACACACCGTCTGCGGTGCAAGAGAGCAAACGGCTTCCAAAGCAGCTGCTTTACTTGTGGGTTTAATAGACACCTGAGCTTCTGAGGCCTGGAGAGCAGCCCCGTGGGTGGCAGCCCTGTCCCCCTCAGGTCAGACCAGGCTTTATGTCAACCTTTAATCTACTCTGGTCACCACTCAATCTACTAAGCACACCCCAGGGAGGTCCTACCACCTTTGTGGAGCACAGGGACCCAGCATCTTGCAGGATCATTCTTTCAGAGGTGAAGGTTTACTCCTCTGCCTGAGACAGAAAAAAGGTAGAAAAAAACCCCAACTTTTTCCCCTGCTGGTTGGGTCTCCCATTACTGCACTAGAAATAACAGCAGTCTTTTTGTTCCCATAAGATCTCACAGGAACCCTTTAAGGTCACAGGTAACCTGTATCTAAGATGACCTCAGTACCTTCACTTCAGGTGCCAAGCTGGGCCCTCAGAAACATCCTCCCATCATAAAGAAGTGCTGCTCATTCACTTAGATTTTCACTGGGTTACTATCCTGAGGATATCACCTGTGCCCTCTGAAAGGAGCAACTTATATTCAATTTTATCACCTGATTTTGAAGTTGAAATACTTCAGCCAAGTTTCCTCCACTTTTACTCATTAATTGTATTAATTTTTGTAGATCCTTGGCTAAATTTTCAGTGAATAGCCCTGCAAACTGAACTCATAAACATGCAAAAGGAGGAAAAGAAAAAGAAATTAAAAGAAAGAAGAAATCTATCAACAATAGGAAGCCCGTGTTCAAGTTATACATAATATATTATTCTGCCACATGCAATTTATCTTCTGACATATGCTGCTGTAGCGTATGGCATAGCTATAAAATAGGGAAATGCAGAATCAGGGAGAGCTGATTGGGGAACTGCCCCTTTCCCCGCCAGCACACAGAACACTAAGCCAGTGGTTTGTTTTAAACAGGTCTGTTCCATTGGGGTTTAAGCATATAACTTAAAACATGCACTTGTTCAACGGCTGTGCTGAAGTTGACCTGTGGAAGGAAGGGAGTAAGTGCGACATGGTGGGCAGGGGAGGCACAGGAGGGATGTGGGGCTGTGCTGGGATCAGGTAAGCGACGGAGCCGTTAACCGTCTGTCCCAACAGAAATCCCAACCAAACTCAAGGAGCAAACCTCAGTAACCCGACTGCTAACACTCGGCAGCTTCACAGCTAAATAAATTGAGCTCCTTGTGGCTCGTGACACTTGTGCTTGGCAGACTGTGTCCTTGTGGACATCTCCAGCAGATGAAAGAGGGCTTAGTCTCCCTGGGATGACGCTGCATGAACACCCTCGGCTACCCACATTGCTCTCCTCAGACGGTGTGACTTGTATCACCCGCCTTGGCGTGTCAGGCTTTTTGCTCCCACTTAATCACTTTGCAGAGGCTGCCTTAGCGAGCCCCCCCGGGTGCAACCTCACGCAGGCTGTGATGAGATGGCCACGGAGGGACCCCAGCTCTTCCCGAGGAAGCTGGTCCAGGCAGCTCTCGGGAGCTGGGCTCCCCACACCGCAGGGACTGGCACCACCAGCCTTGTTTGTTTCCCAGCGTGTTATTCACCAGCTTCATTTTCCAGCCAAGAGAGCTTTGAAAATAATAATAATAAGAGAGGATGAATGGGACGGCATGGGATGATTAACCAGGGTTTGCAGAGCTGGGCCAGCAGGCTGGATTGCCAGCGGCACCAGCACCTCGCAAACAACTGTCTGTGTCACCCATCCCACCCCCCGCTGGAGGGGGGGGACATTCCTGCGGCCCTTTGCCCTTCAGCAGACCCCTCAGCAGTGATTGCCTGCACCATCAAACAGCACGCCGCAGCGGTGTTTTCACAAACCCTCCCTCCTTTTTTGTTGTTGTCGTCAGGTTTTTGATCTCTGTACAGTAGAAACTCCTAGATTTATTCCTGCTCTCTGAATGCATTGCCACAACAGTTGGGATTCGGTGCTGTTATAATCTTTCTGGACTATAAAAAACAAGTCATGTCTTTCGATAGCATATGGTTCTCCCCTTACAACAAGAGACACCAGAACTTTCAATTAAGTTTCTGGAAGCGGCGCTGAAGCACACATGACTCATTTCAAAAGTGCACTAACAAGTGAAATGATCCCATTTTTTGCCAGATCTTGGCTCATCAGGAAACAAACAGTATCTGATGTCTTTCTTTCTTTATACATTGACGAAAACAACACCCTTCTCCGTCGCCACTGAGCTTGGGTAGAAATCGTCCAGCTAAATATTATAATATTTGATAATAGTCCTGCCAGCACGGAGCTGACTCATTTAATGTAATGTGCTGCTCCCTGAAGATTGCTTTTCAGCACAGCAAACAATTAGCTAGTTCATTCATCCCAGCTTGAGAATGGTAGATAGTTACAGGACCGCGGGTACGCTCCTAACGGGAGCTGATTTATCAACAATCGTAGTCGTTGCTCCTGTAATTAATCATATGCTATTTCCACATACACTTACCCCTCCGCTGACACTCCGCTCCCACTTCCCAACCACTTTTTTTTAAGCTCAGAATGGCATAGAAATAATTTTGATTCCTGGTCAGTGACATGGAGATGATCGGGCAGGGCCAAGCAGTGAGTCAGGGCTCTGCTCTCCAGCTCCTTAACCCTGCTCTTGGCTCCCGGGGGACAGAGCAGAGGCTCCTCAGCCCCAGCCCCAGCTCGCAGTGGCCAAGGGCCAGCAGATCTTGCTGTTGTGATGCTACATGTGCCTGAGCTGGTGTCCACATGCAGGACCCCTCACCACCCCACAGACACACGTCCAAAGAGAGCAGCCCAGTCCTGCTGGGGGGCGGGGGAGCAAGCCCCCTCATGCCTCCATCTCTGGGTCCTGATTGAAAATGGGGGGGAGCATCCTTGTCCCCGATGCAGGTGGGGAAGCAGCCACCACAGGAAAGATTATTTGCCCAAGGTGATGTGGTGAGCAAAGAAGTTGTGGGATCTAATGGGAGCATGGATTGCCAGCAAGAGGCTTTAGGAGCTGGAGGCGGGAAGCAATTGCTAACCCCCCGGCACATCTGCCTGCCGCCCCGCTATTATTTTTCTGACTCAGCAATCCCGCAGCGCCCGGGCGCAGCCAAGGCTTTCGGCGCCGGCAGGGCTGCTGTCCCCCGGCCCCCACCTCCAGGGCAGGCACAGCATCCCTCCTCTGGGATCTGCTTCCCAGCTGGCTTTGGCAGCGTGAACCCCTGGCTGATTCAACCCCTGTCACACCACTGCTTTCAGACACTGCTCTGGAGCACATTAGACACTTGCATTCTCCAGATCACAGGGAGAAAATGGCAGATCCCTGGCAGCGAGCGTTTCTTTATCTCACATCCTCGCAAAAGAGACAGCTCCTGGGATTTTTTCCCTCTAGACTTGGGCTTCAACTGGAGATTTATTTTATGGTGTGTTCATCGCTATAATTATTGCCAGTGTGAAGACGGTGACCTCAGCACCCAGACAAATGAATAGAGCAATGAGCACATCATCAGCATCCTTATAATTACCGCCCAAATACGCACCATGGAAACCAGGAGAAAGGGGGGATGCCCAGGTGGGGATGGGAGGGACCACCTCTAGTGTCCACGAGGAGCGGGACAGCACGGGTCTGCTTGGCTGTAAGGAGCCGTTCTGCTGCCACAGGGGGCTGTCAGAGGGCTCCATCCCTTGCAGCAGCACATCCATGGGGACAACCCGGCATATCTGCCTGCTGCCCTCCTGGGAGAGGTCAGGCATGACCACACAGTTGCCATTGTGTTCAGTTCTGGGCTCCCCAGTTCAAGAAGGACAGGGAACTGCTGGAGAGGGGACAGCAGAAGACCACAAAGATGATGAGGGGCCTGGAGCATCTCCCTTATGAGGAGAGGCTGAGGGACTTGGGTCTTTTTAGTCTGGAGAAGAGAAGACTGAGGGGGGGGATCTGATCAATGCCCATAAATACTTAAAGGGTGGGTGTCAGGAGGATGGGGCCAGTCTTTTTTCAGTGGTGCCCAGGGACAGGACAAGAGGAAATGGGCACCAACTTGAATGTAAGAAGTTCCACCCAAACATGAGGAGGAACTTCTCTCCCGTGAGGGTGGCAGAGCCCTGGAACAGGCTGCCCAGAGAGGTGGTGGAGTTTCCTTCTCTGGAGACATTCAAAGTTGCCTGGACACGTTCCTGTGGGACCTGCTCTGGGTGGACCTGCTCTGGCAGGGGGTTGGACTGGGTGATCTCCAGAGGTCCCTTCCAACCCCATGTGATTCTGTGATTCTGTGATTCTGTGCTTACTGCTTTTGGGGTAAACCCCATCCCCACAGACGTGCTGCTGCAAGGGATGGAGGAGGGACACCTCAGTGCCACATCCCCACAGACAGCAGGAGACGGCAGCACGGAGATACACACCTGCATATCATTCTTTACAGCCCTGGGACTGCATGAGATGCCATGGGGAGTCAGCCCAAACGCAGCGAGAGGTCTGCTTTGGTTCTAGGTCACATCACAGATGGCTCTGGCTCCTTGCCCATTCCTGCTTTGCTCTCTCTGGAGCAGCTCCATGAGCTCCTCTTTGAGTTCCATCCACACGTCTCCTTGGCCAGCCCGTTGTCGGCAGGTAAGAGCAGGTGCCCCAGCAACCCCCCATCCCAGTCTCCAGCACAAGCAGATGTTTTTTAGTGTGCCCCAGTCTTGATTTGCTCCCGTTTACCGACACTGATGACCTTCAGGGAAAAGGGACCTGGACAGATACCAACCATTTGTGCTCCTGTATTTCCCACTGCGCCATGGCCCTCGGCGCTGGGACTGATGTGCCGTGGCCTTGGTGCCCAGTGCCATTGGTCCCAGGTTCCCCCAGTGGCTCTCCACTGGCTTGGCACAGAGATGGGCCCAGGGGCACCTTGCTTCAGGGCTTCTGGGGCAGTTTTCCAGTTGTCGTTGCCCCCCTCTGCCTGTACCAGTGACTCGATCCTGACAACCAAGTCAAGGCAGTTTGTTATTTCTTTGTAAGAGATGGGGAGATTTCCTTGTAGGAGGTACCCAGTCAGGTCCCCCCTGTGTTCAGCCCTCAGCTCCCTCCTCCCAGAGCCAACACAACCTGCCTGGAGCTCAGGAATTGGGACAAGGACCTTCTGCCTGACCCGGCGGCTGCTCCCTTCTCTCTCAGCCCCCTAATATTTCTGCAAGTGCCCCCAGGAAGGTGCCACCACGGTGGTAAAGGCAAGGCAATGTCTTTTTACGGTGTGCCCTGACCAGAGGAGAACATCTGGTATTGAGAGAGTAAATCTAGTTGCTTTTATTAAATAGCAGGTGAAGGGCTTTGGCCAAAAATGGGGGAGGGAAGTTCAATTTGAGGAGCATTTTACTGTTTTTAAGTGACTGCTTTTGTGGCAGGTGTGCTGGAACAGCTGCTCTTTTTCTTTTCAACATTAAATTTGCCATTTTGAAACCGCAAGGTTTGGGGCTTTAACATTGAACCCTCACAAATTAAAAGAAAATGAGCATAAGCAGCAGGAGGATCAGATAGTGCCCAGGGGCACAAGGGTCTTCAGTTTCCACCAGATTAAACACTTCAGAGGGGCATTTTTGGTTTTTACTTGCTTGAGAAATGTAACTTTTTCTGTTTTGGACCAAACCAAACCAACTCCCTCTCCACCTCTCAAGACTGCCCCGGGAAGCCCTGCTCCCAGCCTCAGCTTTCTGAGGGCAACATCCAATGGACTGTTCACCCAGACCCTGATGGATCAGGGTCCTTCCGAACAAGCTTCATTTATCATTTGAACCAATTTGGTACAACTCCTCTACCTCTTCACAAGCACAGTGCCTACTGCCTGTTTCTGGATTCATCCCCCATAATCCAAGTTCCAGCCAGGAAAAACTTACACAAGATGCTGAATTTGCTGGATGGTGGGTTTCCCTGGACGTTGACTGTGCTACTCATGAGTACAAGGAGAGTTGCTGGTTAATGGTTCATTTGGGGCAGGGTGGTACTTGGCCCTTGGCAGGATCTGGATCTCAGGGCTCAGCTGGAGCAGAGAACAGCTGAGAGGAGAAGGCCCTCCACACCCCTGATCTGAGCCAAACACCACCTGACTGTCCAATATGCCAGCAAAACCCTGCTCACCTGGTCCTGAGCATTAGAAATATTGACCATTAGTGTTGGATAAATGGGAAGGAATTGATATCAGCTCAGAGACAATCCCCAGACCAGAGGAGAGACAGAATTAACCAGCTTATTATTATTATTTAATGCCTATATTGTGAGAACAGATGAATAATTCGTTTGCAAGGCTCTGCATGCAAGGCTGTTATGAAGCTTAATTCATTAGCGCTTGTAAAGTGACTTGAACTCGTGAGATGAAAGGTGCCCTCTGAGTGCCAAGTGCTATTACGGCTCCAGTACTGCGGATCTTTAATAAGGATATTGAATGGCTCCTCTGAGCCAGCACATTGCTTTTTAACTTCTTTATGGCTGTTTTTACAAGCACTATCCTAGAGAGCCAAAAAAATAAAAAGTTGCAAGAAAAAAATAATAGGGTAACAGTGCAGAGAGCATAACGCACCGAGGGTTCTCCTCCCTGCAGGGCACCCTGGTGGCCTCGTCCAGGGATGGATGGCACTGGGGTGACCATTCTGCTGCGCTCAGCATCGCTCCCCGTCTGGCCTATGCCTGCAGCGGATGCCAGTCCTAGGGGTCTGTCACCAGCCTTGTGGGGTGACCGAGAGCTGGGACAGCTCTGGGGACACCGCTGGATGGAGGCTGAAAGGTGGCCAGTGGGGAGAGAGGGACGTTGTGGTGGAAGCTGGCGACTGCTGGCAGGGTTTATGGCTTGCCTGCGGGCTCCCAAGCGAGCTGCCTTGCTTTCCATGTCGTTGGGTTTGGCCCATGTCTGGGGAGGTGACAGTGGGGGGCCATGCACCCATCCCTGCCATCCACCTGGCCATGCCAGTCCTCTCTCACCTCCTCTGACAAACAGCCACGTGATGGGGCGAGTGGAGGATGCTGGATTTCCCTCTGATGTGCTCCACCAGGAGCTGTCTCTTGGATTTCCCTCTGATGTGCTCCACCAGGAGCTCCACCAGCTCAGCCTGGCCACAGCGGGTGCTGGTGGAGATGGTGATGGGGCTGGCTCTTACAGTGCCCCCAGGGCCTCAGAAACACAGACCAACTGAGCAACTTCACAGCAGAAGTGCTCACATCCCAGTTTGTTTCCTCCAGACCCTCCTGGCTCACTCCCTGCCAATGCAAACACTATCAGCCCTCCTGCTCTCCTCGCTGGGGAGCAGATTTATGCTGGCTGACACGCTTTCCTTCCCTGTGCAATGAGTGGACTTTCATGGACTCCCTCTATGGAGGTTTCGTGACAGCATCATTTCTCTGCTCGGTGCAGCCACTTGCTCCATGACAAAGCCATTACGCCTCGGCCAGGCTCCGCCGAGCTCCAGCGCCATGCACCACACGCACCCTCTTTGGAAATCCTGCCTCCTTCACATCCATCTTCCTGCAGCTGCTGTGGCTCATTTATCAGGTAAGAGACCATGGCCATGGCCATGAGTCCACAGAAATCTTCCCCGCCTTAGCCAGGTGGGAAGAGCTTTCCAGGTCTGAAGTCCCACCAATGGCATCTCTAATTGCTGCTGCATTTCCCATAAGCTGTGATGGGCTTTAAAAAAAAAAAGAAAAAGCTTTCTAAAATTTCCCACTCAGAGGAGAGCAAAGTGTCACCGAAGCCTGGTGACCACAGCATGGCCAGCGCAGCCTCCAAATGACCAGGGAAGCAGCAACTTCTTTCATGGAGGGAGAAATGAACCCTCCAAAGAGAAAGCGGTGACCTTCTCGTCTGCCTTCCTCTCCTCCTTCTTCAAATGTTGCTGCAACCAGCAAAAACTCTCTCATTATCTGTGGAGGCACAAATTGCTCAATAAGAAACACAACGAGGCTCTGGCCGGTGCTTGGCCATCGTGGGGCTTGGCACGTCGGGGAGCTCCAGAGCTGGGGATGAGCTGTGGCCTTCCCTCTGCTGGGGCTCTGCTGGAGGAAAGGATTCAGCTTTTGCTTTAATTACTCCAAACCGGTTTCACTTGGAGAAAAATAAAATATTTAGCGAAGACCTGTGGCTTTGGCAAAGTAGGATTAAATTTTTAGGTGCCTGCAAAATTTAATTGGCATCAGTGTAGGACAGTTTCTGCCTCTGAAAACAAAAAGGGCTTTCCTGATGAGTAGGGCAACTAAAATGATTAAGGGATTTATGAGAAATGGCTCAAAGAGCTGGGGCTCTTTAGCCTGGAGAAGAGAAGGCTGAGGGGAGACCTTATCTGTGTTTGCAAGTACTTAAAGGGTGGGTTGAAGGAGGATGGAGCCGGACTATTCTCAGTGGTTCCCAGTGACAGGATGAGGGGCAATGGGCACAAGCAGGAATATGAGAAGTTCTATTCAAATATGAGGAAGAACTTCTTTAGGGTGAGTGTGGCAGAGCCCTGGAACAGGCTGCCCAGGGAGGGTGTGGAGTCCCCTTCTCCGGAGATCTTCAAGCCCCACCTGGATGCCATCCTGAGTGATGTGCTCTGGGCAACCCTGCTTTGGCAGGGGAGTTGGACTGGAAGATCTCTAGAGGTCCCTTCCAACTCTGACAATTCCGTGATTCCATAGCCTGACCTTTGGAGAGCTGTCCCTTTCTAGTGTCCTCAGTGTTGCCCAGGGACCAGCCTGGGCTGGTGGCCCTGCATGCCTAGGCTCCCACCCCAGTCTGACAGCACCAACCACCTCAGATCCAGCAATGCTGCCAGTGGCACAGCCCCTTCACTCTGTCCTGGGAGAAATTGGCCACTGTGATATGGATGGGCAGCAGAGAGGGCTGATGTCCAGCAAAGGGCCATGAAGATGCTCAGAGGGCTGGAGCACCTCTCCTATTAAGAGAGGCTCAGAGAGTTGGGGTAGTTCAGCCTGGAGAAGAGAAGGCTCCGGGGAGACCTTAGAGCCCCTTCCAGTCCCTCAAGGGGCTCCAGGAAAGCTGGGGAGAGACTCATGGTCAGGGAGGGGAGACATAGGATGAGGGGGAAGGATTTGACACTGAAGGAGAGGTGATGGAGCTGAGCTGTGGGGAAGAACTTGTTTGGTGTGAGGGTGGTGAGAGCCTGGCCCAGGTTGCCCAGAGAAGCTGTGGCTGCCCCATCCCTGGAGGGGTTCAAGGGCAGGTTGGAGGGGGCTTGGAGCAACCTGGTGTGGTGAGAGGTGTCCCTGCCCAGGGCAGGGGGTGGCACTGGGTTGTCTTTAAGGTCCCTTCCAACCCAAACCACTCTATGATTCTATGATTCTATGTGGCTGGGACAAGATGGAGGTGGTCAGCATGGACGGGTCACGCTTGTCTTCAGCAGATTCTGGCCCGTCTCCAGCTCTGATCCCATCACCTGATTGGGATGGCAGATCCTCACAGCTCCTCAGTGCCTGCCTTTGAAGGAGCCTGATCCTGACAAACATCTCTAACTTCCCTGCATTTTTTTGCATGGACACTGCCTGTGAAGCCTTCGTTTTGTGATGGCCAGTAAACTGCCCTCTCCTAATCCCCATCAGCTCCTGAAAGCCATTCCTTCCCTAGGTGTGAGCCTGGCTTGGCCCCCTCCTTGGCCATGTCCCTCCCAAACAAGGTCCCCAGGATGAGGTACACCCCAGGGCAGATGGGATTCCACCAGACAGGGAGAAAACAAAGCACCCCGTAGGATGTAGGATGGTGCCTACGTGTTGAGGAGACAAGCAAGGAGCACCCACAGCTACTGTACACACCAGGGGAGAAGCTGGAGGGGGGGCACATATCAGATTATAATGGCTAAGCTGCTAATTATCCTTTGCCAGTCTTGCAGAAAATCTGTTCTCTCTCACGCATGCATAGCAATGTGCGCCCCTGCTCTCTCGCTTTTTAAAGTGATGCTTTATGTCTGAATAAAAGCAAAGGATGGTTAAATTGTGCTATTCAAAGGGATGGAGACCAATTGTCCCGCTCAGGGATTTTCCCTTCAGGCAGCAGCTCTGTGGATGCTGTATTTGCCGGGCTGGACTCTGCAGTTTGCCCTGCCTGTATGTTTTAGTGCTCGGCACCGGCGGGAATCGAGCTGTCCAGGTTCTGCTCCTTCCTCTCGGGCTGTACTTTTCCTGTTGATGCCGGCAGCTTTGCCAGAGCTTGGGAAACAAGATTTCACTTTGCTCACATCCCTGGAGCAGAAACTCGCAAATGCCAAGAAAGAAATTTAGAGATGTTGAACCACAACCTTGAAATCCAAAAAGCTGGATTCAGGTCTGGCATAGCTGGAATAATCTGCCAGCCTTCCTTCCAAGAGAAACTCCTGCCGCTGAGATCAGAATAAATCATCTGATGAGTTTTAAAACATAACATGTCTCCTCCTCGCTGTCCTCTGCTGCAGCACCAGCTCTTAGGTTTCCAAACCTACATGTGCTACCCCAGTTCTGCCTTCCCCAGAGTGGCTGCCTTTCCAATAATTTAATGGTTTCCTTTTTCAGCCAACCTTGTCAATGCAAAGAGCGAGTTTTCCATTTCAGGATTAATCTCCCCAACTCCACTCTTCGCAAAGGCTTACACAGACATTAAAGAGGTAACTCTTTGCTTTCCGGCAGGCAGAAAGCCTCTCTGGCACCACCTGACTGAATTAAACAGAGACATCAAAAGAACCCGTCAAATTCAATGTGACCAGACGGCGAGTGGAAGTCAGAGAAGCACCGAGGCAGAGCAGAGACTCAGGCTGCTGCTGCAGCGGATTCAAAAGAGGACAAACCCCGCGGAGATTTTCCCCTGCAAGGGAAGAGAGGATGAAAGCACGAGGTTCAAGCAGTCCCTGAATACACAGGATGGCAGAGAGGACAAGCAAGGCAGGGCTGTGTGGCTGCTCGGCCGTACTGGGACCCGCTCCACCACCCACCCGCCGGGTCCCTGCTGTGCTCAGTGTCTCGGGGGACAGCAGGGGCAGGGGTCCCGGGGACCCTACGACTGCTTTACTGGCCATGGTGGCCATGTGGCCCGCTCCCAGGCACATGCTTCATTTCCACTCAGCTCCACACAACCCTCCGGTTGCAAACACACCCGGTTCCATCCACTCCCCTCCATCCGCCCGCAGGCAGGTGAGATATGCAGCACGAAGCCGCAGTGAATCCATAAAGAAGACTGCCTTGATGTAAAAAGTGAACTTATATGAATATAAATCAGGCAGGCTCTGATACACAAGGTTGCTATGACAGGGATACTTCAGAGTATTTCAGTTAATTAGTACTTAATTAACTTTAATGCCTTGAAAAACTCTACAAGCCATCCAGGTTGGTCTGTATGTTGTCATTCACGGTCCCCACCTGTTTAGGCAGCTCACCCCAGCCAATTTTTGCTTAAAGGGAAGCTGCAAAGTGAAATGCATTATTAACTCGACCTCTATAATCCTCTCATCGTGTCTCATGAGATGCTTTTTAATACCGAGCCTTCCAAGATGAAACATATGGAGATGCCCAGGATGAAAGAGAGACGGTAACAGGGTGGTGTTTCAAGAGAATGCCTGGGATCACCGATGGCCGGCGAAGGCTGGAGGGGGCACGGTGCGATGGGGGGGATGGCTGGGACAGCCCCAGGGAGCACAGGGTGCTGAGTGCTCGGGTGTTGGAAACCAGACCCTTCCCCCGGGGTCCACAGACATCCCTGCCAGGCTGTGGCTGGGGAGGTGCAGGCAGGAGCACGGGTGCTTGGAGATGGGCAAGGAGAGCCCTTTGGGAGTGCTGGCACTGACACGGGGCGGGTGGTGGGGTCGGGGCACTGGAGAGACCTCCCTGCCGCGTGGGAGCCGTGGGATCCTCAGAACGGGAGGGTGGCTCCCGACTGGAGCCGGCGTGAGGGTGAGACTCTTACTCTTCACTCCTGCTACACTTGCTGAAGCCACACAGCCCCCTGTTGCCTGGCTGCCCCCGGGAGTGACAGTGACATCCCTCCAGAGCCGGGTCCAGCCAGAGGTGTTTGAGGCTGCAACAACAACCCACCAGCCCTCGGAGGGGAGGTTACAGTCACCAGTAACAACATGGGCAAAGGGAGACATGGGGATGGAGCCATCTTCCCCAATCCTTACACAGATCTCAGACACCACCAGCCCAGAAGACATCCTGAGGGCAATAAGCAGGAGAGAAGCCCAAGCTGGCATGCCGGGAGAGAGCTCAGGAGAAGAGGGAGATCAAGGGAGAAGAACAAAACCCTTCAGGAGGAAGGATTGCAAGACAGCGGCTGCAAATCCACCGTCTGGAGGCACAGCCCAGCTCGTCCCCCTTCTCCCCATGACAGCACCCTGAGCCCCGAGACAACTCACTGCCCCCCAGCAAGCCGGCTGCCACCCCCAGGAGCGGGTCTGGATGAGTATGAACCCAACAAAATATAAGGACAAACCCCAAGCGTGGCGGCAGGAATGACAGGAAGCCTTCGGGTTGATAGGAACTCCCAAATCTACAAGAGTTTCTCCCAAGAGGTCACTCTGTGACCACATGTGGCCACCCTGGCAGTCGTGGAGAGGCGGTGGGAGCCGGGCTCTCTGCTCGGCGGGAGTGAGAACCCTGGCAGCGCTGCCTCGGGGCGCCCCATTAGCACACGTTACCCAGTCGGCTTTAGATTAAATGTAAAAAAGCAGCAACAGCTGGAGATGAAATCTAATTTTCTGAGGAAAAATAAATATGAATAAAATCGAATGTGGCTGCTGTGTGAATGAGTTTATCCTCTGTCAAGCACTTGTTACCGCTGTGGCGTGGCCTCTGTCACACGGCGGAGGGTGGGCGATGCTGACCTGTTTTCCTCCCTGTCCCTTCTGCCACGGCCGAGTGTCTGTGGAAGGAAACAGCTCCGAGTGCTTTGGGCTTGCAGGTGCCCGACGTAGAGAGTGCAAGGATTTAATTTTAATGGTTGTTTCCAGTGCGGGATTCATTGACTGGGCAAGGACAAACCAACACTCCGTTGGCCTCTCGCAGCCACGTCTCCTCCAAGCTGCCTTCCCCCGTGCTTGCAAGCAAACTGCTGATCAGAAATGGTAGCTCTGAGGTGACCATCCCACCTCCCCTGGTGACCAAGCCAGGCAGAATGGAGAAGCCTCTGCTGTGCCCAAGGTGGGACGTTCACAGGGCACTGTCTGCAGCGGGGACACGGGCACACAAGCCAGCTGAGTGCTGGGATGAGGGGCTACCACAAGCCAGAGGAGCGTCCGGTGGCCACCCCAAGCCAAGTGGGCATCCAGGGAGATCCAGGCAGGATTCCCCGATGGGTACACACCAAGACCGGCACTCGGGGCTCACACCAAGTCCCTCCAGCCAGGCAGGAGAACAGGCAGTGTGGGGAGAAGCGATGGCATGGTTAGCTACAGAGCAGTCGTGGGCCAGAGAGCTGGAAGCACCCAGGGAGGGGGTGACGCGGCACAGAGCTGCCAGTCTGCTGAAAAGCAGCTTTTTTTGCAGGTATGAGCCCGGAATGATCCTTCACTGGACAAAACAGGTCCTAATCCTATTTTTACGCTGCGGTAGTAAATGTGCCCTACAATACCCAGTGTGGCTTTTACAGGGAGAGAGACATCGCAGACAGAAAAGGAGAAAAACATCCTGGGTACAGCAGCCAAATTGATACAAGGACTAGAGAGGATGACTTATGGGCAGAGACTAAGGGAATTTAATTTGTATAGCCTAGAAAGATGATGCCTGAGGGGGAACATGATAACACTATATAAATATCTAAAGGGCAGTTGTATGAAGAAGAGGAAAAAAAGTGACGCATGCACCAGCCGTGGGAGTGATGTGATGGACCGAAGAAGGGAACAGTTTCCCAGGAGAGCAGGGTGGCTGTTACAGCCTGGTGGGCAGAGAGTGGAGCATGGAGCCCACACGTGGTCCCAGCCGTGGCCAGGGCTGGCAGGAGGAGGGTTGGGAAGGAGCAGCCTGGTACAAGCAGCAAAGGGGGCGTTCATGGCCCTGATGCGGGACAGGGATGGCTGCTCTGCAGGGGGGTCGGGGTGGCACCTTCCCCTGCAGACACCAGTGGGTGACAAGGGAGCTGTCACCACGGGGTGTATCAGCAGCTTGTCTTGCTGGCACAGAGCTCCCACACGGCTCTTGGTGGCCAAGCAGAGCCAGACCTGTCCCCTTCCCTCTGCTGTCTCAGCTTTCCGGAGGATGGCTGAGGACCAAGGCACCCAAGCCCCTAATCCTTTCTAACACAGCTCGCCCAGAGTCCCCCCACAAAATTTCAGGCTCAGGCTGATCTGCTTCTGCTTTGGCCATTAGGAAACCCACCCGGGCTAGGGTCTCTTCTTGGGTGTCCTTGGAGCAGACGACAAAGACAACATCCCCAGGCCCGCCTGTTTGAGAAGAGCACAACACCCGCAGTGGTCCCAAAATCAGAAAGGAGTGAGGTACATTGATGTCTGTGCCCTTTCCCCCTCTCTTCCTTGCAAATTTGAGTTGCTTTTTACAATCACATTTGCTGCTGCTTCTTCTTAAAAAAAAGAAAGATTTTTCTCTCCGCCGTTGCCATGCGAAAAACCCACACAAACAACAGGAAAAACTGGCTACCTCTACGCAGAAGCCAGCGCAGCGACTGCAGAGCGACTGTCACACAGGCAGCAGCCTAAAAAAACAGGGAGAAAAATAGATTTTTCCCTTCAGCCCTTTCAGACACATGACTTGGAGACTTATTATAGTAATAACAGGCAAAAGATTTTTTTCAGAGGAGAGGCCGGTCTCCATTTGTTTCTTCCTTACATTGGTGAAGTCCCTTCACCAATTTAAATGGGGCAGACTCTGCTTTCAGCTGCCCTCCTTTAGAGCCCGGCAGCCGTTCGGTAACGAACCTCCCGACATAAGGAATCCCTCAGACATAGGTCCTTACCGTGAGGGAAGCCCACCCCATGGGGCAGAGCCTTTGTGAGACGGTGTTCAGTTAAACCTGCCATTAATTGCTCTCTACCTATTACAGCTAATTTGCTTGGCTCGGAGCCCTGAGCATTCTCTGTGAACCACCAGTTTACCCAACAACGTGGTGCAAACCACCGGAGTGGGGTGTTGTGGCACTGGTGGCTCTCCTCCTCCCACCAGGACACACAGAGGGGTCTCGCCCCCCACATCCGCCCCCCTCAGCACTGGGGAAGGACCACGGAGGCACAGGGCTGGGAGGCAGGAGCTCCAGCAGGAGATAAGCCTTTGGGATGATTGTCCTTGTACTCACTTATCTCCAGAGGGCTAAAAACATGAACATGTTTGGATCTGCACATTTTCAAGTGCATCTGTAATTACCCACGTTACCAGGAGTAGATGAATCGGAGATGCTGACACTCCATTGAAGCACAGTGCCCTTTAATTCCTGCCCAGCCAGCTGTGGGTTGTCATGGAGACTACATCTGTCACCATTTGTTCACGGGCCTTTTAAATTACCCAAACTAGCCAGACCTTTCCTGTTTTGGTGTGTGCCTATCCCCGATTTTGCCCTCCCCTCTCTTCTTCTACACCAGGAAGGTGGGTGATTCCCACTGGAGGTGCCAGAGGCGCTGCGGGGCAGCCACCACCGCGTGTCCAAGCCAGCCCTCCTCCCTCCTGACCTTGGGCTGGAGGGGACACAGGGAGTTTTGTGCCTGGAAGGTGCTTCAGCTCTGGTGGGCTTCAAGCAGGAACAGGTACTGGCCCAGGAGCAGAGATGCCCCATGCCGAAGTTACTCTGATTGATACCAATGGTTATTCTGGATTTCCATCACTAATCAGGAGCAGACCCGTGCCCAGCACTGCTACAGCTGATATCGAAGTCATTCTGGACTTGACTAATCCCTTCCCAATCTGAGATGCTATGGGATGGTCTCTGTATGGATTCTGCCTACACCTTCTGCCTACAGCTCAATGGCTCTGACCCACCAGCTCCTTCTCTGCTGTCCTGCAACCATGGTACAGACATCTGGCAGAGTCCTCCCCGAAGTGAGGGACTGGAAGGAATGCTCAGCTCAGGTCATCACAGTAAGTCAGGGAACACTCTGTTCACTGCTGTGGACCTTCCTCACAGCATTCCCCTTCCTTGTTTTCTGATACAGACCTACAAGACTTGCTTGGGCTCTCAGCCACCCTTGGCCTCGCCACGGGACAGGGAAGCACAGGAGGGTGTCCAGCTCCTCTGGCTCCCTGCTCCCAGCCACTCGCAGTCCCAGCAGGTCTGGGAGGCTGAGCACTGTCCATCCACATGCAGACACTGCTCACAGCGGGAAGACAGAGCTTAAACTCATCACATCTCTGAAGAGCAGCAACCCAGCGAGGCAGAGGACGCCTGGTGCCCAGTGCCCCGGGCTGGCAGAGAGAAGGCCAGTGTCCGTCCCGTGGAGGGGATGCCACTTGCTGTGTGACCCTGGCTCGGTCTCAGCTATCCACACTTTTCTCAGAGTGCCTCAGCTTCCCTTTTGCCCCGCTGAGCTGGCTTGCGGTGGGGCTGTCAGGCTCACCTCACTCATCCCTGGATGGCCTTTGGAGCCCCGGGAGGGTGGGTGCTGCCGGGGCAGTGTACTGTGTGTGCCACGCAACAACAGCCTGGGGCTGGCTGTTTCCAGCAGCCAGGGAAGGGGGAGAGCGTTTCAGTGCCTGGGCACAGCAGACAATTTATAGCCCGATGCTAAAAAGAACAACAGCGACAAAAAAGAGATACCAGGGCAAGCGTCACTCTTCATTTAATCCTGATGGATCTATTCTAGCAAAGCAGTGGATAAAGCAGGCTGCCAACACGTGTACGCTTCCCAGGGCCATCCCCAGACACCTTCGGTCTGGTGAGTCAGACCTGTTTCCCCAAACCACCTTTGCTCTTCAGCCCAACCAGAGCTGCTCTGGGGACAGAGCCACCACCGGCATGAGCACCAGCCGGTGCAGGACCTCACACCCCACGGCCAACATCAAACTGGATCCACCAAAACCTCCGAGGGCTGCTTAAAGACTCACGGACTTGGCCCAATGAGTGGAGGCTTTTCAAAGGTTGCTCTGGAGGGTGGAAGCTGGCATGGGAAAATGGGGTACCACTCAGTCTGGAGCCTGATCCACACACGGGGATCATCAGTGGCGGAAGCAAAAGCTGGACCTACAACATTTTTCGTGGTAGCCCATGAAGGCCTCACCACCTCATTCTCCAGAGCCACATGACTTTCCTTTACTACTTCTGCCACACTTCTGCTCTTTCTGTTAAACTGAAAAAACAGAGGGGATCACAAGTGACCTGCAAATTTGCAGTCCTGGAAGGTGCAGGGAGCTGGTCCGAGGGGCCGTGGGTGTTTGCTGCTCGTCCAGGGCAGCCCATGGGAGGTCGGGACCATGTGTGGAGGAACAGGCACATTTGCTATAGTCAGGAGCTGGGTGTGCAGGGGGAGAGGGCAGGGGGAGCAGCAGGTAGAATCACGGAGGTGGTGGTGGTGGTGAGGTAGACCTGTACAGCAGAAGAGTGTTTGGAGGTTACAGAGATGATTAAGGGATTGAAGCATTTTTTTGATGAGGGAAGCCTGAGAGCCCTGGGGTCTTCAGCTGGAGAAGAGCAGACTGATAGGGGATCTCATTGATGCTGAGCAATAGTTAAAAGATGGGGGGCAAGAGGATGGGCTCTACTCAGTGGTACCCAGGGACAGGACAAGGGGCAATGGGAAAAAGCTGGAACATGGGAAATTTCATCTGAATATGAGGAAAAACTTCCTGTAAGGGTGGCAGAGCCCTAGAACAGGCTGCCCAGAGAGGTGGTGGAGTCTCCTCTGGAGACATTCAAACTCACTTGGACACGTTCCTGTTCAACCTGCTCTGGGTGACCCTGCTCTGGCAGGGGGTTGGACTGGATATTCTCCAGAGGTCCCTTCCAACCCCAACTGTTCTGCGATTCTGTGGGGTCCTTCACCTTACTACAGCAGCAATGGAAATGCTGTAGAGGAAAGGTATTAGACCCAAGGAAGGGCCAAGGTAGAGGGAACCCTTCCATGGGGTCCAAAGGCCCAGGACAGTCTGCCCAGGCCTCCCCAGCAGACATCAGCCTGAGGAGCAGGATGGAGCTCTGGCCAGATGTCTTCTGGATCAAGAATGTTTTAACCTGAATTTAAGCCTGTCCTGAGGCACAGGCAGGATCTCTTTGGTGTGCCTGGCAGGAGGCCACCTCAGGCAAGGAAACCCTAAACTGGCCAATATCAGAAACCTCCCTCTTCCAGCCCATTGGGAGGCATTGGGCTCCATGGCACCAGTTACGTGCCCCAGCCCTGGGAAGAGCCTTCCAGCCACCTCCCTGACTCCTCTGCACAGAGCACACCCAGGGTGCTGGAAATAAGGTGCTGACCACTGGTGAGCCCACCCCACGGCTCAGCACGGGGTGTAGACCTGACCCCAGGGCCATGGGGCTTCAGTCAGGGTGCTGCTGGATTTGGGCTTCTTCTGGGCTTTTACTGCCAGTGCACAGCACTCTTCACATCACTGCAGAGCAATGGAGAGTGGAACTGGCTCAGAGAGAGCCAGGGAAGAAATACCATGTATGTCTGCCCGAGCAAGCCCTGAGGAGGTGGAGACAGCAGATCTGAACTGGAGCAAGATGGCCCAGAAGGACTGCACCAGTCAGGGGATCTAGATCAGGACCATGGAAGAAGCTCCACCTTTTCCCTGCAATGAAGGATCCTGCCTTTTTCATCCTCGGGTCCTCCTCTGCCCCAGGGAAAGCTGCCACCCCCGAGGAGGGAGTGCAGCTCAGCAGGAGCTGTGTGCTGCAGCAGCGCATCGCCCTGCCCTGCTGGCATGGCACCGCACCAGGACAGTCCCCGCCAGCCCCCTTTGCATCCTACCTGCTGCAGAGAGGGATCTGTTCATTACAGAATAATAGAATCACTGAACTCTATGGGGCTGGAAGGGACCTCTGGAGATCACCCAATCCAACCCCCTGCCACAGCAGGTCCACCCAGAGCAGGTCCCACAGGAACATGTCCAGGTGGGTTTGAATGTCTCCAGAGAAGGAGACTCCACCACCTCTCTGGGCAGCCTCTGCCAGGGCTCTGCCACCCTCACAGGAAAGAAGTTCCTCCTCATGTTTACGTGGAACTTCTTACATTCAAGTCTGTGCCCATTTCCTCTTGTCCTGTCACTGGGCACCATTGAAAAAAGACTGGCCCCATCCTCCTGACACCTTCCCTTTAAGTATTTATGGGCATTGATCAGATCCCCCCTCAGTCTTCTCTTCTCCAGACTAAAAAGACCCAAGTCCCTCAGCCTCTCCTTGTAAGGGAGATGCTCCAGGCCCCTCATCATCTTTGTAGCCCTAAGATTTCCTACCTTTATTTGCTTCCCTCACACCCTTCATGTCTCCAGGATCCTCTGCCATCTGGGCACTCATCACAGCATGTTCTGCCCCTTTCTGTCCTCAAGTCTGGCCCAGACCTTGCTGTTTGCAGAGACTGGGCAAACGGGAGCACAGAGAGGGGAGTGGGAAATGCGGGCAGGCATTTGCAGAGCTGAGGCCAGGAGGGTCTGTTTGAACATCTAATTAGATCACAGCAAACTTCCAGAATGGCAAAGCTACAGCCCTGTCACCCCCTCGAGACATCGGGCCATGCCTGGATTGCTGTCTGATTCTGATCTACATAATTCACCATAATCCTTAAAACTGACTCAAGCAATGAGGTTCATTGCACAGCTCACTGGATTTAATCCACCACTCCAGCGGTGCTAACGAAGCTAATGGCATCGGCAGAGAAGGAACACATGTATAGCTCGGAGGCAGAGATAAAGCATTAATCCGACCATATGCTTTCAGCCCGCTTTACTCTTCCACCCTCACCCCAACGCCCTTTTGCAGCACCGGGGGAGACCAAAACCAGTGGGAGGAAAGCGAAGGGAGGGAGATGGTCCCCGTGGACACCTCAGCACCCGCAGCCGCGGCGGCGCAGTCACAGCCCTGGGCAGGGCTCGCCGGGACCAAGCCGGAGCTGGGATTCTGTGCGAGGGGAGGGAGCAGCTCCCGGGCAGAGACATGGCCCCGGGTCCCACTTCCAGACACAGTCCATCTACCCCGACCTACCACGCTGAGACAGGCTGACAGGACACGGAACCCTGTGTGTGTGCAGCTTCCCAGTAACATCCCTTTTCAAAGAACCCCCCACATGCCTGGCACTGCCCCTTGCTGTCACCCAGTGACATTCACCAGGGGCACAGCACAGCCCCACAGACCCGTGTCCCCCTTGGGAGCACCAGCTGGTCCCCACCTCACCCCCAGCCCTGAGACGAGAGAGTGAGGGGTGGCTGCAGGCAGAGGGAAAGCCCAGGGTGTAAGAGCCATTCTCACTTATCTTGGGGAGAGCAGAGATGCGTCTGCAGAATGGAGATGGGCCCACCATCCTGCCCGGGTACCTGACGTGCATTCCCACAAGGCAGGTACCCACTTTCCTGTCAGTTTTCACCTGTGGACAGCTGGGGATGGGTGTCATTACTGCTGTGCACAGCACCCGGTGCAGTGCAGGGCAGCGCTGCCCTGCAGGACATTGCTCCTGCCCTGCCAGACATCACCTCAGACCTTCAGGTGGGTGGTGTGTAACGGGAGAGGGAAGGTGAGGAACACCCTAAGCCCCTCCACAGCCTGTCACCCCGGGGCCGGGCTGGGTGCCGGACGGGAGGAGGCAGGACTGTTTTCAGAGAGGCTTCTGGAGAGCACAGAGCTCAAGGAGGATGGGGGTTCTTTAGGGAGCAAGGGGAAGGAGACTGCCTCATCTCTCCTGGGAGGGCGAGCCCAAGCATCTGCAGCTCCTTCTGCCACCGTGCTGGGAAGAGAGTGACTCGGGAGAGCCAGGCACACAGCGACCACCCCTCCGGGAACAGCCCTCTTGGCTTTGGCAGCTGTTGAAAAGGGGCTTGAGCCACCACCCAGCAAGGAAACCACCCGTGTCCTTCAGCCCTCGAAGCCCAACCGGTGCCTGCGCCATCCCGGCTGCAGGGAGCAAACCCCACCATTGCTGCCCGTGGGATCTGTCAGCAGGGAAAGGTGCTCTGCAGAGGCAAAGGCATTCAGAGCCCAAATTAGCCGCACTGGGCTCAATCTGAGATTTTGACAGCGGATGCCAAATTTATTTCCAAACGCACTCTGGAAATGTCACCGTGCTGGTCGGAAGGAATCGGGTACATGCTCCCTTTTAAATAGAACCAAGCATATGGGAGGAGGATGATTAGATTGCTTCCAAGCTGCCAAATTTCTTCGCTGCAGCTAAAAATCTTCCCCAAAATGTCCCAGCCCACAGTGTTTCTGAGCACTGAAGTCTGTGCCGAGACTTTTCCATTGACAGTTGTGCTCTAAGCAAGAAAACACATCCCTCCAGTGAGGTCCCAGGTGGTCCCAGCTCCCAGGAGGCTGGGGGCTCTCTTTTCCTGGCTGGAGGCAGGGTCAGCAGCCCAAAGTGCAAAGCAGCAGCACTGTGATGTCCCCCATCACAGCCCCAGTGAAGGGATGGCCTTGGGATCACCCAAGCCTTTCGTGTCCCACTGGGAGACTGAGAAGGGCACAAACAGCTACTCTGTGCCTGGCAGGGAGTTTCCTTCTCTCTGTAGGCAACACCAATGCTTTGCAAGCGAGCAGACAGCATGGTGGCCTTCCCAGGAGAGGACATGTGGTCAGCACTGGTTTCCAAACCTGGGGATGGTGCCCCCTCCCACGTAGCCTGCTTGAATGTCTGCCAGTGTGGGGGACAGCTGAGACCAAGCACACACTGTCCCTTCAAAACCAGCCTCCACCAGCCATCCTCATTTCTCCAGCAAGAAAGCAAAGTATGCCTGGACCTAAGGGGACCAGGAGTGGTGTCCTCCCATCTGGTGGAGGACCAACCTGTGACACCTTTGTGTCCTCCAGGCCCTCTCTCTAGTGCCCTGTTGCCAAAGCATCCACCCACTTTCTCCAGTAACACACCGATCTGCTGGATCAAGGACACTGTCTTACAGCTGCTTCCACCCCCTCTATAGTGCTTTTCCTGCCTGGGATGCCAGTGAAGCCAGCAAGTCCTGTCCCAGCTCAGCAGACTGGGAGAACAAAGCAGGTTGCAAAGAGGCAGCAAACCCCAAACCAGCTGAGAGCAGAGCATCACCTCCTCCATGTGATCCACCCTCAGAGGTGGCCTCAGAGGGTCCCAGCAGGAGTGTCACACGTCCACCCGGCAGGCTCGGGGTCCCAGAGCCAGGACTGGACCCAGAACATGCCGTAGGGCCAGAGGACAGAAGCTGGAGGACTGTTTTGAGCCCAAGCAGCTCAAGCGAAGTGGCACAGCTGCTCCCAGCTCTGCTCTCAGCCCACACGCTGCTAAGTGGCGGGTGGGAGGTTTTTCTCTGCATTGCAAATCCCTTCTTATGCGAGTGCTGCAGTGCTGCTTGGAAGGAAAACAACCACTCTTGGAGAGAAAGCAAAAGGGTCCAGAACAACACCGGCACCTTCTCCTGCCCGAGGCAGGTCCTGGAACAGGCCCCGGGAGAGCCTGGCTCTGTAGATAAAGCTAAAGCTTCCCGCGCAGGCAGCCTGGCTGGGGGCAGGATCCGTCCGTTCCCTCTCCCTGCTCTCGGCTCTGGCACAGCCAGCCCCAGCTGAGCTCTCTCTTCAAAGCGGGGAAGCGGGAGGAGAGGAGAAGGCAGAGGGAAGGTTTTCCAGCTCTGCGGAGGCTGGCTGGCAGCGGAACAAGAGCTGTGAGAAGTGGTGGGAGCAAAGCGCTGGCGGCGCGTGGCTGCAGCCCCTCTGCGGCGTGGGCCAGGGCAGATAAACAGGCGGTGGCCAGCAGTGGCCCTTGTGCTCACCACTGTGCAGCCCCTCTGCCAGACCGGCTGGAGGACCCAAACTGGGAGAAAACTGGACTGGGGGGATTTGGTCCCTTTTCAGCATATGGTGTTGGGCAAGCTGCTCCTTTCTGGCTGGTCTGCAGAGGGGGCCGTGCTCTGAGCCCCCTTTCCCAGAGGAGAACCCCAACCTATAGATGTGCCTCCACATGTGCACATCTCCAACACCCCGCACCCACTTCACACACCCACCACCAAGCTCTCCTGCCAGACACACAGCACCATTGGGCTACAAAGACCTGTTGGGAATCCACAGCAAAACAATCCCCACCTTTGCTGGTGCACAAGTTCCCCCATTACCAAGTTTTTGGGAGCCACCTTACGCAACGTTTGCCAGGGAGAGGATGATTTTGTGCTCCCCAGCACAGGTGCTCAGGGACTGATGGAGTGTGGAAGTCCAGGGACAGCATCTGCAGGGTCCTTCACAGGTGCCAAGGCTTCAGAGGGGGTTCATCCCCTGGGTGATGAAGGGGACAGGAGCACTGCAGAGCTGAGATTCAGTAGAAGTGCAAGGACTTTCTATAGCGAGAACCTGTTTGGAGCAGGGAGCCTCTCCCGAGGAAGGCATGCTGCCTCTAAAAACCATGACTCTTCCTCCCTCTAGGCCCTTGGAATCCAAGCAAAAGCCTCTCCCGAGGAAGGCATGCTGCCTCTAAAAACCATGACTCTTCCTCCCTCCAGGCCCTTGGAATCCAAGCAAAGGGGATGGGGTGAGGGAGGTGGTGGTATCAGGAGGGCTCTCGCCAAGGGACAGCAAACGCCTGCACTCTTGGACCAGTCTGCTAATGGGGCTGTTCATGCTGATGACAGCTTAGAAGGAGACAGGAAAGAATAAAACCAGAAAATCCTAAAAGCAAGAGACAGCAATCCCCAGCAGCAGGGAACCGTCACCAGGGCAGGGACCTGGGGGTGGATTTCAACCTCCAAGGCTTCTGACAAGAAGCACCGTGGGGATGCGTGGGGTGGTGTCAGACCCACCTGCCCTTGGCCAAGCTAGCCCTGCAGGTCTGCCTCTGCAGCCCCATCCTCCCCACCACAGCACCCACCCTCCCACCTCTCCAAACTTATTCAGCTCAACTTTTTATAACAAACCATTCATACACCTGTCCATCCACCTGGCCATCTGTCCTTCAGTAGTTTTCTCTTTTATCTACACACAACCTAAATCCATTGGCTGCCTGAATTGCTGTTTATCAAAGAAGGAAGCCAGGCAGCTACTAGGATCTCCATTTATTAGCTCCGGTATGTGTCTGCAGGTTTCTCTACAGGGTAGAAGGTGTGCTCTACTTTTGTGCCAGCCAGAAGATGGATCTGCAGAGGTCTGGGCACTGACACTGCTTTGAAAACATGTGGCCTGGGGCAACAGACACCAAGCCTTTAAGTCCGTCCTTTGCTTTTTGTTCAGTCTCTAAGCGAGCAAGCTTCCAGAAGGAGCACAGATGTCTCCACCAGTGGCCTTTGGCATGTAAAAAACAAAACAATCCCATAAGCTCATCACGTACAAATGTGGAAGCTGACTCTGCAAGTGGGCCAGACCCCTCCCTTTGAAGGAAGGGCTGGAGCCTGCAAGTCAGGTGCTAGGTTTCATAACTCCATGTTATTCATATTGTTCTGTTCTAGCAATTCTCCAGGCTGAACATCAGCTCAGAGCACCCTCTCCCAGCCAGCCCTCACCCCTACAGGGACTCCACTGCTCCGGGATGCACCAAACATGGGAAAGACGGGTCCTCAGCCATGCTTGGTTACAGATGGCCTCAGGGAACACGTTCCCCTCTTAGGAGGGTATGAGGTGGGTGTTGGGCTGAACAGCATAAATACTCACCATCCCATCCTCTTCCACCACCTCCTTCTGTACTTTCAAGGCCCCTGGTCCTTCCCAAACAGGCTGGACTCTGACTTTGAACCAAACCCCGGGGTACTCCTGCTCCCATCCACTGGCTCTGCCAGCAGCACGTGTCGATAAGCAACAATGGAGCCTTAAATTAAGCTTCTCTTCAACATACAAAAGAAGGCCATTAGGAGCAAGCTGCCTCTTCCCAGAGCTCTGTGATCTTTAATCAGCCTCACTCCTTAGTTTGTCATTTCAGATTCTCTCCCACAACACACAAAGGCTCTGCCCTCCCTCTCCTGCAGGGTTGTCTCTCCTGCAGAAGATGCCCCGAGGGCTGGAGCCCCTCTGCTGGGAGGGGGGGCTGAGAGAGTTGGGGGGGTCAGCCTGGAGAAGAGAAGGCTCCAGGGAGACCTTGAAGCTCCTTACAGTCCCTAAAGGGGCTCAGGGAAGCTGGGGAGGGACTCTTGATCAGGGAGGGGAGCCATAGGAGGAGGGGGAAGGGTTTGACACTGAGAGAGGGGAGATGGAGCTGAGCTGTGGGGAAGAACTTGTTTGGTGTGAGGGTGGTGAGAGCCTGGCCCAGGTTGCCCAGAGAAGCTGTGGCTGCCCCATCCCTGGAGGGGTTCAAGGGCAGGTTGGAGGGGGCTTGGAGCAACCTGGTGTGGTGGGAGGTGTCTCTGCCCAGGGCAGGGGGGTTGGAACTGGATGATCTTTAAGGTCCCTTTCAACTCAAACCATTCTATGATTCTATGATTTCCAACCTGCCCCTCAACATGGGAAGGCAGAGCACTCAGAGGTGGCTCGTATACCAATGAAGCACCATGCATCCCACTACTGTGTTCTGCTCCTGTGATGTGTTTCCCAGTGGGAAAGGCAGCTCCAGAAACTGGGAGACGCCCACTGCTCTTCCCTCCTGACCATCAGTGAGTCACCACCCTGGATGCCCACCATGGTGACCTGACCATGCTATAATGGGTACAGGGAACAAATACAGCCGTGCAGCTACACATCAGGCTGTGCTGAGCTCTGCCAGCCACCTCCTGAGATATCACCTGCTATGTGCTGCCACCCCCAACACACTGTGCAGTCACTGCGTCCCCACTCCCACCATGGGCTTCACCACCACATCAGCACAATGAGTATCTTCCAGTCACACAAGCAGGGCAGGAGCCCATCCTGGGCACACACACATCCTTGACCCTGACCCTCCAGCCTCGAAGGAACACAAGTAAAGACATCCCCAGGGCTTTCCTCCTCTCACATCCAGGTCAGAGAGGAAGAACCAGGCCAGTCTCTGCCCCCATGACACGTCTTTGCCAGCATGCGAGGGCCGAGGGCACCACTGAATCACAGAATGATACAGGGTTGGAAGGGACTTCTGGAGATCATCTAGTCCAACCCATGTAACAGAGCAGGTCTACCTAGAGCAGGTTGTACAGGAACGTGTCCAGGCAGGTTTGGAATGTCTCCAGAGACGGAGGCATGGCTTGTCCCCCCCTGACTGCCCAGCAGCCCACTGCAGGCAGGACCTGGACATGGGGGCCCAGGCTGCAAGCCCCTCCATCTCAGAACTCCTGCCCTGTGCCAGAGCACCTGGCACATGGCTCTGGCCTCCCAGCATCTCCTGTGGCAGCAGTGTGGGAGCTGGACTTGGCACCGGCACTGCGATTCACCTTCCAATTACCAAGGAGCTACAGCGTGCCAAGAGATTCCCAGGGAGGACCATTCCTCCCCATCACTGCTCCTCTGCTCAGGAGCTAGAGGGGAGGCTGGGAGGCACGGAGGGGAGAGGCTGAGCATGCACACACTGGAGGCACATGTGGATTTTTTTTCCCTCAACCTTTCCTCGTAAAATAGAGAAGGGGGGGAAAAAGGGAAAAAAAATAGCAAAATAAAGCAAACCCGACAACTCCAATTTCTATCTTAATGAATAAATGAAATGCATCCCAAGAGGTAATTAAGTGCTTTGAACCAAACATGTGTCACCTACATAAAAAAAAAAAGAAGCCAGAGAGAAATCAAGCAACTGCAATTAAGGGAAAGAGGCAGCGGGTGATTGCTGGGGAGTGGGGATGTGGGGAAGTCCAGCCAGGGAGGGCCCTGCTCCTGCTGCCCATCCCCCTGGCACCAGGGACTGGGGCTGGTGCTCTCACTGTGCCATGGGGTCCCGTGGGAGAGGGGCAGCCCCACCGGTGTGGAGGCCTCCCAACGCCCAGGGGTGTTCCCAGGGGTTTCTCCTACTCTAAGGACATCCCTCTCCCCATCCACCTTTGTGCCCCGTGGGGACTGGGACTGTTTGTTCTCAGGTCTCCCTTCCCAAATCAGACACCAAGTGATGTCTCACCCATCCCCCTGGACATAACATGCAGGAAATACCCAAACCCATCTGACTGCATTCCCTTCCAGCCCCTTCCCTGTCCTTGGCCCCACAGTGCGTGGGAGCTGCCTGGAGCGTCGCTGTGTCTCAGCCATCGTCGCACCACGAGCTCCATCTGCGATGGTAGGGTTTGCCGTCTGTGCCGGCGCTGTGCAGGAGCAAGGCTGGAGAAGGGCTTTTCTGCAGCACACCAGGGGATGTGGCTGCAGTTGTGCACGACCTCAGTCCTCAATCCAACATCGCAGCCACCCCAGGTGTACACCCCACCCCTCCATCCTCATCCCCAAATCTCCTTCAGACCTCTGCACCACTTGCCAGAGCCCCGATGTTAAGGAGGAACCTCCATGTATGCCAGCCTGCAGAAAACCACATTACTCTTCATTCTCAATGACCCCAGAAGATTACAAAGACACTCCTTTACTGGCCCGCAGGGTGAGTAAAAAGATCAACTTGTTTAAAAAACATCATGGATTTTCTTGTGACAAAAATTCAAAGAAGGGTTTCAGAAGTTGCTGTACTAAGAAAGCCATGTGCTGTGAGGGTCATGAGCTCTCTGGCAGCCTGTGCTCCTTGGAGAAGCCGTTACCTACTTCTAAGTGGCATCAGGGCCAGGACAGGGCACCCCCACCAGTCCCTACACTGTCTCCCACATCTTGGGGTCCCACAGCTACTTGCTATTGACCAAGGCTTCAGGCTGTGAAGGAAAATCCCTTGACATGCTCTTGACACTTATTGGATTTTATGACCATCTTCTCCCTTTGGGAGGCCAAATCAAGACCTTTTGAATATTTGGGTTTGGCTGAGCTACCGAAGGAGCCCGTGTCACATCCTGGGACATGGCAGGAGATCTTTCCTGACGTGGGGAAGGCATGTGATGTATTCCTCCTGTACACCTTGTCTATACACTGCCTCTCAAGTGTCTGCTGCTTTCAGAACAAGTTCCTTCCCAATGGACCTTAGCAGGTGTGACAACACTGCCTGCAGCCAGAGCCCTGCCCTTTGCACAAGCTCTTCTCTCTCCCTGGGGGAGAAATACAGGCTTTCCATGTGCCTGAGAGCTGTAGCCCTTCCTCGCAGAAGCCTTCTTCTCCAGCTCGCCAGCGGGACTCAAGCATCTGCATCCTCCTCTAGCTCACCTCACCCAGAGTGAGTCAGGGACCTTGGGGACCACCCCATGTGTAGCTGAACTCATGGTCATGGGCTAACAACAACGAGCAGAAAGCAAACCATAGTGAGGGGCAGTCCCATGGATCCCACTGCGCCTACACCTGGTGTGTGTAGGTGCCTCCTGGGTCTGCTTGCCACTTGGCTCCTGGCTGGCCTGCTCTCCATGGGCTCTGCCCCACAGTCACAGCAGGAGCCTGGATGCTCCCATGCTCCGGCATTTCTCCAGCCACTGCCCAGTGTCACAGCCATCACCCGGAGCAGGCACTGTCACAGCTCTCCCTGTCCCCAGATGTGCACATCACCCAGGCCAGGACAGCACCTCATATCAGCTCATCTGGGCACCCCAAACAGCCCCCCATTACCCCCTACCCCCCCTGCCGTACCTCTGCTTTGCTGCCACTGGGCGCTCAGGGCAACAGCATCCTGAGAGGAGAAGCCCACACCTTCCCAACACCCACAGGCTCCTCTCGCCCCAAGGGAACCCCTTGGAGCAGGGTGGTCACCCCACCTCAGCCCCTGCCCTGCCCGCAGAGCCCAGAGCACTCACAGTCCGGACGCTGCTCCCCGAGGTGACTCTTCTCCAGGACGCTGCCGTCATTCGCGAGCTGGAGGATGTTGGTGGTCCATGCGGGGTGGGCAGAGCCAGGCGGCAGCTCGGTGACCGTGCTCACCAGGATCCTTGGGCTGAGGAGGGCAAAGACAAATGTGAGTCCAGGGAGGCATGGATTAACCCCAGTTCCTTCCCCGTCACAAAAGAACCATCCTCCTCCAGTCTTCCCCCGCCCCAGATCCCTTCAGGCCAGTGAGGGAGGGATCCAGCAGAGATGTTCCTGCTCCAAAGTACCCAGACCCCAGATGTACCAGCCCCTGCCAGGTTCAGAGCACACCCATACCCAGCATGACCCACAAGCACTTCTCTCCACCAGACCTCCTCGGCCCCCCATGTGCCCTTGCCTTCCCTGGGAACACACTGAGGCTGACCCACAGGGCACCCATCAGAAGGACTGGGCCCTTGCAGGGAGCCAGCCATGTGGAGAGGAGGGGTCTCCGCTCCCCAGTCCCTCAGCAGAGCAAGAGATAGAGGTAAATAAGGAACTGGGCAGGATGTAAGTCCATCCCTGGCTTCTCCAGCCCTGTTCCAAGCATGGCCATGGACTTGTGAGCTCATCAGACACAACCAGGCCACCATGAATGGGTGGCAGTCACACTGCTGAGATCAAATCCTCAGATGTCATCTGAACCCCTGCTGCGGTCCTGTTGAAATGGACAGTGCTGTTGCCCTGACTCCAGGGTCTCCAGGGCTGTCAGAGACCCAAAAATGGGCTCCAGCTTGATGATGTTGTCCAGGAAGGTCAACAGACTGCCAACATGAGCAACCCACCCTGCTCCAAAGAAAACCTTTTGTTTTAGGACTGTTGGTGTACATGGGACATCACACAACTGCTCTCAGAGGCTTGGAGGAGAAATGGGGTCCAAGCCATGAAAAAGTCAGGTGTGCCACCAAGTTAAAGAACAGGGCACCTTCCCACTGCTTCCAGTCATCCTGGCTCACCACACCAGTGACATGCACATCTGTCCTCCCCATGCACTTTGAAAAGAGCAGCTTATGGTCTGATCGGATTAGAGGAAGAAAACTGCATTGCAATAAATCCAGGGAGGGAACTGACTGCCTGGGCTTTAATCTGAGGGGAGCCTTCAAGATAAGAGCATTAAGAAGTGGGGATAAGGCAGCCTCGGTGCAGGAATGGTCTGAGCTGGTCCTTAGTCTGGGAAGCGGGACAGCAGAGCTGGCTGTGGCATGCCCTGGCACCTGAGAGCAGCTCAGCATGTCCCTTCAGACAGCACCTGTCTGTCCATGCCTGCAGCCCTCTTGGTGCAGGAGATGGGGGAGCTCTAAGAAGGGCAGGACATAGGACACAGAGGATCACTCCAAAAGCTCATATTTCTTATTAGGAGCACAAAATCTCAAGTAGGAACAAGAACAGCACAGTCTTCATCAGGAGACCTCATCAGTAGGGTGGGATGTCTCCCCATAGTCCCTCCTTCTCATATGGGGATCTGGCACCTCCCAGCTCCAACTGCACTTCAGCTCCCAGTTGATGCTCCTCCGGGAAGCCCTTCTTCTGCCTCCTGAACGTGGGCCCAGAGGCAGTGTGTGCTCTGCAGAGCTCTGCTCCTCCTTCAGAGGCATTCCCTGGGAGCCATCACCACCTGGCTGATCCCCAACCCCAGCCCATGTCCCATGGGTGGGACAGGAGCTGCTACTGCAGCAAAGCAGACACAAGCTGCTTGCTCTCCAACTTGCTCCTCCAAGAAAGCCAGGCACCTTTTCTTCCTCATGTCCCTTCAGAGATAATTCCCACATCAACAGCGGGGGAGAGGGAGGGAATAAGAAGTGCCCACCTGCATCCTCTGATGAAGGCTAAGGAGAGCAATCTGCTCCCACACTAGGTTTGCACCTGGAGGACCCATGTGTCAGATGGGCAGAAGCCACCTGGGAGGTGGTCAGTGGTGAAAGCACAGTGTGGAGCCACCCCTCATGGCAGGGCCATCTGTTTGGCACAAGGAGGGACTGACCACGCAGCTCCTGCTGCAGGTTCTCGAGCAGTCAGCTGGAGAAGCCCTGGCAGAGCACACAGCTTCATCGTGCTCCTGAGATGAACGGAGACAGCCCTGCAGCTCGGTGTAAGTAATTGAGGAAAGAACATTTGTAAGGCAGGAGACAGCTGGATTAAAAAGGTGAAGCCCAAAAAGCAAATGAAAAGAGAATCATTGATGATGGATGGGAAAGCAGTGCCCGAGCCCAGTGTTTTCCTGGATGTGCTGTTGAACAGCAGCAAGACAAGAAGAGCTGAGATAAAACCATTGAAAGAGCTTGGGCAGCCACAGGGCTTGCAGGACCTACTGCAGCTGAAGAAGCAAGTCAGGTCCTGAGCTCCCAGTTTCCCAGCCTTGGTGGGAGACCCTGGTGCTGGTCCCACCGCCCAGGCCTGCTCTGCTTTAGGATCCCTGCTCACAGAGGCTGGGCACCTGGAGGTCTGCCCCGGGTGAAGCTGGGCAGAGTGACCATTACTGCCCTCCCAGCACAGCCCCTCCTGTGCATCCCCCACTCCCCTTGGCCATGTCCTGGCCCTACCTCTGCAGAGCAGAAATCCCCCAACATCTGGCGTGTTCTTCTTGGGGGCATTCGGAGACAGTGCACAGAACACACTGGTAAGGTCATTACTGCCGTTTGCTTTGTTTAATTGCTGCTGATCAGAGAGTTTCTTGGCAAAGGGGGGAAAGAGACATTTGGGTAGAAAAAATAAAATTGAGTTCATAAGACAGAAGAGTTCAAAACTCTCTTTGCACCAGGTGTGAAGCAGACCCAGGCCACCCCCGCAATGACAGGGGCTGTGGCCGCCAGGCAGCCGGGCTGGGAGCCCCAGGTAAGTCCCATCTGTGGTGCAGGGAGAGTGGAGGGGCCCAGGTGAGCCACCACTCACCAACCACAGAGCACCTCCCTCCGCCCACCATGGTAGGGAGAGACAGGGGAGGTCACAGCTCCATCACAGCCCTCCGCTGTGACTTTCTGCCTCCCTTGGGTCACCACTGCAGTTATTTAACCCTGAGCCCATCAGAAAGCGCGAACTGCTGTTCCACCTTCCCTCTCCGGCACCAGGCCACCTCCACCCTACCAGCACAGCCTGGGACCAGTCTCCCCACGCTCTACCTCCTTTTTCTTCAGGACCACAGCAATCTCCAACAGGTTTCAATTCTTGTTGCCTCAGTTCCGAACACCAACAAGAGCCTTCCTGTCCCAGCTGCCTCCCAAAGCCGGCTCTAAAACTTATTTGGGACTTCGAGAGCAGACGTGAGAGCCTGATCCCAAGTGGGTCACCTGCTACAAAACAAGGCATAGGATTTCCCTGCTTGGTTTTCTTTAAAAAACAGTTTGCTTCAGTGTCCTGGACAACCCCAACTATTCACAAGACCCTGAAGAAAACCCAGAAGCGTTTGCCAGTAGGAGTAGGTTTCCCAGACTGGGAAGCAAAAAGATTCATCCCAGCCCCGTCATTTCCCAGTGGGCTGAGGACAGTGGCATGAGACTGGGTTGTCACCACACACTACAGAGAGGAGTTGTACTGCCCTTCCTGTAAATGCTCCACCACGCTGCAGATCCCACCACTGCACCACACCAGTAGAAAGACCTTCCCCAGTGTGACTGACAAGCCCTACATCTGTCTTGCAACTATGAGGCACATGATGAGGCACAGACGGGTAATGACTTGCCAAAAAGATCACAGGGAGCCAAGAGAAGTCCCAGGGATGGAGCTCATATCTCCCAAAGCCCAGACTCATCCAGCACACAAGCAGATTAGGAGCCAGAGCAGTCCCAGGAGCATCTGTCTCAGAGGGAAGGGGATTCTGGGTAAGACGGTACTTGGTCTGTGCAACACCATTCCCTGACAAAACACTCTGGTTCATCATCAGCACACTCTGGGCAGCGAGATGCACACACCAGAGAACCACCAGGCCATGATCCAGCTGTTGAGGAGAGCTGCTGGGGTCACTGTAGCCAGGACCACTGAAACCACCCACAGAGGACTTAAAATCCAGGCTGGAATATTAGTGCTGGAGTCCAGTGCCCTAGGGCACAAATACAGCAGGACCTGTGCTTGGGGACACTGGTACTGGAGTCTGGGCAACCAGCTCCTTCCCTCCTGGGGAGATTGAGCTCAGCAGGAGATAGAACCATTATCCCCAGTCCCAGGGCAGTGGGAGCCCCCCCAGACCAGGGACCTGCCAGAAACCCATTAGAAAACCCATTAGAAATATAACTAAGGAGAAGGTACAAGGCACAACCAGCCTTTGCTGGGTTGGGATAATCCCTGGGGTTCAGGTGGCTCCAAACCGAAGGGGCAAGATGACTCCGAAATCGGAGGAGCAGACAGCAACGGATGGGAATTCCCAGCAGAGACAGATTGGAGAGGGCTCCAGCAGAAGCAGCTCCCCTTTTGCTGGCCAAAACCTCCACTGTGGAGTTCCTCCCTCAGTACTGCAGGGGATGGATGGTGGTTACCAAACTTCAGGGAGGGCTCAGCCTGGAGGACACAGATCTCCTTCAGGGATGGGTGAGAGCAGGCTGTAAGAGACCAAGCAAGGTGGAGGGAGCTTTCTCTGCTAGCACAGAGAGGGTAAGGCCCCCAGAGGAGAGGCACTGCTGCTTCCTTCGCCGGCCAGGCTGGATTTGGGCGTTAAAGAGCTGGAAAGGACAGGGGAGATGTATTCCAGCAGTGCAGGAACTCCAGAGGTACTTCAGCATCACAGCAAAGTAAATACCCCATGAAACGCTCATCCTGCAGCTGGACTGCAGTCTCCATCCACCTCTGGTCCCAGAGCTCCCCTTGGAGATGGGGAACAACCATCCACAGCGCTGAGGTTCATGATGGAAGCACACAGCAAATCCTCGGCCCCGGTAAGTGCCAGTGAGAGCCGGGGGAGTCTTGGGACCCCCATCCCAGGCTGCCTGGAGGCAGTGGGAGCAGTTCCTGGCCTCGCTGCCAAGGAGGATCGAGGGCAGCAAAAGGGAGCAAAGCCAGGTCTGAGCCCCAGCCCCATGGGATGCTCTGCTGGGAGCACTGGAGGGAAGCACCATGTGGCTGCAGCAGCCGTGGATCCAATCCCCATCACCCAGAGACCCTCCTGAGGCCACCGCCAGCATCCCCTCCGTGGGGCAGGAGCTTGGCACGGGGCGGCGGGGGAAGGTGTGTCCGAGGGCTGCTGCGAAGCAGCTGCGGCGAGCGCTTGCTGTGGGGCACTGCCATCGCCCGCCCGACTTGCCAGGCTGTTCCCTCCATCTGCTGAACCCAGCACGTTTATTTTCGTGTTTCCAAGTTTGATCAGATCGACTCTTCCACTTTAATCTAATGAGCGCGCTGAGCTGAAACAAACACAATCTGTCCGCGGAGGGCCGGGGAGGGATGTCTGGGGGCACTGCAGAGGCACCGTGGGGAGCCTGCAGTGCCCTCACGCAGAACCAAGGCAGCTTTGGTAGCCAGCACAGCCCGAGCTCCCAGCCCTCACCCCACACATGCCCACACAAGTCTCCCCACTGCTCCAAGGGCTGAAGACCTGAGCGTGGAGAGGTACCTCTGGAGAGAAGAGCATCCTCCTCGGGCCCCGACCTGGGCATGGCTTTGCTGTTCCTTCCTCCCCTTGCCCATTTCCCATTTCACCGTCTTTCCAGCTAATTACCCCACGGTGCTGTGGACACGAGCCATGTGGCAGCCGGCATCTGCACTGGTTCCCAGAAATGACCTTGGCTGCTCAGAGGACAGCGGGAGCCTTTTTCCCTGCCAGGCTTCCCCCGAGGCAGACAAGAAACCTTCAGCGGGAGGGACGAGGTGCACATCCAGCCCCTGCGGGTTGCTGCTCTCCGGTTGCGAGCTCATCTGCACCAGTTCCACAGCGTGGCTGGAGGCACCGAGCCTGCGGTTCCCCATGCTGGGACAGGTCACCTCCACAAGGACCCTCCAGCACCAGTTCCCAGCAGAAACTCCCCCGCAGGATTTACTGCCAGTCTCAGCCTTGGAAGCTTTTCTCTCCCTTGTTTTTCATACCCAGTTTCATTGCAGTAAAGCCCTGAGATACATCTGTTTGCATTCCCACACTGGAACGGGGAGCTCAGGTGCTTTGGCATGAAGATCTTCCAGGGAGAGCAAGGGCTGGAGTGGGGGTCCTTCAGAAAGCATCACTGCCACCGACCATCCCACTGTGCGAGGACAGAGACAGAGCAGAAAGGAGGTAGCTCAGGAGAAGACACTGTTTGCAGCTCTGTGCAGCAGGGATGGCCGCCCTTGGGAGCATCTGACCTTGCACCGATGGAAAGCCCCAGGAGCCCGGTGGCTGGGAGACCCCTTGGGGTGGGAGGCAAGCTGTCATCTGGAAAACTGTGGGGGCTGCCCGGGCAGCAGCTGGGAGGCTGGAGGCAGGGCAGGCTCCTCCTGGCTGCCCAGCTGCCCGGTGGCAGCTCAGCTGGCTCGGCCAGGCTGCCCAGCTGGCCCTGGAGAGGACAACTCCATGCAAGGAGAGGGCTCAGCTGCCAGTGGCGGGCAATACTGGGACGTGCTGGTCATCCACTCCCATGGGCAGAGGAGGGGGATGTGGGGAGGGTCCCCAGAAGGTCATCACCCTGCCCTGCTGGGAGGGAGAGAGGGCAGAGGGCTGAGGGACAGCCAGCTGGAAGCACTGAAGGACTCCAGGAGACTCCGTGGGGCTGGCCGTCCCCAGGAGCTGAGCAGAGCCAGGCCAGTGCCTGGCCAGGTTAATTTCCACACCTTCCCTCAGCCCAAGCTTGTTTGGAGCTGGGTGCCAAAGGCTCAGCAGCTTCCCAAGCTCACGTGGCACTTTGGGAAATGTCCCCTCCATGTGCTTGGGTGCTTGGTTCCACAGGGGTGAGGTGTTGGACTCCTTGGGGAGCTGCGATGATGGCACAAGTGTCCCCAGCCCGAGGAGCTCAGCACCCACCTGGCTGTGTTGGCTTAACCTTGAGCCTCACTGCAGTACAGCTTTGTATATAGATAGATTTCCTTTAGTCTCCTCCCCAAATAAAATCCCCCAACTCCCTCCAGCTATCACATTTGCAGGTTCTTTTTCCTTAAAATAATAACAAAGTCCATGCCGTGAGAGGCTTGCTCTTGCCCTGCTTTAATAAAGAGGGAAGATGAAAAGACCAGGAGAAGATTGGCTTTTGCAGCGCCTCACTGTCACTCCCAGTTCTGTGCTCTCTGTCCTTATTTCTCATTCTCCTTTCCAGGAGCTGTCTGTAACCCTTTGATAACAACCTCTTCTCTCCCAAAAGCAGGCAGTGTCCTTTCTTGCCTGCACAACCAGAGAAACGTCACACTTTCCCTTTGATGTCAAGATAATGTATAGATGTAACATCATGTGTATGTGTGACAAATGCAAAGAGCCAGCTCTCTGTCCCAGATTTGGTAATTTAGGGAGAAAAAAGGAAAAGCTAAGAAAAAAAAATAAATTTTAAAATGAATTCTCCCTGTCCAACACAGACACACAAAGCTGCCTCTGGGCAGCCAGCCCTCTCTGGGGCCTGGGATCCCCAAATGTCCAAGGCCAGGGATGTAGCAGGCCCTGCTGATACAAGGGTCTCTGCATTTCCCCCCGCCCAGCCAAGCACTGGGGCCAGCCCTGGCAGGTCTGTGTGCCCAGAGGAGATGACACCTGGCAGCCCAGAGAGATTATGGGGCAGCTGTGAACTACCCCATTACAGCAAAACAAGTAGCTCAAACCCCACAGGTTTGCCCAAAGCAGTTTGGGACTGGGTTTGCAGGAATGCTGTGTCCACTGGCAGTGGCTCCCTGGGCATCCCATGGCCATGTCGGGGTGCAGACCCTCTCGAGCCACTCTCTAGGGGGCTCCAGGCTTGCAGGAGCCTGTGAAACCCCAGAAACCTCCCACAGTTCCCTGTTTACAGTCCCTCTGATCGAAGAGGGGTGTCTCTGGTCCACATGAACTGGGACATGCTGGGATAGGAGGGGGATGAGCGCCTTCCCTGCACTGTGTGGGAGGCATCAACTTCTCTGTCTCCCTCTGCCCTGGGCAGCCTTGGCTCCCTCCAGCCCCTGCCTCCAGGAAGCCTCCCCAGCCCTGAGCCCTCCACTCCAACCCAGCATCAGCTGGGTTCAGGGCATGGTTTGGGACCAACACAGGCAGGAACCGTCCCAGGAGGCACGTCGAATGCAGTCAGTGTCCAAACGAGACAGACAGGCACAAGAAAGTGTATTCTCAGACACAGACAGGGGTCTTTCCTTGGCTCTTGGTCTCTGTGCCAGCAGGGAGACATCTAATTGCAGACGGGGTGTGCTCTGAACAGGGCAGGCTGAACAGAGCGGTGTGGGTGCCCTGCCTGCCAGGGAATGCCCTGGGCATGGATCCCACCGCAGCAAGGAGAGCCAGCAGCCTCCAGCCCCCCGGCCCCCATGGGGTGCAGCTGGGGGTGCAGTCAGCACGAATGGTAAAGCAGGCAGAGCTTGGCTGCCTTTCCCGCGGGTCCCCTCCTCACCCCACACACTCGAGCACCATTTTCATTTCATAGAATCATTGAATCATTCAGGTTGGAAAAGACCCTTGGGATCACCGAGTCCAACCATCAACCCCACTCTATGAAGTTCTCCCCTACACCATATCCCCCAACACCACATCTAAACGATTCTTAAACTCATCCAAGGATGGTGACTTGACCACCTCCCTGGACAGTCTACTCCAGTGTCTGACCATTCTTTCTGTGAAGAATTGTTTCCTCATGTCCAGTCTAAACCTACCCTGTTGCAGCTTGAAGCCGTTCCCCCTTGTTCTATCGCTAATTACCTGGGAGAAGAGACCAGCACCAACCTCTCTACAATGGCCTTTCAAGGAGCTGTAGAGAGTGATGAGGTCTCCCCTCAGCCTCCTCTTCCTCAAACTAAACAGTCCCAGCTCCTTCAATCACTCTTCATACGATTTGTTTTCCAGCCCCCTCACCAGCTTCGTTGCCCTCCTCTGCACCCGCTCCAGCACCTCCAGATCTCGCTTGTGTTGAGGTGCCCAAAACTGGACACAACACTCCAGGTGTGGCCTCCCCAGTGCTGAGTACAGGGGGACAATCACCTCCCGACTTCTGCTGGTCACACTATTTCTAATCCAAGCCAGGATGCCATTGGCTTTCTTGCCCCCCTGGGCACACGGCTGGCTCATGTTCAGCCGCTTGTCAATGAGAACCCCCAGGTCCTTTTCTGCCGGGCAGCTCCAGCCACACTTCCCCAGGCTGCAGTGATACAAGGGGTTGGTGTGGCCCAAGGGCAGGACCTGGCACTTGGCCTTGTTGAAGCTCATACCATTACCTTCACATCCTGCTTCTCCAACGGCTTCGCAGCCGGCCCAGCATGTGCCTGGCAGAGGAGAGGAGCCCTCACAGCCGTCCCGGGGTGCCCACACATGAGCCAGACCCATCTGTGCTGCCAGCACATGAAGGGAGCGAGTTTTGATCCCACTGATCCAGCAGTTTATTTAAACCAGTGCCAATGCTGGTATCAATGCTCCCACCTCACGCAGAGTGGCTTGATCCAGAGCCACTCTGGGAGGGGAGGACCTGTGGTGGGTTGGCCTCTGGTTTGCTTGAACCAGTCAGCGAGTGCCTGGGGCCACCACAACCTCCCCAGAGAACGTGACAAGCGTGGCAGGATGGAGGGCAAAGTGATGACAGGCTTCTTGGTGACTACCCACAAGCACTTGGTCACTGTGGCTTCATGATTTACTGCTTGAGTATCCCATCCAGGGGAAGCTCATCGCAGGAGAGGGCCGGGAGTCAGAAGATGGGCTCCTGTGCACTCCACTGACCCAGTGTCAGCAGCCCCAGCTGTGGCCAGGCTGGGACCTCCAGCAGCCAGCACACACCGAACGGCATGTTTGACTTGGGGCATGACCAGGGCAGCCAGCTCGGGAATGTTGGTGGGACACATTCTCTCCGGATCCAGGCTCTGATGGTGCATGAAGGTCCTGCACTGCATGGTGACCCTGTTCCTTGCAAGCCACCGGTAGCCAGGCCTGGATTGAAGCTTGTCTTCCAGGAACCTCTTGCTCATGCCCAAAGCAGCCTTGCCCTTGCACACTCATGACTTCACGTACGACCAGGGACCACAATAAGTGCAGCTCCTGGGGCTTCCCAGCTCCCTGCTCCAGCCACAGTGCCCCTTCCACCCCCACACCTCCTCCTGCTCCTCCAGGAGCTGGGTGGCTCTCACCACCCTCTCCATGGACGTGTGGGCAGCTGCCTCGGGGTGCAGCTGCGTGGGGGTTTGCAAGGATGAGCACCAGAAACAGAGCATGTGGCTTCTGAAGCCTCTACATGTGCTGCTCTCCAGCCTTCCTGTGAAATCATTCTTTTTCTCCTTTTACCTCTGGCTCTGATGCAGACCCCCAGCATCTGGGGAGCTGGGACTGGGGTAGGAATATGGCCTCCTTGTCCCTGCTGCTCAGCTACCCTCTCTGAATGCCCCAGACTACTCTCCCCTATTAAAGGGAATCTGGGAGAAAGGTTGAGTTTATCTAAGCTGGAATCGCTAAGAGCCCTGGAACTCTGCTCAGTCATTAACTGGTGAGTAAAGCGCGCTCAGTGAGTCACCGATGCTATTATAAACACTTTCTTCTAAAGGCTGTAGAAATGCAGTAGGAAAGTGCTGTTCCTTGAAGACACTGGCTGTAGCTGTTTCCTTCCACTGGGATCTCTGCTCCGCAACCTGGGACGGCTCCGTCCCCCCAGCCTGCCCCATGGGCACCTGCCCTCTGCAAGGCTGTGCCCCCCGGGACCAGGCTCTTGATGCCCAGGGTGACAACGTGAGCCATGTCTGCACCACTCCCACGACCCTTCCTGTGCTTCGCGGCTGCACCTCGTATTAAGCCATTTATAAAGGTTAATGCATGCAGGACAGATATGCTTTTGCCAGATTAATTGATGCTAAAGACACCAGCAGCAAGGAGTTTCTCAGTGCCATCCGTAACATGGTGAGGGCTGCGTGACCCTCGCCCAGCTTGCCACTACTCCTTGGCCCCCTCAGTCTGCCCAAAGCGCAGATCCTGCCTGTCACCGCTGTTAATAAAGACAGAGCTTCCTATGAGCCTCAACACCCGTCGTCACCCTGTGCCTGCTGCCCTTCTCCTGGCTCAGCCCCACTCCACACCACGGCCACTCTCCCCTCCGCTGCTCTGGTACATGGGGGGGAAGCTGCTGTGCCCCCTCTGTGAGCTTCCACCTCCATCCTCAACCCTCCCTCGCTCCCTAGAGCATGGCTTGGTCTGTCCAAAGTCCACATGGAGATGTTGACACTTGGGATAGGCTGTGGCCATCACCTCAAACTTCTGCTTCACATGCTGCTTGTGATGACCACTGGCCCAGCGCACCTCTATGCTGGCTTCCTCTCCCTCTGGATCCAACATGGGTCTGTTCCTGCTTGCTCTGCTCACCGCCTTGCCCTCTGTGCACCTCCCACCCTCATTCCCTCTTCCTTTGCATCTTATTTTTCAGTGGTTTTTTCCCCCATTCTGCTCCCAGGTCTCATTTTATCCCCAGCCTTGAAAATGCAAACACTTCCCAGCACACCTAAGACAGGACCCACGTCGGGATGGGTTTGCCCTGAGGGGCTTCCCTGACCCCAGCCCATCCCAGCTCCAGTGTGACCGTGCCCAGCCGGATCACCAGCGGTGCAGAGGGCTCTGGCCACCCTGCCACCTCCACCACCCTGGAGACAAGCAGGAGCTGGGCTGTGCACCAGCCTGCTGCTGGGGTTGCCATGCTGATTACCTTACACTCGGTATCACAAAGAGAAATGAAAATGCCAAAACTCCAGAGAAGGAAGAGGAAGGTGCCTTGGATCAAAGAGACAGGGGAGAGCAACTCTCACACAGATAGAGAAGACCCTGCAGAAAGACCTTCTGCCTTCCCACCGCCTGGATGCCCTGTGGGTTGGGGTGAGCTCTGCTCTGCCTGTGTCCTGCCCAGGCTCCAGGGCCAGACACTAAGATCTTCCTATTCAAAAGGATTACAAATTACTGTCTGATCCACTAATTAGGAGGGAAGATGAGTGTGCTTCTGACAGTGATGTTTAGCAGCCATTTAGAAATTGCTCTGAAGGCAGCAAGGCGCTGTGAGCACAGCGCAGCGTGGAGCTGCATCTGCTCCACGCCAGCGAGCCCAGGACCACCCCGCTGGCCCCACTGCCAGCAGCTCCCTCTCGCCCTGGGGGGCTCTGCCCCACGCCATCCCCAGCCTGCACAGCTCCCGCAGCGAGTCTTGCCCTTCTGCAGAGCTCGTCTGGCTCTCAAGGATGTCCCCAGGCCATTTGGCTCCTGGCCCCGCTGCCATTACTTCATATTTATTTAACAAAATTAAAACCTGCTTAGTGAGGCCAATTGAAGGCAGGGGAGACAAATCGGATCTTCATGCTGCTGCCAGAGCAGGCCAGCCTGGCGCCGGGCTGGAGGCCACCTGCGCTCTCTCTGGGGGACAAGGACCCTCCTTCCCATGGCTGGCAAGTGGTGCCGGGGGCCTGGGCAGCAGCAGCACAGCAAACACCCCAGACTGCTCACCCCACTCCTTGGGGTTCCCCTTGTCCCCTTCTCAGCTCGCAGCTGGTGGCAGGGACCAGGCTCTGCCTAGGGAAGGTCTCCAAGAGGAAAGCCCCAAAGCCCCAACTGACACCTCCATGCTCCCTGAGGGCCACGGGCAATGCGGTACCTCCAAGAGGACCACCCCAGCCCCACGGCCACCGGCAGGGCATGATGGAAGCAGTCCTGTGCCGCAGCGTTTTGGGTGATGCCCATCACAAGTGTGTGGAGACTGCTCTGAACACCTCCTCCAGACAGTGCCCAGAGACAAGACACTGCTCCCAGCCAAGGAGGGGCAGCAGAGCTGGCCCCAGCCCCTTCCGAACCCTTCCTGCCTCTAGCAGGGCCCCTGTTTCCCATGTAGCTCCTTACAGGACGGGGCTCCTCTCAACTACTCCAGATCAAACAGGAGATCAGGCCAGCCCAGGACCACCTCAGGGACTGCTCTACAGCTTTGACCTTCCCAAAAGTCCTCCTAGTGTTGACCCCCATTGCCCAACACCACACTTCTTCTAAGCCCCAACCCACCCAAGCAGCTCATCTGCCTCCAGAAAGGCTCCACGGTGCCTGCAAAGGCTTCCCATGGGAGAGACAGCAAAGAGCCAGAGCTCAAAAGCATGAGCCACATCCTCAGGGCACAAGGGCAGAGATACACCTGCTACCTCCACCCCTGGTCTGACCCTCCCAGGACTCAACCTCTGTAAGACCACCCCCAAGGAGGGTCTCCCACCCTGCGTGGCCCCGGGTGCTCCCTGGCACTGAGCGAGCCCTTTGGCACAACCCTGACCCAGCACCATCCAAGGGAGAAAGGCAAACGCCAGGCGAAGGCAGAGGGTGAGAGGGGAAGGCTCAGCCACGGGAACCGGCACCCACTGAGGAGCAGCTTCATCCCACAGATGAACCCGGCCAAGCTTAAGGTATTATTAGATTGAGTTACAGTGGTATTAATGAATGCTTTCAATTTTAATGAAGTTAATCTACCTATAAAAGCTCTTTATGCCCATAAACATATGATCTGAGAGAGAACAGGACTTTCAGCCACATTTTTATGACATTTGAGTGTGTTTTTTGCTGACGCTTATTTAACAGCGATGCCAGCACAGCAGCTGGGAGAAAAGCCCCCACTGACCAACCCGCAGCCCCCTGTGCCCAGTTGCACGTGGAGCCACCTCTCGCTCGAGCTGCGTGGACTGCCAGGGGAGGCAAGATTTCATGTTCCTCTTATGATAAAAGTTAGAAAAACTGCTAATTTCAATGGAAAAATAGGCATTGTCTTTTCTTTGTTAGGGAGAAGGTGGCACACACAGAACAAAGAGCTGATGGAAACGATGACAAGCCCCGTCCAGCAGAGCACCCAGGCCCACTGGGGTCTCCCTGTCCTCCCTTGTTCCCATCAGGAGGGGACAGGCCAGTCTGCTGGCCAGGCTCTTGCAGAGAAGCCGCTCTGGAGCCGGTCTCCAGCCTCCAGCGGGCTCTTGTCTGCTTTGCCAGCAGAGGTTCATTCTTCAGATGCCCCCAGTCACTCTTGGAGCAGGGTGTGGGTGGCCTGGGTTTGATTTACTGGGTCTTTCCCAGGCTTGGCCTTTCTCATCATTGGGGAAAACAGGAGAGTCAGAGCCTGCTTCAGACCTGGGATGATGTCCTCAAATCCACAGGTTTGGACTTTCTTCTCCCTCCACCTTGTGAATCCTGTGAAGGTCCAGGTGCCGGAGGACACAAGGGCTCCCTGGGGAGCCATGCTTTGCCCATGCTGGTCATCCTTGCCTGGATGAGAGGACCAATTGAAAGGAAATGGAAGGAAAATAAGTCTTTTTCCCCTAGGCAGGTCAGACTGGGTCTTTGAGGACTTTTGTGCTGGGCTGGCAGCTGCTCTGATCATCAGGGAGAGGTAGAGGAGGGATGGACCTGGGGATCTGCCCAGATGATGTTCACACAGCAACCACCTGGGTGTTGTGGAGCAGTGGGGACCCCCTTTAAGGGGTTGCCCTGCAGGGGTTCAGGGCAAAAGTGAGTCCTCATCAGCTACAGAGGTGCCCTGGTCTCCTATTGTTTTGGCTTTCCAACCAAAAATGTCTCTCCTTCCAGCCCGCCCCACCCTCCAACAGCATTCCCAAGGGCAGGAGATGCCATGTACCACGGGAGCCACCAGCAGCATCCAGCCCCGCTCCCACCCCTGCCACTGCTCACCCTGTTGCAATAGCTCTACCACAGCCTGGCGGGGGGAGGGAAAATGTGGGGGTTCCTAATGCCCCTCCTACACTGGGGCCTCACCATGGGCTGCCACCTTAGGCACGTCCCTATGCCAGCACTGAGACAGGACAGTCCTGCCTGCACCCCCTGTCCAGCTCACCAGCCAGGATGAACCAGGGCCTCTCCTGGCACCAAGTCACTGAAGGTGAGGGGGGGCTTCTGCCCCTCTGCCCAACTCTGGGGAGACCCCCCCCAGTGCTGCTTCCAGCTCTGGGGCCACCAACAGCAGAAGGACATGGACCTGTTGGAGCGGGGCCAGAGGAGGCCACAGAGATGCTGGTGGGGCTGGAGCCCCTCTGCTGGGAGCATCTCTCAGAGATGCTGAGAGTTCAGCCTGGAGAAGAGAAGGATCCAGGGAGACCTTAGAGCCCCTTCCAGTCCCTCAAGGGGCTCAAGGAGAGATGGGGAGGGACTCTGGATGAGGGAGGGGAGCCATAGGAGGAGGGGGAAGGGTTTGACACTGAAAGAGGGGAGATAGAGCTGAGATGTGGGGAAGAACTTGTTTGCTGTGAGGGTGGTGAGAGCCTGGCCCAGGTTGCCCCGAGAAGTTGTGGCTGCTCCATCCCTGGAGGGGTTCAAGGGCAGGTTGGAGGGGGCTTGGAGCAGCCTGGTGTGGTGGGAGGTGTCCCTGCCCAGGGCAGGGGTTGGCAATGGATGGCTTTTGAAGGTCTCTTCCAACCCACACTATTCTGTGATTCTGTTCCATGATTCTTAGGCCACAACGTGCTATGACTTCTTCTCATGGAAAAGGTCCTGATGTGCCCCACAATCCCATGCACCCCATCAAGGGGTCACTCCCCTGCCCAGGGTGGGAAATGTCAAAGCAGCTGCCCTTCTCCTTCCTCTTTTCTCCTGCTGGTTGTGTCACCCCTGGCTTGGAGGTGACACACACAGGCGCACCTGGTCCTTACTGCCTGCTGGTGGCAATGGCACTGCTTCTCTCCCATCAAGTTGAGGCAAGTGTCCTCTGGTGGGAGGGGAATGAAGCCCTGCCGGGGCAGGCAGAGGGACAGCAGTGTGTAGCTGATGTGATGAGCAGCAGGTCCCAAGTACTGTCACCAGCGTGAGCCAGGAGCTGTGGCCGAGTGGTCAGAGGAGCAGGCAGTGGCTTCTGAGCCAGTGAGTCAGTCAGTCTGTCCTCAGAGGGGACACCGGGCCTGACTCCCGGGGAGAACAGCCTGACCCGAGCACTGAGCCTGATGGACACAAACATCCCTTTACACCCCTCTGAGAAAGGGAGGTTAAAGCAGCTTTACACCTCCGGTGTGAACCAGTAGAGCAGCACAAACATTGCATTTGTGGAATTAAAATTCCTTTCCTCTTTCTCTGAAATTTGCCATGGTGGTTTCTGCAGCAGGCTGTGGCAGTCCCCACGAGGGATGTTCCCAAAGCAAACTCTGCAGGGAGCGCCCCACAGATCCACCGCAGACCTGGACGGGAGCTCGGCAGAGAGACTCAGATGGAGCTGGTGGGTGCTTGGTCTGAGCCCGTCTCTGTGGAGGAACTGGAAGTGGCTGGAGGAGTGGGGATGTCAAACACATTCCTGGCTGCTGGCAGGGGCAAGAATGGCTGGATTTGATGGCTTTGACGTCAGAACCACAGAGCAGGAGTTCCCAAATAGCTACGGCTCATCTTCCTAGATATTAGGAAGAAATTTTTCACTATGGGGGTGGTGAGACCCTGGCCCAGGTTGCCCAGAGAAGCTGTGACTGCCCCGTTCCTGGAGGCATTCAAGGCTGGGTTGGAAGGAGCTTTAAGGAACCTGGTCTAGTGGGAGGCAAGGGGGTTGGAACTTGATGGTCTTTAAGGTCCCTTCCAAGCAAAACCACTCTGTGATTCTATGATTCCTTGGCAGGACCAGTCCAGGAGGGTCAACTGATCAACATGGGGGTGTGTAGAATGCTCTGGGGCAGAAATCAGTAACTGTCCGCTTAGTGACTAGCTTGCGGTCATTAATTAATCAACATGAGAATATCAAAGGGTGTTTAGAAAAGAGCTGCGACACTGCGCAGAAGTGAACCAGGCCAAGCCAGAGCAGGGTCTGCCTTTTCTTCTCCCCAAAATGGCACACTCCCCGTGGTAGCAGAGCTGTGTGCCAGCAGGAGGACAAGAGAGATGCACGCTACCAGGAGCCTCTGCACTTCTGGAGCTACCCCAGGCCGGTTTCATGGATGTTTTGAGGGACAAGGCTCTCCAGGGGCAGTGCAGATGCACTTTGGGCTGTCCACTTATGAAGTTAAGAGCCTAACTCGGAGGGACTTCTCCACCCCCTGGTTTGCCTGTGGGGTTCTGGCTCACAGAGGCCAACCTCATGATCTGCAGCTTGTCTTGCTGTGGCAGGCACTTGATTTGGTCATTTCTTCCCACTGGTGACCAGAGTCTCAGGTGCTGATCCATGCTCAGTTCCTTCCAGCACCACCTCACTGACCCCTCTCTTGTCAGCAGAGTCCACCAAAGCCACCAAACCTCACAGCAGAGGGGAGGAGACATGGTCATCTAGCAAGGAGACCAGGCAGGGCTTCTTGGAGCAGCACAGGGAAGGAGGAAGCAAACCAGTCATCGCCTGGAAGCGGCTCACCTTCTCTGGGACAAGTGGTGCCACCAAAGTAGGGCTGCTGGGCTCCCCGGGGCCGCGGCGGCACAGAGACTTTCTTGGCGTGCTGCACAGAACAGGGCGTATTGTCTAATTATATCGGCTCTGTCCCACAAAGAGGAGCTGGGAGATGGGGTGCCCTATTTACACAGCCCTCCTCCGGTCCCCTGCAGCCGCAGCACTGGTGCCAGCCCACCCCTTGCCCGGGAACTGCGATGGCCCCGTGTCCTTCAGCCAAATGGGCTGGAGGAGGGGAGCAGCAGCTCCCCACTGCCTGCACCTCCACAGCCTGGCACAGCCGCTCCCAGGCTGGGTGTTTGCTTCTGGGGAGGGGGGAAGATGGTTGCGTGGGTTTGGGTCAGTGTCTGATGGATCAGTGGCCTCTCTCCATCCCATCCTCCAGCCCCTGGACTGGCCAATGCCAGGCTGCGAGCGATCTCACACTGCCACCAAGGTCTGACCAGCAGATCAAGCACCCTGGGGGAAGAAGCTGGCCCTGGGGGAAGAAGTCCAGCAGTGCAATCCTATGAGGGTGCTGGAGCTTGTGGCCTGGGCACAGTGTGTCCTCAATATGCCACCTTGCACCTGCACCCATGCCATGAGCCATGAAGGTGTTTGCAGCAAAGGGACAGGACAAGAGGAAATGGGCACAAACTTGAATGTAAGAAGTTCCACCTAAATATGAGGAGGAACTTCTTTACTTTGAGGGTGGCAGAGCCCTGGAAGAGGCTGCCCAGAGAGGTGGTGGAGTCTCCTTCTCTGGAGACATTCAAACCCGCCTGGACACGTTCCTGTGGGACCTGCTCTGGCTGACCCTGCTTTTGCAGGAGGGGTTTAGACCTGCTCTGGCTGACCCTGCTTTTGCAGGGGGGGTTTAACTAGATGATCTCCAGAGGCTCCTTCCAACCCCATGTGAGTCTGCGATTCTGTGACTCCAGCTAGCTCCAAATGGGTAGCACAAACATCCCAAGACCGACAGTGCCCTTACACCTCCGTGCCCCACCAGGCCAGGCTGGGGCAGTCCTCTGCCTGCACAGCACTTACTTTCCTTCAGCTCAGAACCTGCTGCAGGAGCTCTCATCACCTGCAGGGTGGGTCGTAGCAAATCCATTCTGCAGGGATGTAGTAGCCCGTGCCAAGAGCCTTTGCAGGGTCTGGAGTCATCAGGAGGTAATTGCCATCTCAGGCAGGACAGGATTGATAGCATCAGGACTATGCCATGAGTACAAGCAGGACAGGCAAACATCTTCCTGCCTGTGATGAGAGAAGAACTGGAACCAGGACACCGATGCTGGGGTTATTCTCCTGCTTTAAGGATGCCAGGCAAAGGGACCAGGCAGGAGCCAAGGGTGCTCCGAGCTGGTACCATAGTGATGCACACAGGGGAGGGGGTGCCAAGGGGCTGGTGGATCCCATCTGAAGTCATAGAATCAAAGAACAGTGTGGGTTGGAAGGGACTTTAAAGCCCCCCTCAGTGCCACCCCCTGCCCCGGGCAGGGACACCTCCCACCACACCAGGTTGCTCCAAGCCCCCTCCAACCTGCCCTTGAACCCCTCCAGGGATGGGGCAGCCACAGCTTCTCGGGGCAACCTGGGCCAGGCTCTCACCACCCTCACACCAAACAAGTTCTTCCCCACATCTCATCTCTCAATCTCCCCTCTTTCAGTGTCAAACCCTTCCCCCTCCTCCTATGGATCCCCTCCCTGATCCCAAGTCCCTCCCCATCTCTTCTGGAGCCCCTTTAGGGACTGGAAGGGGCTCGAAGGTCTCCCTGGATCCTTCTCCAGGCTGAACCCCCCCAAGTCTCTCAGCGTCTCTGAGAGATGCTCACAGCAGAGGGGCTCCAGCCCTCCCAGCATCTCTGTGGCCTGCGCTGGATCTACCCCAACAGCATGGCCTGTGCTGGATCCATGTCCTGCTTGTGCTGAGGACTCCAGAGCTGGACACAGCACTCCAGGAGGGGTCTCACCAGAGCGGAGCAGAGGGGTAGAATCCCCTCCCTCGCCCTGCTGGCCACACTGCTTTTGATCCAGCCCGAGTCCTCTGGGTTCATCTCCCAGAAAATTCACTGTGCTCTGGAGGTCCTGGGCACAATCCTTCTTCTCCTCATTTGGGACCCCTGGATGCTCCAGACAGTCAGCAACCTGCCCAAACAGTGCCGGAGACTCGGCCCCTCTGTGTATGTTTGGAGATGTCCCCTTGACCTTGCCGGGAGCTGGTCTGTGGGGGGACCCTCCCTCACCCCTCGCCCCTTGCCCCATGCCATGGCTCTGGAGCCACTTCTGCCAGGCTGCTGGTGGCAGGGGTGATGCACAGCCCAGCTCTGGTGGGGCTGGGGGGAGAGGACTCCCTTCCAGCCTTGTCTCAGGGAAGCCCAAAGGCTGTGGAATGGCTGGGGGTTGCCCGGCCCCTGCCACCAGCCCGGTGGAGGGCTGTGGGCCGGGAGCGGATCGGGAAACGCTCCTCACCTGACGTTATTTTGGTTGCTAGGTGATTAAATCATCCATCTGCTTATGACAGCACGGGAGAGCAGTGAGTCAGTCCCCTTCGTACAAGACAACAAAGGGTTTATCAACTCCAGCCCACCTCCAGCCTGTCCCCGGCTCCGTCCCTGCCTGCAGGACACGGGGACGGCAGAGCCTGCCGTATGCAGGGGGAGCAGGGCTCCTGCCCAGCGAGCACCCCAGCACCCCAGGGCAGGGCTCCCGTGGGGCTGTGGGCATCTTCCAGAGTCTTTCTGGTCAATGGGACCGCCCCGTGGCATCCTGGAGAGCACAGCCGGGCAGCATCCTCCCTCACCACCTTGCAAGAGGGGTTTGCTTATTGGATCTAGAGCACGTTTGAGGGTTTGGATGACCCCCAGTAGTAGTCCCCCCCCACCCAGCACCCCCTGCATGGCCACCCGAGCACCTTCCACCTTCCGCAGGCTGGGGGGACACCACACACGTGGAGAGGAGCCCAGGGAAAGCCAGCAGCTTGCTTGGGGAGAGCAAGGCAGAAAGGCAACTGTTTGGGAGAAAATAACATTTTCATAAAGTGTTTGAAGGCTTTTGGAGGAGGAAAGTGGGAAGGAAGAGAAAGAAGAGCCTCTGTGCGTGTGTGTATGTGTGCATATGTGAAAGAGCGACAACAGGAGCCTCCCTCCCCGCCGAGAAGAAATAATCTCAGTTTCTCAGGTTTCGGAGAGTGTTGAGACACTGGAAAATTAAAGCAATGCCCACAAAACGGGTTTGGAAAGTCCAGTTTTCGTTAGTGAGGCTCTGAACCACGTGTAGCTGCCACACAGACCCCTCTGCTGCCAACCAGCCCGTGCTGAGCCGGGGGACCAGCTGCTGGGTGAGGGGCTGGAGGCTGCCCAGGACCCACATCCCCTGCCCGCACACAGCCCCCGGGGTCTGAAGCCCACCAGGGCCGGTGGAAATGTCCTGTGAGATGCACAGGCCTTTGTGGGAGCTTCAGTGGCCACGTGGAGCTTTGCTGTAAGGACGGAGCTGGGAGGCCACCGCGGGGGCTGCCCACCCCCTGCCCACGAGAGCCCCGAAGGAGAAGCCCTGCAGGAGGGTGAGGAGCAACACGCACGGCAGAAATGGGGCAAAACCATAGCAGAGCAGCCGGGACCTGCCCAAAACTGACTCGTCCACCTCCTGCCACTGCTGGGGGGCAAGTGCAAAGCACTCGCTGCCCATCACGTCCCTCTCGCCCCACACCCCCTCTGCCAGAGGCTCAGCCAGCACCAAGGCAACCACAGCAGCATCCCAAACCCAGCGTCCAGCACCCCAAACCCAGCACCCAGCACCCCAAACCCAGCACCTTGCATCCCAAACCTAGCGCCCTGCATCCCAAACCCAGTGTCCAGCATCCTTAACCCAGTGCCCAGCATCTCAAACCCAGTGCCCAGCATCCCTAACACAGCATCCAGCATCCCAAAGCCCGGGAGCTGGGCTGGTGGCCTCGCCACCGCTCTCCACAGTCCTCCCGGGTCCCCCGGCAGCTATCACGACTTCTTAGTGTGAAGAGACTCATTAATGTAGTGGAAAAGGAGGAGGAGGAGCGAGCTGAATGGTCTGTCCTAAGGGACAGCACAGCAAGAAGGAGGAGGAGAGCGCTCAGCATTGATCTCAGGGTAGGCAGCCACCAGAGGGAGAGGAACAACTGTCCGGAAAATAACTGGGGGTGGGAAGGACGAGGGGTCCAGCTGGCTGGGCAGCGTGCCCGGGGGGCTGCCAGCAACAATGGAAGCCAAAAAGGTGTGGGCAGGAGGGGAGCAGGGCAGGGATGCTGCCTCCAGAGCCTCACAGTGCCCCATCCACAGCAACCACCATCAAAAGGTGGAGGAGGCACAGGGAGGCCTGCAGAGCTACGGGCAGGAGGGCTGGGTGCTGAGAGACACCCATGGCATCACAGGAGAAGCCTTCCCAAGGTCATTCCCTCCATCAGCACTCCCTGCCCCGGAGCTCGGGTCTCTCTGTCCTGCAGGGTCCCGTCACTTTGCTCCCCAGGGCGGCGGTGAGCCTGCAGCTCGCCAGCAGGGAAGAGGACAGGCTGGGCTGTGTGGGAAGGACATTTTTCCTTAGCACATCGCTTCCCAGTTTCCAAGTTCTCTCTGCAAGGGCCTGGCTGTGGTGCTTGTGGGCAGCACAGCACAGGGATGGGGTCAGTGGGCACTGGGCTCCTCCTGGCCACTGGCCTTCGGCCACCAGACCTTCCCCTGGGGCAGAGGGCATGGGGGCCCCAAAAACGGGTCTGTCTGCATCACCTGGAAGCTGCCAGGGAACTGTAGGAGTGGGAGGTTTCCCTGCCCAGCTCACAGCTCCAGGCAGAGGAGTGGAGACATCAGGGTGGCACAGTCAGCAGCTCCACGGCAGCAGCTCTTCCAGCTCCGAAGCCCCACATTGTTCCTTGGGTCCCCAGCAGCAACTGCTTCCAAACCTGGGGAGCCCTGGTCTGCAGCAGCCTCCCACCCCCATGTCACAGGGGGGGCTTGGCTCCCCCTGGCCCAGAGCCCATGACCTTGGCCCCCACTGCTCCTGTGCTGGGCAGTGGGAGGGCTGTCTCCTCTGCTCATGCCCTCAAGGCTCAAACCCCACGGACAGACCCACCTGATATGCTGGGGCCAAGGCTCCCACACATGCCCAGCCCCACAAAATGACCCATTGAGCTCACAGGAGGTTGGGTGCCCCTGTTCCTGCCCAGCTCTGCTGCCCCACATCCCATCGTGGAGGGCTCACACACCTTCAGTAAACACCCCTCACCTGGGGGAGAGGACACCAACCACTGTGCTGTGGTGGGTCTATCCCTTTGTCCACCTCCAGCCTCCAGGACACCCAGCATGCTGCCTGGAAAGCACAACCCAAACCTACACCTGGCATGAGAATGGTCTTCCCACCCCAGAGACTTTTACCCACAGCAAGCAGGGACTAGACGGGGAATCACACCAGAGTCTAAGAACTGACAGGCTGAGAAATCCTTCGCGCTCCAGCCAGCCGAGACGCTTCCTCCAGACATCGCTAAAAGGATTCACTGGTCTTTGACCTCTTCTCCAGCCAGCAGCAGTGCCCAGCTGAGACAAAAGTAGGGTGGGTTATTTAGAAAATGCCAAACTGACCCTTTCTGATCGTTCAGAAAATTGCTTTACTGTACAGAACATGAAAATCACCGGAAAAGGGACCTTGTCCCTTAAACTCTGTCTGCTCAGTCCCAACACCAGCCCCACATCCCAGCTGCCCCAGCAGATCTGCCCCAGGAGGAGGGTCCCTGGGGTCTGGGCTGCTCCTGCAGAGCTTGGTGCTCCCTGGGGTCTCCTTGGGAGATGAAGAAAGGCACCACCACCCCCGCCATTCGGGTGCAGCTGGGTGTGGGTGCAAGGCAGCAGGTCCCAGTGGGCACCGGTGATGAGCACCAGGCTGAGGTGCCCAACTCAAGGACTTGCCCAAGCCCACCGAAGCCCCAGCCGAGCCCCCGGAGCAGCCATCCCCTCTCACCTCTCCTCCATGGGAAAGATTAGTCGGCCGAGGGAGAGTCAACTTCATTCCCGCAGCAAGGAAACTGTGCCATTGAAATCTCTCTCCTATGACACACACTGAGCCTATTTCAGTAATAGTTTGGCAGGGGAATAACATCACTGAGCCTATAAATACCTCCTGGGGTGCTGCTCTGCTGATGGAGCGGTAGGACATAGCCCTTGCCCACCCCAGCAGCCTCCCCAGGGAAGGCAGGACCATCACCATCCCTGGAGCCAGCAGCTGCCTGACCCTGCCGTGAGGGTGAAGGACAGAAGGACACATCATGGCAGGGCTGTGCCAGGGCAGCCCCAGAGGAGAGCGAGGGGCTGGGAGAGAACTATGGCCGATGGGAACCGGGCAAGAGCCGTGCAAGCCCTAGAGACACTGGAGGGGACAGAGATGAGCCGGGGGAGGAGGGAGGTAGGAAGATGGTGGAAAGCACCCAGAGGGTGTTTCCAAAGCAAACTGCGAGGCTCCCCGTGGCTGCAGCCAAGGACCTGGGTCTGACCCAAACCAGCACCCCCCCAGCCCGGCTCTGTCCTCCTCATGGGCACCCCAGGCGCAGAGGGGTGTCTCACACAAGGCGAGGTGGTACCTGAGGTACCTCAGGGCACAAGCAGATGTCCTGAAACATCCTGGGGACATCCACCTCATGTTCTTCCCAGCACACGTGGCACGGAGAGAAGCTGCTCCCTGCAGAGCCCTGGCCATCAGCTGGGCCATCCCGGGCACCGAAGGTGAGAAATCAATGACCCACCTCCAGCACCTGCTCCTCTACCAAAACCCTGAGACAATGTGGGTGGTGAAAACACCCTGCCACATCTGAGAGGGACGGCAAATGGAGGGGGAGAGGTGGGGAGAGGGTCCTGGCAGCCCCGCCATGCAGGCCAGCCCATGGCAGTACTGTGCGGCGAGGGGAATGGCTGGTGCTGCCACACATTTGTCATCTTCCAAGGGAAAGTGTGTGGGTGGCCCCTGTCCTGCAAAGACACATTGAGACAACCAGCTGAGGGATTTGGGTATTAAATACTCGATGTAAGGGGACTTCCATGACAGGCGTCATGGGTCTCACACTGCTCCTCCTGAGCCAGTGCCGAGTAGTTTCAACACTCCTGCCTTGTACATATTTTATGCATGCACCACCTACCTTCCCCACTCACAGGCCAGACCTCTGCCCACCTCCAAGTGTCAACACCCTTCTTCAAAGCTCCTGGATCCCTCCTGCAGAGATTGTTCCTCCAAGTCCTCACCAACCGGCCTATGGGCAGCACGGGAGATAGAAGGGCCCACCAGACCCAAAAGCAGTTGCTGGGGGCCTCAAAGTGACAGTCACCAAGGGATGTGCAGAAGGGTCCATGCTCCCTAGGGAATGCAGGAGCCAGACCCAGGGGACACCTAACCATCCTGCAGCCAGCAAAGTGCAGGTTGGTGGCTGCTCATCATACACCCCCCCCAGCCCATCCCCAGAGGGCATAAAGCCACTAAAATCACCGTAACAGCCCTGGAAATTGTACGGCGCTTCCTTCGAGCAGCTGGAAAGCTTTGCAAAGAGCTGCTGTGAGCCAGGCCTCCTTCGGGGAAAGCTCTCAGGGAAGGTAATTGTCCTGGCAGTCCATGATCCAAACCCACCGGGCAGCCATCAGGGCTGGGAAAGGCCGACAGCCATGAGAGCAGAACCAGAGCTGGCTCGTTAGGGTCCAGCCTGATGGGACCGTTCCCTGTGGGATGTCTCTGCAAGCAAGAAGGGGCTCAGGAGTCCCTTTCTCTTGCAGACATAAAACCATAACAGGAGGTCCCACAAGGAGCCCGCTGCACACCCTTGCTAATATCTGCATGGTTCTTGTAGCCACAGACACTATCCAGCAAGTCCAGCTCCCAAGCACGATGTGCAAGCAGATACACAGTGGGAAATACAGAGATCTTCTGCAAAGCATCATCATTTTTGTGCTGTAGACAGCAGGACACACCAAGTCCGAGCTGCAAGAGGTTGGTGCACATCTCGGGGAGCATTTTTGACAAAGCTTTGCTGTCACGTAGCCAGCTCTGGGCAAGACACAGCACCTCAAACCTCATGCCGAGGGCTTCCCTCACAGCCCCAAGCAGAGGAGCTGAATCTTCTCTTCTGTTTATTCTGCATAAACCTAAAACCACCCCCCCCCCACCCCGCCCAAAATGAAGAATAATCAAGCAGACTCCCTGCTTAAAACAACCCAGGGAGGTGGTGGGGTCTCCTTCTCTGGAGACATTCAAACCCACCTGGACACGTTCCTGTGGGACCTGCTCTTGGTGACCCTGCTCTGGCAGGGGGTTGGACTGGGTGATCTCCAGAGGTCCCTTCCAGCCCCATAGCATCCTGTGATTCTGTGATTCTGACCCCCCAAGATCACCCCAGCTGTGACAGCCACCCGCCTGCAGCCCCTTTGCTTTCAGTATGGGCGACCAGAGCCCTCTCCTCACACATGGCCTCCTCATGGGGAGGGTGGGTCATGCCTCAGCCTGACCTGGAGAGACTCAGCTCACCTCACCGTGGTCCAGGAGACTAAAAAGGCCACCCAGGGCTGCAGAGTAGCAGCGAGGGGCTGCCGGCAGCCCCCAGCCCCAGACACGGGTGACCAGAGCCCTTGGCCAGCTGCGGCTCCAGCCCTGGCTGCGACGGGTCCGGGAGGGAAGACGGTGAGAAGAAGAACCACACTGAGCTCCAAGCTCGAAATCAGCTCTTTGAACCCCGTCCAAAAGCAAATGGGAAACCAGCACAGCTCCTGGCAGCCAGGTGCCACCTCGCCTGTGGTTGAGGCCGCCAAGCACAAGCCGAGGGCTCCAGCCTGAGCCACGGGCAGCGACACCGGGGACGCAGGTGGCTGCTGTGGCACGGGGGGTCCTCGCAGGGACACCGCCTCGCAGGTTGGCTCCCCTCCTCTGCGGATGGCGAAGGGATGATGTGGGCACCGAGGAAAGCAGGCTGCCATCTGGATCCAGGACTATTCATCTCCGACGCCGGCAGCAGCGGCTCAGCGCTCGGGAGCAGCCTGGCTGTGGCCCGATGAGAGGGGACACAGCGTGTTGGTCTCTGGCCGCGCTGTGCTGCTGGTACCAGCCTGAAAATAAAGCCTCATTTTTCATGCAAAGATGCACAACGGTTAACGGGAGAAAAGCTTGCCTGGGAGGCATGCAGGTATCAAACCGATTTCAAAACAGGTCTCCAATTACTACCCGTGTTTATTCGATCCACTTTTTTTTCCCTGGCTCTCCAGATGTTTATGGTCCGAGGGTGAAACCCAGCCCGGCGCCGCCGGAGGGTGTGAGAAGGTGCAGAAGTCTCCTGCTGCGGAGTGGCATGTTTCCCCCGAGCTGCTCCGTTCCTTCCCCGCTGGCAGCCGTGCCTCGCGCTGTACCGGTACGTCATGTACACCGCCAGGAGCCGAGCTGCTGCCGAGCCCAGGGCTGGGCTCGCACACACCAGCTGCAGAGCCCGCATTTGGAAGAGCCCCATTTTTCTGCTGGCGCTAAGAGGCAGCCCCGTGGCTGAGGAGCAGGAGCGGCGGCTCCGACCGGGCGTCAGGTTCCTGCGGGAAGCCTGCGGGCTGGCTCTGCTCTGTGCTTCCTCGGAGGAGAAGCAGTCGGAGGTGGATTCGGGAGGCTCTGAGAGTCCATTTTGCAGGAAGCCCTCGGAGATGCCCAGGTCCTGTGAGCTGCATCGGCAGGGACACCTCTGCCCACGGTGCAGCAGGTGCCAGCCCCACACCGGGACGGTGGCACGGTGTCGGGGAGGTCACCGGGGCTGACATCCTCAAAGGTGCGTCGGTGCCAAACTCCAAAGGCAATGATGGCAACAAGGCTCTAAACCCTGCTCCTGCCTGGGCCTCATCCTGGACCCGGGCTTCCTGACTGCGTCATGGCAAAGGCCCACAGGAGAGTTTGTTCCCTGGCATCTCTCTCCTGGAGGGGACTAGGCTGTGGGGGGACACTTGTGAGGGCAGATCCATGCCATTGCTGCAGCCGGAGGGACACGCCGGGAGCATCCGCAGGGGCACAGAGGGCACTGCCCGGCACTGCCAGCCAGCTCCACTTCCCCGCAGCCCCTCTGGCTCGCTGGGAGCTGGTGCGAAGCAGGAGCACCTCTGAGTGGGCAAAACCCAGTGGGCAGCGGGGGGTGAGGTTCAGGCTGGCCACCCTGCCTCCGCCGGCAGCTTTGCCAGTGGGCACTGCCCAGCACACACACAGCACAGCACCCCGGTGCCCGTCCCCGGGGGAGGAGAGGGGGACATTCGGGGCGCGAGGGAAGGGAGGGGAGGGATGTGCTCAGCCAGACACAGTCCAGGGGCACGGCCCGTAAGATGGGGGGACAAAGGTGCTCACAAGATATGCCAGGAGCCAGCCTGGCACTGCCAGGGGACACCGCAGAGGAGGAGGCAGCCCTGGCACAGGGGTGCTCACAGACTCCACGCACCGCACCGCTTTCCCCACACGTGCCTGCTCCCTCCATCCCACCTGTGTGTTCCCTGGCACACACCCACAGCCCCCCAACACACACACACCCCTGCAGCGCCCAGACAGGCGGGGACGCATCACCTACACAGGCGTGCCTGTGCCACGCACACCCGGAGCAGTGCACACGCATGTACCGGGGCACACACGCATATACACACACACACACAAACACACCGGGGCTGGGGTTGCTCCCACACACAGAGGCTCAATGCGGTTGGCACAGAGAAACGGGGACACGCTCTGCATCCCGCACAGCATCCCCCACAGCATCCCACACAGCATCCCGCACAGCGTCCCGCACAGCGTCCCGCACAGCATCCCCCACAGTGTCCCGCACAGCGTCCCGCACACCAGCGGGCGGGCGGCAGAGCTCCCACCCCGGCACCACCGCACAGGCCGGCTCCGCAGTGGATCCCGCGCACACACACACACACACACACACGCACAAACACCCGCACACACACAGACAAGCGCAATGTGGCTCCCCGGGAGACGCGGCGGGGACAGGGGGACAGGCTCTGCTGTGGCTCTCGCACCCAGCCCCGACACACTGACACCGGCTCCTGCACCCCGCGGCCTCCCACCAACACCCGTGGGGTGCCATGGGCCACGCCCCC
>NW_015090802.1:314324-321216 GCF_001431845.1 Calidris pugnax | reverse complement strand
CGGCCCCGGCCCCTGGCCGGCCGCCGCTGCCCCCCTGCCCGCGGCGCGGTCCGGCCGCCTCGCCCCTATGCGGAGGCTCCAGCAGCACCGAGGCGATGCCCATTCATTCAGCTTGTCCCCCGCAGCCCTCCCCTTCCGCCCCGCGCTCCCAGCCTCCGGGATGGAGGTGGCGAGTGATGCTGCAGCGGTACCCAGAGCCCCCGGAGAGTACAGTGCGGAGAGGAGGGAGGGAGAGGAGGAGGAAGGAGAGCAGAAGGAGGGAAGAGGAAAGGGAGAGAGAGAGAGAGAGGGAGAGGGAGATGGCTGCCCCCAAAACCAGAGCTGGATCTGGAGAAGACTCTGGGATTTCCACAAGGAAATCAGGGCAGGGAGCGGAGCGGGGCGGGCACAGCACCCTCCATCCAGCCCGGCACAGCACCCCGGCACGGCACCCAGGGATGCTGTGAGGGTGGCAAGGGCAAGCAAAAGCCTGGGCAATGCAGGCGGGGGGCACGGCCCCGCGCAGGGCTCACCTGCAAAACTGAAATGTCCTCCTCCTCAAGTGAGGGCTGACACCAGCCAGGGGGTCACCAGCCAGGAGCTGGTTTCAAAGACATGCCAAGCTCTGGGGGCACCTTTTGCCCATGATGCCATCCCAGTGCGCAGACCCCGTGCGCTTGGCCCTGCAGCCGCCCTTGCAGCCTCCCGGGTTTGCCATCCTCAGATGAGGATGCAACAGCCAGGACCCCCTCAAAAGGCAGTGGGGTCCGTGTGTCCTGAGCCCCAGGATAACATCCTGCACACCACAACAAAGTTTCTCAGCTTTTCCTAATCTGGGTCTTGCTTAACCCTCTGGAAAATAATCCACTGACCATCTGCCACAGTGATTTTCATTTACAACCTTGCACAAATTAGGCTCAACTGTTCACTTCTCTTTTGCCCATGGCTTTTGGTCACTCCATTGCATATGTGTCTTCCAAGGTACCAGCTTGCATGGGCTGGGGGTGACCTTGCCAGGCCTGGCAGCCAGCACTGGGCTGCAGACGAGTGTTCTTGCTCCTCAGGCGTTCTCTGATCTTCTTAGGGTGCTTTGCTCCTAACTGGGTGGAAGGCATTCCCCCTGCCCAGCCTGCCTGAACCCAAAGTCCTCTCCTGGGGAGAGCTGAGGAACCTGTCTGGAGGAACATCCCCTCTATTCAGATGCCCCTTGGAGGTGTGTGCAGGACAAGGAATGCACTTTCAAGTGTGTTGAGCAGATGGGTCCATATAGGACATTGTGCAAAAGCTCTTGGTCTTCCCTGTACCAAGGATTCCGAGCCCGGCCTCAGGCAATCCCAATATCTGTGTTTTCAGAGATGACTGATCACTAATTCATGGACCTTGCTGCTCTGGGAGGCCTGAGCAGTGTTGTCCCATGAGAAAATGAGGTGTTCAGAGAGCCAAGCAGTGGGCATTTCCAAAAACCAACGCCGCAGCCACTGTGCACCTCCGTTTCCTCACCCAGAGGCGTCAGAGTCAGGCCTGAGGGATGAGTACAAGATGCGGGGAGCAGCTATCATGGCTATTTTCTTATCTCTTTGCCTTAGTGCTCTTGCAAATGGAGAGCCTGGCTTTCTAGGGGAGAGGCTTCATTCTCTAAGGAAAATGGAAATATACAGATTTTTTTTTTCCCTTCCTGTAGCAGATTCAGCAAAAGTGCAGCTGCCTTCACAGCCTTGAATACAGAATTGACCATTCAGTTCATCCCTAAAGGGAAATGACCAAGGAGAGAGGAACAACGAGCCCCACAGTGCTCCCTGCACCCTCTAAACTCTTTCTCAGCCCAGGCATTTTCCTCTCCCGAGTTCCAGGGGGGTCAGGCTCCCTTTGCAGGGTGCTGAAGGTTCCCCGCGTGCTTTCAAAACCCCTCTCCAAATGCCCATCAGCTTCAAAATGGTTTTTCTTCTCCAATTGAAATTTGGCAGGTTATTTGTCAATGATGGAGGCAGGGGCCCAGAGGCGTGGGGACAGAAGAGAGCTGAAGCTGTGTGAATGGCTGACTTCGGAAGGCTCCATGCCACTGCAGAGGCAAAGCACATTCCATCTCTGTCAAAGGCAAAGAGGCTCCCAGGTCCCGGTGGCAGGACCACTCAGTCTTGAACCTTTTGGCTTTGAGGGGCAATGCCTTTTCCATCATCCCGTCTATTCCACAGCCCTCCCGGGCCTGATGTCAGCCCCAACTGTCCGAGAGGAAACGAAGATGAAGGTATGAAAAATGCTATTTATTGCTGATGTTACCATGAGTGTAAACGGGCTCCTCCGAAAAGCCACTCGGTGTCCTAAGAAGTCCATGGCCAGGTGGAGCGCCCAGGGTGATAGAGAGCAGCCCTGGCAGGCTGGCTGCCCTGCTGTGTTTTCAGTTAGCAACCAAGCAAAGCCCATGTGGAGGAATAAGAAGGTGGGATATCAGGAATGAAGGGCAGCTGGGGAGGTCTGTCGGCAAAACACCCCCAAACCTCACTTCTCAGGGGTACAGGAGTCAGGAGGGGAGTTGGACACCAGCAGGAAAGCTGCAGGGGCTTTTTCAAGTGAAGATAAAGGGCTCCCATTCTTGATGATAAAGGAGGGAACATCCAAGGGGCACAGGAAGAGGTGACACATTCAAGGCAAAGTGGAAATGATCTTTCCAGGAGCAGGTGTGACGAGTACTCATTAACATGGCTGCTGCCGTCAGGCCAGAGAAGGAAGCGTAGCAGGGATCAAACGGCAACGTATTTGAGCCCAGACAAAGATTTTAGCCAGAGGAATTAATGTGAAAGGCTTTATCTGGAAGCAGTGCATGGGGAGAAGTGTGGGATAGCTGGGACTCGGGAGCTAAGCTCAAGGTGGTGCAGCACAGAGGAGTCGTCTGCTCGGGAGAGGCGGGGGAAGGCTCTGGTGAGAGGGGATGAACTCTGCTCTCCCCAAGCCGAAACCGGGCTGACGGGCTAGACCTCCACCAGGAAATGTCAGCCAGGCTGGCTGATTTTTTTTGGAAAGAAAGCGACAAGTCTGGCACAGCACTGTAGATCTGAGAGTCACCATAGAGATAGCGGTTGGAGTTAGTGGGTGGTGGAGATTACCCAGAGATAATGTGTGAAAGGAGAACAGAAAGGGCTGAAGGACAGGATGCTGTGGGCATCCAGCAGAAGAGGGAGGCGGGCGTAAGGAAGAGGCAGACAAACAGAGATGAGAAAGGCAGGCGGAAAACCAGGGAAAGACATCAGAGAAGCTGAGAAGGCCCAGCTTTCTAAGCCAGTGTGGCTGAATGTGTGGAGACCAGGAGAAAGATCAAAGATGAAGACTGAGCATAGCTTTGAAACCATAATGAGGAACCTGCACAGAGGACTCTGTGCTGAGCGAGTGGGACAGAAGGCAGAGATAGTGTGAGTGTAGAGGTGGAGGAGGAGAAGGCCTGGGGCAGCCATCTGAGGGGGTTTCTCCAGGCTTAGAAGATGCTTGTGCTGTAAGCCTGAGGGGCCCTAGGCAGGTTAGGGAGAGAGCAGAGATGTGAGGGTGTGAGGGGGACTGTTTCCATGGGAGGAAGGGGACAGGGTTGCCAGGAAAAACAGAGGGATCTGGGAGAGTGCCACCAAGGTGGCAGGGGAGATCTGTCTCCACCAAACAGCAGAAGAGGATGAGGGTTGACAAGTCAGGATCTCCTACAAACCTTATGAAGACAACGGCAGGATGCTGTGTGGGAGCTCAATTTTCTGAAAGGAACAAAGTCATTTGGGGAGGAGGAGGCAGAACCAAACCCAAGAGGAACTGTTTTGAGTCAAGGAGTTTCCTTGAGTTCAGGACTTGTGCTACGGCGCTGTGCAAGCAATGGGCACTTGGGTTGTGTGAGACCAAAAGCCGCTCTGGTCACACACAGGTTATTCTATTCCACATTTTATCCTCCTGGAAGTGTAGCTAGAGAACGGCTTTGCAGCCCCCGGGACAGTCTTTGAATGCAGCTTGCAACTCTCCGCTGTTAAACAGAAACAATTCCTCTGGCACTGGATTGCTCTAGTCTCCAAGGGTGACATCGTTTGTCAAAGATGCCACCGCACATTTCTGTCATCTTGGCCCAAAGGTTCATCGCCAACAGGAGAAATGGCCCAGCCTGGCTCTGCGCAGGAAGAAAGCAAAGCTGGAGAGGGACCTGAGGACAACTTGTGGGGAGGGAGGTCAGAGGAGAAGGTGTAAGCGCGGTGGCAGTGCAGGGTGACGGATGCAGCACTGAGCACGCACAAAGCAATAATGGGGCTGTGGAGTCTTCAGGAACCCAAGAGAAATGACCATGGCTGACTTGGGACCTGGGGCAATAAGGAAGAGACACGGTGATCCCCGATGAGGGCACTGCAGGGAGCAGCCCTCCCTGTGCAGGGTCCAGACCCCAGTGTTCTCAGACAGTTGGAGGGACAGAAAAGGGGAGATGCACCCAACATTGGCATAGGGGGTTGGAATCCCCCAAGCTTGTGAAGCTCTGAGCTGGTGTGGCTTTTCCAGTGAGTTCCTACAACCCCCTGCATATTCAGGGTGCTGCAGATACCTCTGGAGACCACCGAGGGGTAAAAGGGCAGAAAATCTGCCACGGGCTGTAAAAGATCTCCTGCACCCCCCAACTAGGCAGAGGGCTGGTTCGCTTTGGTCTTCTGTCAACGAATCACTCAGAAAGTCAACTCTTCTCCTCTCTGCTCCTTGCTGGTGAGTAGTAGGCTCTTGTCTTCGCCACACACTCAGAACCTCAGCCCCAGCCTTCCTGTGCTCTCTGTCTCCTGCTCACAGAAAAACTCTCCCTCTGCCCCTGCCTTCATTTTGGGTGGCAGCTCTTACAAAGCCTGGTTTGTCAAGGAGGAATGGTCCATCAGACCAGCCTCTGCTACCCTTTGTCGTAAAATCCCTCCTAACCAGGAAATGGTTTGTTCCAGGCCATGAGGCTTTGCTGGAGGGTTGAAGTCCACACTCTCTCTGAGGACAGATGGGGTGGTTATTTCATGGGCACCTATAGGCAGATTACGGGCCTCTTATTCCACGTGAACAAGCTGGAGACAATCAGCACCTCTGAGGAGAGACATGTTTCACGTAGACAAGATGCTTCATCTATAGTTGATGGTATCTTGGAATAAAAAATATCCTGTGCCCTACCTCAGAGAGCATGCAAAGGAGGGCGCAGCAAGAACTGAAGACCCAGAAGGGTGAAATAAATGGACTAAACTCTGTCAGACTCTCAGTCTCCTGTTTGCAACCCACCAATTTCAACTCAACACATGCAGAGCTAAGCAATGAGCACAGCAGGGCTGAGGGTATAAGGCCATATCTAGTTATCTGAAAGGATGTCAGGGAGGAAGGCTGAGGAGTAATGGGATAAAACTGAAGGAAAGAGCTTAGCAAGACTGGGAAAGAAGCTTAGGCACTTAGGGAGAAGAGGCCAGAGAGGGAAGCAAACAAAAGACAGTGGAACCTCCTGCTATGGACCAAGAGCTGCTGGCCAGCTGGGATCCAGCCCCCCCAGGACAGGCCGGCAACATTAAGAACATTAAGAGAGTATAATGACTTCCTTGGGAACTTTTGCCCTGAGCCACTGTCAGACATACAGTGTTGGACCAGACAGGCCATCCCTCTGCTCCAGTGTGACTGCACGTTTTCACTGCAGGAAGCCACGGCTTGGACACCAGGAAACAGTTAATGATACTGACCATCTCTTCCTGGAGAGATACCGGTACGTTCAGCACCTGCAAATCTCTGGGTAATATTCTGTGAGAAATGAGTCAGTACCAGGAAAGGACGAGGGATACGAATAAGGCAGCTTCAGCCTTCCTGCCATTGCTCAGGAGCCCATCTCACCACCAGACTCTGACCGCACCAGGCAGGGGACCCGCTGCAGCCCCTTCTCCTGCCAGCCCAGGGCTGGGGGGGACAGAAGCACAGGGCAGTGCAGGGAGGACCGTGCTGTAGCCATCAGACCTTCCAACCTGCAGGATGGCCCCAAGGGCCAGAGCTTTTCAGGGCTTTGCTCCTGGAGATGGTCCCTCGCTGCTCTCCTCTGCTGCCAGCCTGGCTGAAGAGCTGGAGGGGAGGTGCTGCAAGCCAGAAAGGACAAAAAACACTGTGTTGCAAAGAGTGCAGTGAGTCAGGCAGCTAATTCGAGGCTAGAATCTCTTCCAGAAAGGAAAGATAAGAAGGAAGCTGCTTGTTCTGTAAGGCCGAGGCCAGGGAGACTGTGCGGCAGCACCTGCAGAGCTGCACAAGCCTCTCCATGGTCCCTGCCTCCTGCTGCATTCTGTCCCTGCGGGCTCGGGGCTGTGGCCACAGGCCCCCGTTTGCCCACCCGAACGTGGGGCCAGGTCCCTCAGGCTGTGGGAAGTCCTGGGCTTGACCTAACACCCACAGAGAGCAGTGAAGGCTCCACTCAGCCAGGGACCAGACTGCAGATTCGGAGCATCCTACCTGCTCTGATCCCAAATTTAATTCCCACATCATTTAAGTACGGTCTCTGCTACTCCAGCAGTGGTGGGGGGGTGCCGGGGTCCTAGGTCAGCCACTCTGCTGTGGTTTCCAGCCAGCTTAACCACCGATGGGTGCCTGTGCAGTGACTGGTGAGGTGGCCCTTTCTGAGGCTTTAAATACAGCCGAGAGGATGGACGCTGGGTACCTACATCTCATAACTGAGATCATTTTTCTAGATGCTTGTTGCTTGGCAGCCAAAGGCTTAGAAATGTCAATTTCTAATTAAAACCATGCACCCAAAATCTACACACCCTCCCCAAAACCCAGTATTTTTATACACTGCTCTCAGCTGCAGTGGGCACGGTAATAGCTCTCAGCATGCGAGCATCCAGGAACAAGCCACGTTTCTGCCAGGGAGGATGCAGGTGAGATAATATGCACTGGCTAAGCAGAAGTGCAT
>NW_015090802.1:280763-314158 GCF_001431845.1 Calidris pugnax | reverse complement strand
AAAAAAAAAAAAAAAAAAAAAAAAGATGTAGCCTGATAAGAAAGGAGATTGAGGATGTGACCCAGAAATAGAAATGAGGAAGGCTTCGCTGGAGCACACGCCAGGCGCAGCAAAGCCAGGGCCCTAACGACAAAAATGACAGCAGTGAAATGTCCCTTTCCCAGGTGGGAGGTGGATGCTGGGGCCTGGACCTGGGGACAGGCTGAATGGAGGAGGTGACGGCGTTCCTTTGCCAGGGCAGTGGCTGCACCCCGTGCCAGCTGGGCAGCATCCCTCTCCCCTAGGGACCTCTGCCTTCTCCTGGGGCCAAGATCCTGCACCGGTGACTGGTCAGTGGTTGCTGAAAATGGAGCTTCCTTAAAGGAACTGGAGCTTGCAACCCCAGGAAGCTGGGTCTGAGGGTGAGCTGATGTGCCCGAGGCAGGGTGGCTCTCAGCCAGCCCGGTTCCTGGCTCTGGAGACACTTTAAACCCAGACCCCTGTGGCACCAATCCCCTGGCAGAAGCAGAAGGTGACTCCATGGTGAACTCTAGGCATGAAAAAAATCAGCCTCCCTGAAAAGCACAATAAGATAAATTACTATTTTTTAAATCCGTGTCATTGGATTACAGATTTGAAGAGGTTAAAAATAATAATTGTTTGCACTTGTATTTACTTTATCTTTTATAAACCTTTAGAGTTCGTGTTTCTAAGCTCCCACTACATGAGAATAACGCCAAGGGCAGGAGGGGAGAGGTGCTGCGACGGAGGTTACACGTGTTTTTAGCCCCGGTGAGGTGCCCAGTGAGGGGCTGGGGCGAGTGCTGCCGGGTGGAGAGCACCGGGGCTCGCGGGGGCAAACAGCCCCGCCGGAGAATTTATCCTAGTTTGGGAGAAAAAGTTTGAAGAACCTCTTTTTAGCATTTTCCCACAGAATAATTCTGGGTTTCTGCTTCTAACTGACATTCGCTTTCGACGTCTGAGCCAGGGATAAAATGAATATTTTTACAACCTGACTGAATTCAAACCAAAATGCTCAGAAATGATGAAACTGTCATCCGCAGAGCAAAGCAGAGGTGGGCAGGCATCTCCAGACGCGTTGACGGCTGCAGAGTTTTATTTGCCCAGTTCAGACTGCAGAAACCATTCCTGGCCCGGCCACTGGCCACCGGGCAGCCCAGCCACAGCCCACCCTCCCGGGTGGTCCAAGGGGGACCTGCTCGGGACCCAGCCTCAGCCCACACCCTGGGGCAGGGGCTCTTGCTCTATTTGGGACATTTTACCCTGGCAAATTGGCCTCGGTACTAGGCTAATATTTTCCGTCATGTTGCCTGCCTCCCTTCATGCTATATCCAGCTGATTGGAGAAGACATTTGATTGGCGGGTCATACCTAACACATTCACTTCTAACTTTTCCGGTTACTTTGTAAAAGAAATACAAATTCTTATAAAATAATTTTTATAAATAATTTTAAAAATACTTTTTTATAAAAAAGGAATTTGATACCTTCTTTTCTTCAGATGGAGTACTCAGTCCTAAGACGGGGGCTAGTGTGAGATATTTCTTCTCGCAGACACACCGAGAATACCACTTCTTTTGTTTTCCTGAGGGGATGAAGGGTCTCACATCATGGAATTTTCAGAGTTGGAAGGGACCTCTAGACATCATCTAGTCCAACTGCCCTGCCAAAGCAGGGCTGCCCAGAGCACATCACTCAGGAGCAGGTGGGGCTTGAAGATCTCCAGAGAAGGGGACTCCACACCCTCCCTGGGCAGCCTCTGCCAGGGCTCTGCCACCCTCACCAGAAAGAAGTTTTTTTTCTCATATTTGAGTGGAACTTCCCATGGTCCAGCTTGTGCCCATTGCCCCTCGTCCTGTCACTGGGAACCACTGAGAAGAGTCCGGTTCCACCCTCCTTCAACCCACCCTTTAGATACTTGTCAGCATTAATAAGGTCTCCCCTCAGCCTTCTCTCTGACTAGTGAGGCGAAATTGTGAACAGTAGGACCCTTTTTTCTCTCATGTGCATCACGGTCAAACCTAATTAGTTACTACACAATAATTAAAATACCCTTTTCCTCATTTAAATACAAAACTGCTTTATAAATAATGTATCAGGCACAGATCAGCAGAAATCTTCTCCTTTGGCTCCCTCTCATTAGCAAGTGGTGGCCCAAGAGGTGAGGGCATGGCAGGTGGTGGTGACCAGGAGATGTGTGCTCCCACCCAGGTCGAGCTGCTGACACAAATGCCAGTGTCACCAAGACGGTGGCAGCCCCGGGGATGGGAGAGGGGTTGTCACTGCCGGGGGGTGATGCTGCTTCATGCCCCCACCACGTGGCCATGGCCTGGGTTTGCTCCACTCTCACCCTTCAGCGTCTTTTGGCCTTTCTAAAATCTCCAGATCCCATCTCCAGATCCCATCAGGTCCCATCTCCAGATCCCACTCCTGGACAAAAAAAAAGAGAAAACAGGTTTTGCTTCCCCTTTTGCAGGGTACTTCTTTGGGAAAACGCAGCTGGGGAAAGAACCAGCTTTGAGCTGGAGACAAGAGAAATGCAGCTTCCAGGTGAGCGTCAGGTTGGAGTTCCCTCAAGAAAAGGAGGATTTCCACGGGCTGGGAAGCAGGAAACACAACATGTGGGATCACTGAGTTATCACAGAGCAATTAGCTTAATACCAGCATGGAGGAAAATCTAGAACCGTTATGAGGTATTTCATTGAGTGGATGGAGAGGTGTCCCCCGACTCGAGGTGCTCGGTGCAGGGAGGGGGCGTGTGGCTGGTTTGAAGGTGCAACATCAGCATCCCCTAGGCTAGGGCCTACAGTTAATTACCTGAAAAACCCAACTATAAGCTTCATAAAAGCCTATAAAAGCTTTATAAAAGCCTAATAGAAGTAGAAATAGCTGTGCTTTGTTTTTAAAATCACTTACAACACGGCTCATTATTAGTCTTAATTATCTCCCTGCAGTGTGGAGATACCACCGCTTTATTTTTTATTTTTTTATTTTTCAGACACGGAAGGCACACAAGGCACATTTTAGCGATGAAATAGAGAGGCCACTGCAGAAGGCTGTGCTGTGCCTCTCAGCCCCCTCAGGTGACACATGGTGGGGACGCAGAGCTCGCCACTGCCCTTCTGAGCACCCCTCCTGGGTGGCGAGGCAGCCTCGGGGGGTTGTGTCCTGGAGCTCCTGCAGTTGCAGGGCCTGGAGCTGGATCTTGATGGGATGAGACACAACTCGGTCTCAGTCCCCAGTGCACCCTGAGGTGTCCATGGAGCTGGGCAAGCCTTTTCCAGCATTGGAGCAGGGCCCCGGCAACACAAGCAGAAGAGAAGAAATGGCAGGGCCATGGTGCAAGTTGAAAACCACTTCTTGAGCATGGACTGCAGTGCTGTGCAGTCCCTCAGCACACACAGGGACCTGGAAAAAACTCCGAGTCTTGCTCCAAGTGAAGCTGACAGCGAGGAGGTTCAACCCAACCCTGAACGTTGCAATGAAGCGGAGGTAGAGCTGTGGTGCTCCTGGCCACAGGGTGCCAAGAGCATATGGCAATAAATGGAGACCAGAATTCTGCTTGAAAGAGAAAATTGTGAGGGTTTGACAATGACAAGTGTGAAAAATAAGTAAATGGAAATAAATGAAATCCACAGACAGGTTATTTCAGAGCCAGAAACCAGATCTGGCTTGTGACGTCCCTGAGCTCAAAACACTGAACCATGAACCATGAGATGAAGGGATGGAGAGCAGCCCTGCCCAGAAGGACTTGGGGGTACTGGTGGGTGAAAAGCTCTCCATGAGCTGACAATGTGCCCTGGCAGCCCAGAAAGCCCCCCACATCCTGGGCTGTATCCCCAGCAGCGTGGCCAGCAGGGATAGGGGAGGTTTTGCCCCTCTGCCCCACTCTGGGGAGACCCCCCTGCAGTGCTGCCTCCAGCTCTGGGGCCACCAACAGCAGAAGGACATGGACCTGTTGGAGCAGGGCCAGAGGAGGCCACGGAGATGCTGGGAGGGCTGGAGCCCCTCTGCTGTGAGGACAGGCTGAGAGAGTTGGGGGGGTTCAGCCTGGAGAAGAGAAGGTTCCAGGGAGACCTTAGAGCCCCTTCCAGTCCCTCAAGGGGCTCAAGGAGAGATGGGGAGGGACTCTGGATCAGGGAGGGGAGCCATAGGACGAGGGGGAAGGGTTTGACACTGCAAGAGGGGAGATGGAGCTGAGATGTGGGGAAGAACTTGTTTGGTGTGAGGGTGGTGAGAGCCTGGCCCAGGTTGCCCAGAGAAGCTGTGGCTGCCCCATCCCTGGAGGGGTTCAAGGGCAGGTTGGAGGGGGCTTGGAGCAACCTGGTGTGGTGGGAGGTGTCCCTGCCCAGGGCAGGGGGTGGCACTGGATGGGCTCTAAGGTCCCTTCCAACCCAAACCATTCTGTGATGCTATGATTCAATGAGTCTGATGGCTGACTCCCTGGAGCAGTTTGGGGAGAAGTTAGTGAGTCTCCAGCCCACCTGGTGGGTGCCTGAGGCCAGTGGGGACCCACTTGATCAGCAGTGAGCAATGCATGGGAGCAGCTCAGGGATCCCCCAGCCCTGCCTGGGCCACCACCAGGGTACTCCAGGGACATGTGGGACAGACCCACAGCAGGGACAGACCCACAGCAGGGACAGATCAGTCCAGGCATGCATTATGAGATATTTGCTCCCAAATCCATCATTCTGAATCCTCAAAACACTCAGAAATCCACATTCTGCATTCAAGCCATTGACATCAATGAGAGACTAAAGCCAAAGTAAGTAAAGCAGATTTTTCTACATTATCTTGCCATTTTTAGTGACATAGACTTTTTTTTTTTTCGCTGACAGCCATTTTTTTTCTCCTTTACTGACAATCTGCACATCTCCTTTCAGCTGCTGTGCTGGATTGGGTGCATTAAAGGTGGGATCTCCGGCAGGGCCCAGCATCTCCTGAGCCTCTTACGCAGAAGCAGCACCTGGTCCAAAGCCCATGGCACTTGCAGAGGTGCCACTGGGGTGGGGGTGGCCCTGGGGGAGCAGCACAGCAGGAGTGACTTGGGGAGCAGCTGAGCACCTTGCACTGGGGCACTTTATGGTTTGAGAAACCCACAACTATTTGTTGTCATTTCAACAATTATTCCATCACCTAATGACCCCTCCCCACCCAGGATGGGGAATCAGGGAAAGCAAGGAAACACCAGGGTTGAAATATAAAGAGATTTAATAGGATAAGACTAGATAATTAACACTGATAATACTGAAGAATCAACATTGATCCCAATCCCAATATAATATAATATATAAAAAGAATATTATATATTATATTTTATATATAAAAATAATATAATATATAAAAATAATATAATATAAGGTCTATCCCCAGCCCATTCCCCAGCAGAAGCCGTGCACTCCCAGCAGGGACAGCAAATGTGGGACCCCGTGAGCGCTGCGGCTTCGGGAGGAAGGGAAGGGCTCAGGGCTCCGGCACCGGGGCAAGGAGTTCTCTGGACCCACCACCATTCAGAGAGAGAGAGAACTACTCAGCAAAGTTTCTAATTTCTACTGAATGTGGCGTTCATGGTATGAACCAGTCCTGTTGGCAGCCTGGGTCAAGTGCCCGGGTCTCGCTCCTCCTCATCCCTGCTCCTGGAGAGGCTCAAAAACACCGAGTCTTGAAACTCCCATCCTATAGCTGGTTATAAAGTAAATACTTTCACGAATTCAAACCAGTAGAGCTTTCTAAAAGTGCAGTTTTTCCAAGCATCAGAAGATAAATTAGTCCCATGTTGCTCAAACCAGGACAGGCCCCCAAACAGGCACCATCCTTGGTGCTTCAGGCAGAGCCCACAGTCTTCTGGGTCCTGTGAGGGCACCAAGGTGACCAAGGAAGGACTTCCCTGGAGCTGAGGCCACCGAGCTGGGACGCAGTCGCTTTAGCTGGACGGTGTAGCTGGAGCCTCCCTGCTGCAGCCCTTCTGCGCGGCTGCAGATGGAGGCAGGAATGACCCTGCAGGCGCTGTTTCATGGGCACAGAAATTGCTCCTGCCCTTCACGAGGGCGAGCATCTGCACGCCGTGACAGCGGGTCCTGCAGAAACTCTCACCAGGATGGAAAATGGTCACTTCATAATTTCAGCATCGTGTCAGCGGCAGAGATCAGAGGTGGCCGCAGAGCATCCCCCCGGCCGTCAGCCCCGCTGAGCCTTCGCACCCCTCCCTCAGCCGCCTCTTCGGGAGCTCCCTGCCCCGTGCCAGAGGAGGTGGGTGGTGGGAGGATGGGAGCTGTGGTCTGACATCCCCCTGGGGCCGGTCCGTTGGGTGCAGCCACCTGGGGGGTGTGGGTGGGGGAGAGGAGGGGACAGTCAGCTTGTCCCCCCACCCTGCTGGGGACAGGGTGCCCCGGAGGTGAAAGGGGCTGCCTGGCTCGTGTCCCAGAACTGCAGTGCTGCCTACCTCTGTGCCCAAGCAGGACATGGGTGCTGTCTTCCTGAAGGATTTGTAGCATCTCAGACACTTCCCCAACTCCAGGTACCACCAGCAAGTGCTGGCACAACCCTGCAGAGCAGGAGGAAGGAACGGACGGATCCCCAGCCGCGTTAAGATGGATGGGTTATGCCTACCGGCCAGGATTACCTGCTTAGCATATATATGAAAAACCCAGTGGGACAGAACACACCAGGCTTGTCTCCTGGCCGGGAGAGGAGGGGGGGCAGCAGGACACCCCAGCTGCCATGAGGAGCTCACTGGGGACAGCCCAGTGTGAAGCCCACCAGCGAGACTTCTGTCCTGACGGTGCTGCAGGCGTTTGGATGGGAGCCAGTGGCGCTTGGGATGGGACGAGGAACGGAGCTGCTGGTTGGGGTTTGGTGGAAACAAGTGTGCGGTGGATGCTGTGAGGCTGCAGCCTGGGAAGGAGGTTCTCTGGATCTTCCTGAGCCACCAGAGAGGCCAGGACTGAATTAAAGTCACGCAGCTCACCCCAGGCTGTCTGCTGCTCCTCCACGGTGAGAAACAGGTCCTCTAACCAACGATGGGAGGAGGGATGGACCGCAGGGAGCTCGGGGTGCACGCGGGATAACACCGCAGCGTCCTGATGGAGCTGGGCCTGGCATCTGTGAACGAGGAACAGAATTGGGGCCCAAAGGCCAAGTCAGAGGCTGATCGTTACTCCCTTCGATGCTGTTCTCTCTAATGATGCTGCAGGTCTGTGGGGAATCCCAGCACTCCCAACATATCCCGGCTGCAGGGATCTTCTCCCGCACTGGGAGCCGGGGGAGGGATGCCATCCTGTGCCCCATCTCCCTGCATCTGCCCCAAGGGAGAGGAGGAAAAACCACTTTTCAGCCCTGCTGCGACGTCTGCGGTGCTCACAGCCCAGGAGCAGCCCCTGGGCTTTGTGGGGGCGAAGGGGAAGCGCAGGGAGCCTGGAGCGGGGCAAGAGGGTCTTGGGCAAGGGGCAGCCAGACGGGGGCAACGAGCTGAACCGACCAGCGGCTGCGACTTGGAAACTGCTTTTAATAAGAGACTGTCCCATCTTGGAACCTGCAGTAATTCCAGCTCAGGGAAAAATCTGTCCTGCGAAATGAGCAATTCCAGAACAAATACAGTTTGGGAAACAAAAGTGCAAATCACATTTTAAAATAAAATACGCAAATAAAAGTTAAAATAAAATATTCGCTTCATCATTTTCCCAGGGGTAAAAACTGTATTTCTTTACATTTCTGTCGCTCAGGACGTGGCAGCAGCAGCTCTGTGTAATACACATCAGGCACACGCCGGGGCAGAGGATTCCAGCTCTTCCATTATTTTATTCCCATTACTGTGTTTGTTTTACATCATTCTGAAGAGCTTTTACTTAGCCCTGATTGAAACATCTTATTTTCTAGATCAAGGTGTTTCTTTGTGTCTTAATGAAATACTTTGACACAATAGCTTTATGCTAGTTTAAAATCATTATTTGATATATTGAAAACTGCTGGTCCTCTAATTAGTACGCTGTGTGCTTTTCTTCCCATCTTGTTCAAAGTGTCAAAACATTTCACGGCGAAACAATTCTATCAGGATACACCAGCGGTGGTTGCACACACCGTGATGTGTCTTTTGATACGATGTGGGCACCGGACCACAGCATCAAAATGATGCCGATGGTGATGCACACCTGGAAAAGAAGGGTCTTGAAATTAAAATTAACACTGAGTGTAATTGTCGTTTCCCAAGTGAAGTTTTGAAAAATGAAAAAATTGCCGGGCCTCAGCCGGACTGGGTGGTGGGTGGGCTTGAAGGCTGCTGTCTCCTATCCCCCTCTCAGCTTCAGTTAAGAGCATTTCAGGGACAGTCTTTGTGCAGCCCCAGCGCACCAGGATGAGTGGCCCAGCTCTCTGAGCTCTCGGCAGGACCTTCAGGCAGGTGACATGGTGGCCAGCGAGTCTCCCAGCCCTGCACCACATCCAGGAGTGTTGTAGCAGCTCTAGATGAGCAGGGGGTCTCGGTGACCACTGCTGATGTCATAGAGTCATAGAATCATAGAATGGTTAGAGCTGGAAGGGACCCTAAAGACCATTGAGTTCCAACACCCTGCCCTGGGCAGGGACACCTCCCACCCCACCAGGTTGCTCCAAGCCCCCTCCAACCTGCCCTTGAACCCCTCCAGGGATGGGGCAGCCACAGCTTCTCGGGGCAACCTGGGCCAGGCTCTCACCACCCTCACAGCAAAGTTCTTTCTGGTATATAATCTAAATCTCTCCTCATCCAATTTAAAACTATTACCCCTTGTCCTGTCACTACATTTCCTGACAAAGAGTCCCTCCCCAGCCCTACTGTAGCTCCCTTCAGATACTGGAAGGCTGCTCTAAGGTCTCCCTGGAGCCTTCTCTTCTCCAGGCTGAACAACCCCAGCTCTCTGGGTCCCCGCAGGACCCCGTGTGCTCCTCTCCCTCTTTGGGGTAAATCCCGCCGTGTATAACCCGCCGCTGCTCTCTGTCCTTGGGGCAGCCAGGCACTGCAGGCAGACCATGACCTGCTGTGGAAGGGACAAGATGAAGCCCTCGGACACAAAGATGTTCAACAACCAGGACTTCCTCCCGTTGGCCACCCCTCCATGCATTTCTCTACCCAGGCTCACCCCTGTTTTTACATCCACTTTGCCCAAATTCCACCCTATTTCTCCCGTTTTCTGTCCCTCGTCTGTCCATTCACAAAGTGTTCCTTTCCTATACATTTATTTCTCTGCTTGCCTCTACATATGTCTCTTAAAAGATTCACTCAAAGAGTGACTAATACACACCATGGAGCAGGCAAATGCTCTCTGCCAGTCTCCTTGCTCTTCATTAGGAATGCAGGAATCATCCTGTTTTCACAGCAGATTTGCAAAATGTTACAAATATTTTCATTAAAAATGGCCTGTTTCTCTAATCACGAGGGGGAGCATAAAAAAAAAAATTAAAATTTTAGGTGTGATTTGGATTGTTCTTAGCGTGGAAATATCCATTCTGTGAATCTCAGAGAAAAGGCTCAATTTTAAGAACAAAAATCTCAGAAGTGGAAAAACAGTGGATCACTGTACCAGAAATTTTGGCTCTGCAGAGCTGAGATCCTCCCCTTTTTCTGCACATCTCAGCTCACCGTTCACTGTGACCTGCTTTGGAAGCATTGGAGGCAAAAATCTTTGGCTTTATTAATCAGGGACCGTATTGTCCCTCCATATAGATCATGCCAAAGGTACATCACTCACAGCCCTGCAGACTGCAGAGAGATGTGCTCCCCGCTCTTGGCGAGAGCCTTATTTATTGCACTACAGATGAACCATGAAAGGATCTTTAATGCTTTTTCCACCGACTGCTCAGCTCCTGTACCTCTGTTTATCCAGCCATGTGCTCGCCTGGCAGTTGTCTGCCTGAATCCGTCTGCCAGTGATTCACCTCCTCGTCACCGTACCTGGAGATGTGCTGGTCTTGCAGCCCCTTCCTACCAAGTCACAGGAGATTGCTGTGTGTGAGCACGTGCCTGAGAGACTGGGCTAATGGATAAAACCCCTTGTATTATTCGTCATTTTGTTGGCTACCATCGTACTGCAGGGCAAGACGGCTGCAGCAGGGAGACATCTGTAAATGGCTCTGACAATCTGCAAATTAACTGCTGGGGAGGGACAGAGCCATTTCACACTCAATCTCAGCTCCTTGTCTCACATGCATTTGGGGCCAGTCTTTTTTCAGTGGTGCCCAGGGACAGGACAAGAGGGAAGGGGCACAGGCTGCCCAGAGAGGTGGTGGAGTCTCCTTCTCTGGAGACGTTCAAACCCACCTGGACACGTTCCTGTGCAACCTGCTCTGGGTGGCCCTGCTCTGGCAGGGGGTTGGGCTGGGTGATCTCCAGAGGTCCCTTCCAACCCCATAGCATTCTGTGATTCTGTGATACAGCTTGCTTCATTTCAGCCAATTCAGAAGGGTTTTGTCTTGCCAAGGCAGGACTTGCTGGAGCCAAAGTGGGAGCAGACCAGGAGAGAAGGGGTGGGCCAGCACAGGGAGGTGGGCAGGGAAGGGCCGGGCATCTCCTGGCATCGGCTGTGGCATGGCCCTTGGTGCCTTCCATGGAAAGCCATCATGCTTCTTGCATGGGGTGAGCATTAACCAGACCATAGACCGTCCTGCACTCTGGCTTATCTTCACAGATTCAACAATACAAAAAGCTTTGTTCTGGGGAAAAAAAAATAATTGAAGGGAGCTGTCCCAACAGAAAAGTCAAACTCTGTGAGGTGGCTGGGACCTGCTCCTGCAGGGTCCCAGGGGCAGAGATGGGGAGAGGAGGAGGACGAGAACACAAGTCAGCAATAGTTATTCACTCCATCTCAGGAGGCAGGAGCTAAGCCAGCACAGAAGCTGTCACACAGAAGGTTTAAAACACGCAGAGAGAAGGATCTGCCCATGCAACTGAGCCAGGAACTTGTGGAACTCCTCCCCACAGGGCATCGTGTTGGCAAAGAGAATAAAGGGATTCAAGATGGGATACATCCAACACCTGAGAGAATGGTCTGCACACAACCTCAGGAGCCTCTGAACAAGCACCGACATCTCAATGAGGCAGCTGGAGAAGGCACTTGGGGCTTGTCATCTTTCTTACACTTCTTCCTGCACGTCCTCCACTGGCCACAGACTCCTCCGGCAGCAAAGCCTTCAGCTTTTCAGCTCCTTTCCTCAGTACCTCTGACACAAGAACTCCTACCTCCACTCTTCAGAGCATCACCTGCCCTTTTCATAGCAAATGCACAGTGCCAGGCACATAAAGTACACTCTGGGAAGCTTTGGAGCATTGTGCAGTGCATGGAAGAGGTCACTGTGTGACTCCCTACCCCTGATCTTTGGGAGATTGCTGCAAGGGGAAGCCAGTCTTGCCCAAGTATGCCTTCCCCTGGCTGCAAAACACAGCCAGAAGCAGAGCAGGAATTCCTAGCCAGAGGCACAAAGCCATATTTTATTCACCTGGTATATTCTGCAAAGCAAGGTTTCGGCTCATTTCTATATCCATTTTGCACCACAGGTCAAAGGAGAACAGTCCTTCCAGTGTTGCACTCCATGGCAGTGTCTGTCAGGGCACAGCGAGGACAGGGTACCATGGCTGGTGGCACCGGGGCTTCATCGGGGGGGTCTGTCCCACTGTACCCGAGAAAGGGAGCAGGGCAGCCAGGGTCAGCCAAGAGCTGTGGTCATCAGGCAAGGTGCTGATGATGAGACAGGACTAAGTCCAGGCTGGGAAGGTGACAGTAACCGGTGTCAGACACAGCCCAGTGAGCACCCAGCAAACCCACAGCGGTGAAGCAGGCTGGGGCTTGAGGCACAAAGTCAGCCCCCAGGTGAGGGTCCAGGGGACCGGGGCCCTGCCAGGTGCAGGTATGGCTGTGACGAGCCTCCCTGCAGGACACTGTGCCACCCAAGGGCCCCAAAACACAGTGGCCATGCTCAGCTGGCCTCAAGTCTTACCAGCCCAGCCTCCTTGCAGGGGGAGGCTCTCGGGACCCCCTGGTGTGGGTGCTGGGATGCCAAAGAGGACTCTCAAGCCTGGCAGAGAAAGTGGCACTGGCCCTTTCAGCTGTGTGTGACAAGCACCCAGAAGGCGATGTCCCTCTGCTGAGGGGGTCAGACAACTGCTTTTTGGCAGCCTTGGCATGACGGGGTGAAGCTGCCCACCCCCGCGTGTCAAAACAGGTCCACAGATCAAGACATACTCCTCTAAAGAACCTGGCTGTCCTTGTGTGAGGGACCAAGAAATGTCACTCTGGCCCACAGGGGTAAGCCTCAGCGGCTGACATCTAATAAGGGTCCATGAGGGGAGCCAGGGAACTGCTAACAACAGGGGGGACACCCCCCTTCTCACCCCCATCCCACCAGTTCAAGGCTCTTTTGGACTCTTACCAGGCAGGGCTGGGACTCTGCAGCCCACCCAGGCTTTGCAGCCAGCAGCAACCTAAGGACAAGGCGCATGGGCTTGTTTAACTCCTACGGCAGACAAATATTGCCCTGATGTTTGTTAGCTAATAGTCATTTTGCTTCCAAATAACTGTTGCCTGGGAAGTGTGTTGATGATAAAAGCGATACCGGAGGATCATGTGTGGAAGGAGCACTGGCAGCAGAGTGGGAGGCAGCGGGGCCAGGTTGGCTGCAGGGCAAGCTGCAGCTCATCCCCAAATGCCAGAGCTGGGCTGAGCTTGGGACAGGAACCAAAGTCCTCAACATCCATCCAGCACTGCCCATTGGGGTAAGGTGCCCTTGCATTACTCCCCCTGCCCCAGCCCATGGACTGATTCTCACATCTCTGTGTTACAGTTATGCCATGCATGAGTCTGAAGACTCTCTGACTCTTCCAGGATGGGACCCTGGTCTTCCTCAGAGCATGGAAAGAAGCAAAATTGGTGCATTTGTCTTCCTTTGGAGTATTTGTGCCCCTGGGAGACCAAAGCTGGGTTATAAAGGACAGAGAGACCCAAATGAAATAAACTGGAGACCACGAACATCTGAGAAATGTGGAGATGCCAGCACTGCAGTGGTGGAGAGGGCACGTGCAGGGCAGCAGGATCCTGCATGAGGGCATCAGGAGCTGGGTCCAGGGGCAGCCGGGGATGAGCTGGAGGGGGGCAGCAGGAGCCCTCCCCAGGCTGGGAGGGGAGGGTATGGGCTCCCCCAGCACTGAGCCCCAGCAGCAGCCCTGCAGGCAGGGGAGATGGGCACTGCAAAGACAACTGCAGAAATGTGCCTCTGCCCACATCGCCCCAAGCCATGCCATCCCCTCCTTCTCTTCCCCACTGTGTTTTTGAGGCAGTTCCATTTCCCACTCCCCCCTTCCTGACAGCAGCAGCTTCTGGCAGAGCACACGGTCACCCTGCTGCTGGGTGGCCTTGAAGCTGACAGATACTTCATCAGAAGCCACTTCAGCAAACTGACAGCCCCTCGGTGACCACGGGGACTAATCTCGGCTCTGGTACCCAGAAATGGTGTTTGTAAGGATGGCCCGTGGTGCAGACCAGCACCTCAGGGGGTGGCACATGTTGGCAATGCACAGAGCCTGGGGCTGGTGCCCCCAGCTCCATCCTGGCCTCTCTGACTCTTCCGCTGCCACTTAATTCAGCCTTTAATCGAGCACCATCCATGACCTCACAGCCCCGAGGTGAGCCTGGCCTGCTCCACTGGTGGCCCCAGAGCCACAGCGGCAGAGAGCACAGCCCCCACTGCTCAGCATGACTCTGGGGTCCTGGTGGTCTGGGTCACATTAGACAACTTCCCTCAGCTGTTAATTGGGCCAGGTCTCCCTCGCACTGGTATAATAGGTTTTTTCCAGTGATCAGTCAGGTGCCCGGGTCTGGCATCTCACTGGGTCCATCACTGTCCTGGACATATTATTTGCTGAGGACATCCTTTTCATTGCTTTAGCTTATCAGTCCTGACTCTTCCCAAAACTTCTTACAGGCTGCTGTTTGATGGTTTCTCTTAGATGAAAAAGTCATCAGTGGAGAACATGGGCCCTGCCATACTCTCTTGAATGGACCATTTGCTGTGAAGCACCTCAGAGACAAAGACATTGTCAGTGGACATCGAAGAAACCACTTCTTGTTGGAGATTCTGAATTCTCAAAGATGTGCTTGCATCCCCTATGGCATCTCCCAGAGACTGTAAATACAACCCGGACAGGAATTTATTTGGTGGGGGGAGCTGGCAGAGGCAGCAGAACATATTTTCTTGCAGACAAAGTTATGGTATTCCTTCAGCTTCTCCTTGACCTCAGCACTGGTCCAGGGAAGGCAAATTGGCTTTATCTCATCCTTGGGTTTGCAAAAATGCTTCTCACACTCCTCTGCTGCTGCCGCAGTGCATGTTGCCCGTCCAGAGCGCTCCTCCCACAAGTGAAGGCTGAACCAGCTCCTTCCTCCCCACCCCGGGCATCTCCTTGCAGAGGGAGGTCATCTGTCACACTTTGCAACCCTTCCCCGTCCATCACTGACTCAAGCGCCTGCAGACCTGTGTGCTGCTCTTTGTAAACTCTGATCTAGTGTCCTCTCCTGTAATAACCAGATCCTCTATCTGTCCAAGAGTGTCAGGGCAATTCATGCTCCACAAGCCAGCCTGCAGGTCTTCCTTTGGTGAGTGAATCCCAATTGGTTTGGAGTTAATTCTGTGTCCTTCTGGTGGCTTTCTCAGTCTTTTTTCCCCATTTCTGAATTGCTACAAGATCTCATCTCATATCAGGGCTCCATTAGCCCCAGCAACATCACCTCTTGAGATTGACAAGAGCCACAAACTCTTCTGTGCTCACCACTGATTTCTGCACTTCATTCAAAGGCACCGCTCGGCTGCTCAGGTTTTGTGCAGAGTGCGGAACTCCTCAATTTTCTGTAATACCCTGTGATAGCTGGCTTCCTCCGCCTGGCTTAATTGGAAGTATTAAAAACATCATGTGCTTCAGAGCAAGCAGAAAGGAAGCTGCCTTCTCACAGCCCCCCCTCCAGTTCACCCACTACGTGCAGAGAAATGGGAAAGCACCGTTGAAACCATCCCTCCCACCCTGATGCCTTCCCAAGATGCTGTGCCTTCTGCAGAGCTTTTAGCAGCCCCGTGTTTGCCTCCAGGGTCATCAGTGGCCTGAGATCAACCTCCCAACAGCATGCTTGGTCACAGCCAGCAGCCTGTCCCCTGGGAGGAGCTCTGAAGTTGTCTTCTTGTGCAGCAGAGGAGAAGGGATGCTTTAACCTTTGCACCCCCCTCTGTTTTGGTCATATGGGGCAGCCCCATGGTTAGGAGCCCTGTGTTCTGGTTAGGAGCCCTGTGTCCTGGGTGCCCTGGGGGTCTGCACACTGCAGGAGAGGTGGTGCCACACCACCAGAGGAACCATGAGCAGGATGGGCTGAGGGAAGGCAATCTGGGGAATGGTGCACCAAAAAGATGCCTCTCCAGAGCCACTGAAGACTCATACCTGAATCTCTTCTTGCCAACCAGGCTCCAGCCCCACAGGATGGGGGGCACAGACCAGCAGAGCCTTTGTCACCAGGTGTGAATGGCAGCATGGCTGGGACCATCACCTGCAGCCTTAGTCAGAGGCTCCTCTGAGCACCACATATGACCTCCTCCCTTATCCGGCTCCTCAAAACAGCCATTCACCTCAGCTGATGTGGCCACGGGGGGCTCTGAGGACCAGGATACCCACACTGTGGTCAGAATAGTGACACAAATGGCCCATAACACAGGACTCAAATTACTGAGGTGCTGAGGTGACCACCTCGCTCTCGGGATTGATGGACCCTGTCCCAAAGCCTTCATAACCTCCACCAGCCCAGGGATGGGAGACTTCTAGATGCTGGTCCTGTCAGAGCCAGCTGAGGCAGAGCGTAGTACAGAGCCATTGTGTGATGTGTGACTCCAGGGATGGGAGACTTCTAGATGCTGGTCCCGTCAGAGCCAGCTGAGGCAGAGCATAGTACATTGTGTGATGTGTGACTGGAGGAATGATAAAATCACAGAATGGTTTGGGATGGAAGGGACCTTAAAGCCCACCCAGTGCCACCCCTTGTCCTGGGCAGGGACACCTCCCACCACACCAGGACGCTCAATGCCCCCTCCAACCCTTGAATGCCCCCTCCAACCCTTGAACCCCTCCAGGGATGGGGCAGCCACAGCTTCTCTGGCCAACCTGGGCCAGGCTCTCACCACCCTCACACCAAACAAGTTCTTCCCCACATCTCAGCTCCATCTCCCCTCTTTCAGTGTCAAACCCTTCCCTCTTCTCCTAGGGCTCCCTTCCCTGATCCAGAGTCCCTCCCCATCTCTCCTGGAGCCCCTTGAGGGACTGGAAGGGGCTCTAAGGTCTCCCTGGAGCCTTCTCTTCTCCAGGCTGAACCCCCCAACTCCCTCAGCCTGTCCTCACAGCAGAGGGGCTCCATCCCTCTGATCATTTTTGTGGCCCTCTGCTGGACCCGTTTCAACAGCTCCATGTTCCTTCCTGTGCTGAGGACTCCAGAGCTGGACGCAGTACTCCAAGTGGGGTCTCCACAGACCGGGGTAGAGGGGCCTCCCTCAACCTGCTGGCCACACTTCTTTTGATGTAGCCCAGGATGCAGGGGGCTTTCTGGGCTGCCAGTCCACGTTGCCAAACTTCTCATCCACCAACACTCCCAAGTCATCCTCTTCAGGGCTGCTCTCAATCCCTTCTCTGCCCAGCCTGGATTTGTGGCTGGGATTGCAGGACCTTGCACTTTGCCTGGTTTAACTCATGAGGTTCACGTGGTCCCACCTCTCAAGCCTGTCCAGGTCCCTCTGGATGGCATCCCTTCCCTCTAGCATGTTGGCTGCTCCACACAGCTTGGTTTCTCTGGATGGCATCCCTTCCCTCTAGTGTGTTGGCTGCTCCACACCGCTTGGTTTTCATCGGCAAACTTGCTGCGGGTGCCCTCAATCCCACAGCCCATGTCTCCAACTGAGGACGTGATCTGAGACCTACTGGGAAGAGACGCTTCACCATCTCACGTGGTGCCCTGGTGAGTGGGGCCAAAGCAGACCGATGCAGGGTGCAATGCTGTGACTAACTATGGACAGGTGAAGGAGATCTCAGAGGCACCATCGCTGTAGCCACCGCAGACCTACAGACTTGCCTAGCACTGGCTCCCCCAGACCAACCCCAAGCTACCACAGGTGAGGCTGAACCTGGCAACCCTCCTCTGCCCATGGGTTGTTCATGGAAAATCCCACACCCTCCCACCTTGTAGCGAGAGGCATGCCCCACCTTTTGCTTTTGCAAAAATCACTAAAATTCACTAAATATTGTGAATTGTTGTGATTGGTTGTCCCACTGTGCATCAAACACCCAAGTGTTACCACCAGCGTGCCACAAGCTCCCTTCCACTCTTCCTTGCCCCCAGAAGAGCAGGAGATGATGCGCAGCCTGCAGCATACCTCCTTCTCCTCCTTCTCCTCCTCTGTCGCCTCCTCCTCCTCCTCTCAGCGCTGCAGAGGAAGGAAGGTGAGGTCCTGCCGAGGCACAGCACTTGCCTCATTCTGCCATTAAAAATCAAGTCAGCCCCGTGATTAGCTGCAGTTAGCACTGAGCGGCGGCGTGCTGGGACGCAGAGCTCGCTGCACAGGGCACGGCATGTGCGTCCACACAAAGCGAGGGAGAGACGAGGCAAAGCACAGCACCCTGCAAGAGGCAGAAAGGTCCCAGGTGGCCTGGGGTTTTGGAGCTGCGCTGCTTTTCCCTACCTTGTTTGCTAAAGAAGAGAATCGCGGGTCCCAGTTCTGTCAGCCCCGTTTTCAGGCTTCACTGGAGAGCAACGGGAGCACCATGGACAGAAGGTTCATCACCATTTTGCAGGTGGAGTAGAGGGAAGTGGTGGTCTCCAGAGGGGCAGTGGTGTTCAATGCCCAGCTCAAAGCATAAACCCTCAGAGCAGCCACTCTCACAACGTGTTTTTAGTGTCACAAATCCTGGAAATAAAAGCAAGTTCACCACTCCCCTCTCCTGCGTCCCTTTTTGCAACCGATGCTGAGGAGCAGCTGAGCATGGGGTGCTACACCTGCAGCTGTGTCAGACCTACATCTGGGAGGAGAGGACCTCTCAGGACAAGGCCAGAAATTATTCCCCTTCTGACCCTTACCTTCACAGTAAGAAAAAGCCAATTTTGATCTAAATTGGAGCCTTGAGGAGTTGAGCAACCTTTAACCTGTCTCTGAAAGCTTTGGGAGTTTTCTTTCTCTTTTAAAAAAAACCAAGAAAGTGGCTGTCCCGGTAGAAGACATATCCAATCTCACTTGATTCCAGCAGGCAATTTGCTCTTGCCTAGCAAGCAGCTTGGGAAATTAAAAAGCAGGGACCAGCCGCAGACAAGAATTGATAGGAACAAGGCCAGTAATGAGACAGGCCGGGGAGCCATGGAGCTGGTTGCAGGAGGCCAAGCGTGTCTCTGGTGTAACGTGGCTCCAGCAGGGACTGTGCCTCTTGCAGTGCTGCTGGTACAGACACAGCCTGTCCTCAGCAAGCCTCAGGCAGAAAATTAATCTGCTCGTTTCCACTGAGCCACCTCTTGGTCCCTGAGCAAACCATGGTGGGGTTAGATGGGACATCAGGGGCAAGACTGCCCTCCATCCCCTGTCCTTGGGAGGGAGAACACTTGGAGTTGCACTTGTCTACATAAATTAGGGGTTTCTGTCCAGGCTATTTGGTCCCACTCTTGGCTTTGGGAGGGTGCTGCTCCTGCCCCATACCTGGGGCTGTGGTGGCAGGGTTGCTCTGTGGTCACACCGCCACCCTTCACCAGGGCCCTGAAGACGTGAGCTGTTGGCTGTGGGGACACCGCATTGTCCTACAGTCAGCTGATGCCTCAGGAGGGAGCTCAGCCTGAGATCTCTGGCCCAAATCGAGCCCTTGCCCACCTGCTCTTCATCCCAGCCCTTTTGACCTGGCAGAGGCAACGTGAGGTCCCAGCAGGGCTGGATGTTGTACGCCGGGGCTGGGACCTGCCATCCCTGTTGCACAGAGGCTGTGAGCTGGTTGTGCTGCACCACCAGCCCGCTGGCCTGAAGGGCTGGGGAGGCAGGACAGCCCCTCTGAAGCCAAAGAAAGGACGGATACATGAGCTGTGTCACACATACCAGTGTCTCCAGCCACCTTCCAGTGGCCGTGACCCTCCTCATCCCTTTCTCTTCCTCGTCCCATTGAGTGTGCCCAGGCACACCGATAGTTGTCCCCACAGCATTCCCACCTCCTGCCCTGCAAGTCTCATCCCTCTGGATAAGGCTGCGGAGAAGGGAATGAATCAGCCCAGGGACTCATCCTGCTGCTCCCCCTGGTGTGATCACCGAGGGGAGGAGATGTGGGTCTTCAGAGGACACAGAGAATCATAGAAACATAGAATGGTTAGAGTTGGAAGGGACCTTAGAGATCATTGAGTTCCAACCCCCCTGCCCTGGGCAGGGACACCTCCCACCACAGCAGGTTACTCCAAGCCCCATCCAACCTGTCCTTGAGCCCCTCCAGGGATGGGGCAGCCACAGCTTCCCCGGTTCAACCTGTTCCAGTGTCTCACCACCCTCACAGTAAAGAATTTCTTTCTGGTATCTAATCTAAATCTCCTCTCTTCCAATTTAAAACCGTTACCCCTTGTCCTGTCACTACACTCCCTGACAAAGAGTCCCCTCCCTTGTAGCTCCCTTCAGACATTGGAAGGCTCCTATGAGGTCTCCTTGGAGCCTTCTCTTCTCCAGGCTGAACCTCCCCAACTCTCTCACCCTGTCTTCATAGGAGAGGGGCTCCATCCCTCTGATCATTTTCGTGTCCCTCCGCTGGACTCAGGGCTCCAGCCCTCTGATCATTGTCATGGCCCTCTGGACCCGTCCCATCAGATCCATGCCTTTCCTGTGCTGAGGACTCCAGAGCTCGACACAACACTCCAGGTGGGGTCTCACCAGAGCAGGGCAGCGGGGAAGAATCACCTCCCTGGCCCTGCTGCCACATTGCTTTTCGTCCAGCCCAGGATGGGGTTGGCTCTCTGGGCTGCCAGCGCGCACTGCCGGCTCATGTTGAGCTTCTCATCCACCAACACCCCCAAGTCCTTCTCCTCAGGGCTGCTCTCCAGCCATTTTCCTCCCAGAGAGGGGTGGATGGGGTAAGGTGTGTTTCACTGCACCGGGCAGCCCAGGACTCGCAGGACCATGGCACGTACCCCCAGCAGCTTGCCATCAGGTGGCTGGAGCCTCCGCGCCAGCCCGTCTGTGCAGATCTCCTGAATGACTCGGGGACAGAAACCAGCCAGATCTAATTGGCAGATTGGGTTAGTGGAGGAGAGATAAGACAATCCACTTAGTGGTTTTGTTGAGCTGTGTGCAGCTAAACCAGCTTAGGGGCAGATGCTCAGCGGGTGTAAGGTGGCACAGTGCTGCGGGAGCCCCGGACAAAGCTCCGGCCCGCTGCCTTCCCAGTAATCTCTCCAGTCTCCAGGGGCAGAGCGAGGCTGGTGCAAGAGCTGCAAAGTGACATTAACACAGAGGGATGGATTAAATGGGAGATCCAGAGGCAGCATTGTGCATGAACTTCTGCTTTGTCTCACCCCGGGCATCTCACCCCAGCTCTTCTGCAGAGATGGGTGATGCACAAAGTGCTCCATCCCTTTTACAGGCACTTCCCCTGCTTTCGCTGAGTCCCTTTGGCCATGATGTTCACGTGGGGCTGTTCACATCCCTGCGGCCCACAGTGGGGTGCAGCTCTGCAGCTGAGGGGTTCTTGCTCTGCACCAGGGGACAAGGGGAATCGGCACATCCCTGAGGCCTCGCACCCCTCCTCTCTCTCCCCCTTCCCAAGCCAATAGAGCAAACTCAGCCCAAATCTTCTGTCACGCTAAAAAGCCAGCTCAACTTCTGTCCCTCACCCCTCAGCCACAGGACTCCCACAGCTTCCGATCTATCTCATGAAGCACTTCTCAAACCTCATTTATTTATGAATCAACTAATTTCATTTCTCCCAAGAGGAGAATGGGACATAGCAAGCACTGCACTGTCTGACTGAAGGCACTGAGCACTGCCCACCACCCAGCTCTCATACTGGTCCCGGACCTGTGAAGACCTCACGGGCACCTCATGTATCCCCATTTTCCAACTGAGGACCAGTTTGATCCATTATCCAAACCACGTTAGACTTTGGCTCTTATAGATGAATAACCAGCAGCTGAAGGCGTATTTTATCCAGGACACGCCATGGTCTGGTGGAATAGCATCAGGTAAGAGCCAGTGTACCCTGAACCTACCACTGCTTTGCTGTGGGGCTGTTGGTGCATCACTTCCCCACACACATTCACCCCTTGGTCTGCAAACCAGCAGCAGGTCCTTGCACTGGGGCCAGAAGGCTCTGAAAGGCACAGGGACCTGCCAGGCTGAGCTGGGGGACAGGGACCGAGCACTCACTCAGCAAAACAATCCACCTCTCAAACTGATTTTAATATTTTTTTTTCACTATTTAGTGAACGGTGCTGTTTTGTCCCAGTTTTCAAACAAACTTTTTCACATCTTTAAAACACTGCTGATTCGTAGAGACAAAGCTGAAGCAGGGAATGGGGCAATCCCACAGCTTTTCAATTCAATCTGTACCCAAGCTCCTTTAAAACCTCAACATCAGCACCAAAGCCAAGTCATTTTTCTTTCCCCTTTGCCACTTTTACTTATAGCCTGAAAATTAAGGTGAAAACAAAATCCTTCCCACAGGACAGCAGCTGGGGTAGTGGAGCCTGCGGGATTCCTGTTCCCCCCTGCCCCGTGCAGGGAGCAGCACGGGGCTCGAGCCCCTGTACCACAGGGGGGGTCACTCACCCCAGCACCCACTTCTCACACCACCACCCATCACCTTCCCTGCTGTCAATACATGGCTGAGATGAGGGACCCTTGGTCTGCACTTTGAGCAGGCATCGAGTCAAAGGCAAGACAGGGCCAGAATAGGGGGGATGGTGATAGCACCTTCCCAGCTTGTGCCCCAGGGCTGGCTGGGGACCACTGGGAAACACAGACTGGTCCCTGAGCTGGCTGTGTTTCCCCAAATCTCCTGTGAATTCTCCTCTGGGCTCTGGGTCGTGGGTGTTTCTTCTCCTGTTCCCCTCATTGCGTTCACACGCTCCCAGGAGGATGGAGGCTGAAACGAGCCAAGTCTGGATAAAGAAGGGGCAAACTGTGTGACAAGGAGAGATGAGAAAGGTCCCAAACAGGTGTGGAAGGCAAGGAGGTGGAGATCATAGAATCATAGAATGGTTATAGTTGTGAGGCACCATAAAGACCACCCCATCCCACCTCTGCCCTGGGCAGGGACACCTCCCACCACACCAGGTTGCTCCAAGCCCCATCCAACCTGCCCTTGAACCCCTCCAGGGATGGGGCAGCCACAGCTTCTCTGGGCAACCTGGGCCAGGCTCTCACCACCCTCACCCCAAACAAGTTCTTCCCCACAGCTCAGCTCCATCTCCCCTCTTTCAGTGTCAAACCCTTCCCTCTCCTCCTACGGCTCCCCTCCCTGATCCAGAGTCCCTCCCCAGCTTTCCTGGAGCCCCTTGAGGGACTGGAAGGGGCTCTAAGGTCTCCCCAGAGCCTTCTCTTCTCCAGGCTGAACCCGCCCCAACTCTCTCAGCCTGTCCCCATAGGAGATATCCTCAACTATCTCCAGATCCTCTGGGTGAACCTGGCAAAGACATCCATCCCCTAATTCCCTGTGATTCCCCATGGACACGGCTGCCTCCTTTCCTGTCTCTCTCTTCACACAGGTCCAAAGACAACGGTGCTGGGGAGCCCGTCCCTGCAGGGTACAGGGGTGCTGGCACTGCCCGTGGCTGAGCTCCCCGGCGGTGGGCACGGGCCCCGGGGGGCATCCCTGGGTCCGGGGGGGGCGAGGGGAACGGCGGTGCCCCGAGCAAGCACCCGGCCAGGGCCACGGCCGCCCGCTCCGAGCGGGGTTTGCTTCAGTGAATGAATGAGGCAGCTGATGAATATTCAGAATTGGCAAAGCAGATCGCTTTCAGCTAAATTTGATCACAATGCGGGATAAATTAAGCCACGGGATGAATGCATTTGAAATGAAGATTAAAAGAACGCACTGTACAAAGTCAGGAAAGTAGGTTTAGCCAAAATCTGACAATGTACACAAACAGACGAAAATAAAGTTCCTTTCACTGAGCAAATAATGAGGTCGGGATCAGCCTCTCACCAAGTTCCTATGGAAACATCTCTTTTTTTCTTTTTAATTTAAAAATAAAAGGGGGAGGGGGGGAAGGGGGGACGAGGTGAGAATGCCTGGGAAACGAACGATGCTCAAAATGTCCAAGAATAAAGGGAGGTGCTCAACACGAGTAATATCTAGTCAGAAAAATAACCCCACATCAGGGGAGGCCCGGGAAGGGCAGGCAGGCAGGGGAGGCTGCCGAGCCTCACCACCCGCCTGGGCACCCCACCGGCCCTGGGGCTGTGGGGTGCTGATGCCCAGCATGTCCCCACCTTGCTGCAGGTCCTGGGTGAGGGCTCTGGGCTCTCCTGGCAGCTGGGAGAAGGGTGAAGAGGGGGAAGCATTGGGGTTTGCCTCGGGAGCACAGGACTGGAGAGCCTGGGGGAGGCTGAGCCGAGGGATGGAGGATCCTGCCACATCTGGTCCTGGTTTTGGAAAGTCTGGGATTTCTGTGTGCCAGGGACAGCACAACTGCCTCGGCCTAGAGATAAGTGGAAACCAAGGCACTGAGGGAAAACAGGGCTGTGGCCCTGCCCTGGGGAAACTGAGGTGGGGAGCTGGCAGAGCAACCTGCCCAGAGGCCAGCACCCCAGGGGACTGCCACCAGCCTCCCTGGGACAATGCCGCCCATCACCTCAGCGCCAGCGGGAGAGGAGCAGCTTTGCTGCAGGATTGCTGCAGTATGGGTCCTACAAAGCACCCAGCTCTTGGGCACAGCCAGGGATTCCAACCACTGCTGTCACCTCTGAGGGTCCCTGCAGCACCCCTGTCCCAAGGGTCACATTCCCTCTGTCCTCAGGTCTCACCATGTGTGCTGGGTGAGCAGTCCCTGCTCCTGGGTGAGCAGCAGCCCTTTGGGATGGGTTCAGCCCCTCTGCCAGGCTGGGAACAGGAGGGGAGCGGGGTGCTGGGGAGGTGAAGGACTTTGCTGTGGTCTCTACCTGGCCTTCCCCACCACCAGCTGGTGAGAGGTCCCAGCCTCTCACTGGGGCCAGACTGGGCACAGCAGCACAGGGCGGTCCCAAAGCCCCCAGAGCTCAGATTGCAGACACCCAGCCCAAGGGACCCCAGGGGTTTGGGAACCCTCTGGACCACCGTGCCTCGCCTGACAGGTGGCCTCCTTCTCCTGCAGCCCCACAGCTTGCAGGAGGAGAAAATTAGAGGGCTGTCTATCAGGCTGACACGAACAAGTCTATTAGCAGCCCCTGGCAGGTGAGAGGAAAGCATTAGCATATGGAAAACGGGGGAGGAAAGGCAGCGTGTCTGGGACTGTTATGACTGAGCAGACAGGTGAAACTGGGGAGGTTATAAATAAATCCCCCGCACACACCCCCAGCCGAGCTTCTGCAAAGTCTCGAGCGGGCTCAGAAACCCAGTGCTGGTCCCTGGGGTGGGCAGGGTGGTGGGCTCCCCTTTGGGGCGGCTGGTGCCCGGGCAGTGCAATGCCAGCTCGCTGAGGAGCAGCCTGTGGCCACCACCACGGCAGCAGCAGCAGAGGAGGTGATCCCAGCTGTGGAGGGGAATGGGAGCCCCATCTGCGGCACCGGGGCTCGGACTGGGACCAGCCGCGGCAGAAGGACTCGGGGAATGGTTTTCCTCTCCTACTCTTTCTGTCCTGGGCTGAGGAGCGTGATGACTAGGGGACACATCATTCCTTCTCTGTCCTCTCCTCGCATCCACCCAAGAGGGAGCTCATTGCAACATCTCTGCCCTACGAGATGAAAGAGCCACCAGTGATGGAGCCAGCGTGAGCCGCAGCAGGAGTGTGACACACATCATTCCTTCTCTGTCCTCTCCTCGCATCCACCCAAGAGGGAGCTCATTGCAACATCTCTGCCCTACGAGATGAAAGAGCCACCAGTGATGGAGCCAGCGTGAGCCACAGCAGGAGTGATCCCAGGGGAGCAGCGGGCAGCAGTGGGGGCTGGCAAAGCCCACCCCCCGCATTCCAGCCAGGATTTAGAGAAAGGGACTTACAAACGGGGATGGTCCCCAGCACGCAGCTGGAGGAAGGGCTGGGGACGGGCAGGTGCTGCTCTGACGCGGGCAGGATGGAATCAGCAGCCCCTCCTGCCAACCTGGCCCCACAGCAAGGGGTGCTACAGGTAGAGGTGGGGGAGCACAGTCCTCACCCCTTCTTGTCTTCTTGGAGCATCCCTGCTTTCCCTCTCACCTAACGAACCAAACTGCCAGTGAGAGCTGCTGTCCCCAACACCAGGTTACCCAGGGGAGCTCCACCAGCCTCCCTGAGACAACGCTGACCATCTCTTCAGCGCCAGCGAGAGGAGCAGGTTTGTGAGGGATGGGTCACGCAAAGCAGACCAAGGTCTTGGTGGGGTCAACGACAGCCTACAGCAACGTCCAGTTTTAGCCCTAGCAGAAAGAGTGATTTGAACTCCCAGCACTGCAGGAGCTCGGGCAAGGAGACCTGCTTTGTCCTGCTGTAAGAGGCCGGGTTCAGTCCTCAAGAGCCAGAGAGAGCAGTGGGCTCTGGTGGGAGTGTGTCACTGTACCACACATCCCACCCCAGCCTGGCAGCCTCAGTACTGGCTGCTTTCACACAAAGCCACAGCCAAGACCACCAACAAATACAAAGTCTGTTCCCCTCCCCAGCAGCAACAGAACCAGCCAGGTTTCCAAACACATGGAATCACGGAATTGTCAGAGCTGGAAGGGACCTCTATCCAGTCCAACTCCCCGCCAAAGTAGGGTTGCCCAGAGCGCATCACTCAGGAGCATCCAGGTGGGGCTTGAAGATCTCCAGAGAAGGGGACTCCACACCTCCCTGGGCAGCCTGTCCCAGGGCTCTGCCACCCTCACCAGAAAGAAGTTCTTCCTCAGATTTGAGTGGAACTTCCCATGTTCCAGTTTGTGCCTTTTGCCCCTCAGAACTTCCCATGTTCCAGCTTGTGCCTTTTGTCCCTCGTTTTATTGCTGGAAACCGCTGAAAAGAGTCCAGCTCCATCATCCTTCGACCCACCCTTTAGGTACTTGTGAACATACATGAGGTCTCCTCTCAGCCTTCTCTTCTCCAGGCTAAAGATCCCCAGCTCTTTGAGCCTTTCCTTGTAAGGAAGGTGCTCCAGTCTCGTAATCATAGTTCCCTGTCTCTCTTGAACTGGGGAGCCCAGAACTGGACGCAGGATTCCAGTTGTGGCCTCCCCAGTGCAGAGCAGAGGGGGAGAATGACCTCCCTCCACCTCCTGGCCACACTCTTCCCTACGCAGCCCAGGATCCCATTGGCCTCTTGGCCACGAGGGCACATTGCTGGCTCATGGACAGTTTGCCATCTACCATGAGCCCCAGATCCTTCTCCTCAGAAGTGCTTTCCATAAGATCCAGCCCTAATCTCTATTGGTGCCTGGGGCTCTTCCTCCCCAGGTGCAGGACCCTACATTTGCCCTTGTTGAACATCATCAGGTTCCTCTCTGCCCAGCTCTCCAGCCTGTCCAGGTCATTCTGGATGGCAGCACAGCCCTCTGGAGTGTCAGACAGTCCTCCCAGTTTGGTATCATCAGCGAACTTGCTGAGGATACTCTGTCCCCTCATCCAGGTCATCGTTGAATACATTGAACAGGACTGGACTGAGTACTGAGGAACAGGGACCCCCAGCTCAGCACACACAGGCTGATGCCCTGAGCACGCCGGGGTTCATGTGCCCAGTTCGGGCACCAGGGCTGGCAGCCTGGGCTCGTTAGACACAAAGCCTGCACACAAACATCCTGGAAGGGCTCCAGGACAGCTTCTTCCCCTCCACGTGTCCCCATCCCACCCCATGGCAAGACCTGGAGAGTCATGTTCATGCCTTTCCTGAAAACCACTACTGCATCAGGAATATTTATTCAGCTATTGTTTTACTTAAAGCTCATGTGGGGAAAACAAAATAATGGTGATTTTGCCTTTTGGGGAGCTTTCCACAGCCAAGGAGAGAGACAGAGCTCAGAGGGGGTGAAAGGAAGGACCAGATGCTGGAGACCCTCCTCCCCGCTTCTCAGGCTCTTCCCCGTTTCTCCAGCTTCAAGGCTCCCGCCTCAGCCCGTGGTGACCCCACTGCGCTCTGCGGGTCTCACCCCCCATCCCGTACGCTCTAAAGGAGAGCTCGTCTCTGCACTTGAAACATTAAATCTCTCTCAGGGTCCCCCCATGTGAGAGCATTTGTTTCACAGCCCAGGATTTTGCCCCAGTGCCCCCAGGGGGGAGCAGCCCCGTGAGGTGGGAAACCTGACAGGGCGTCAGGGCCAGAGACTGGCCATGGGCAAGGGACAGTGACAGTTCATAGTGTCCAGAAGTCACCTGTGCCTGGAGAGGTTGCCACCGGGCTGCCTTCCACAAGTGCAGCTGCCCTGCAGGGTGGACCAACGTTCTTGTGGCATCCAAGAGCTGGACTAGAGACAAGTCCTGCTGCCCCTCCATCACAGGCAACCTTTGTGTAATCCCTCACTCTTACAGGGGAGCATGACCCAGACCTTGGGAGCAGGAAAAGCCAGGCCCCCCCTCCTCTCTTCCTGGATGGAGGAGCCATGGATCACCTGCAGGGTTGCGGTGACACGCGGGTGCTGAGTTGTCTGCTTTTGCAATTAGCAGCAGTCATTAAAATAAGTGCTACATTAATTATGGCTGGGTTGCAGCTCAACCTCCAGGTCTGTCACTTGGCAAAAGTCACACTTGAGTAGGCTGCCACTTCTGGGAAGTTCCCGAAGCCTCTGTGCTCAGTTGGGGAGGCACAGGCAGCACGGGCATGGTCTCTAGCCAGGAGCACTCCTCCTCACTGGGGTCTGCGAGGGCAAAGCAGCCTCAAACAGCCCTGGGGGTACCTGCCACTTGGGCCATTTGCCACAAGCCACTGGGGGCCAGACAGCTTCTCTTCTCCAGGTGTCTCTGTCCCAGCCCTGCCAAGTCCTGGGAGAGAGCCCAGCTTCCATAGGTTACAGGGCCAAAAGGCACGGTGCAAACAGTGGGGGGGGAACTAACCCCACAGACCGACCAGCGGGCTCAGGACCAGCATGACTGCAGCAAATGCCAACCCAGAACAGCCTCCCGTGGAGGTGGTTCTCGAAATTAGGGAGGCCTTGGAGAGCAGGAGGTGGTAGTGAGATGGAGCAGCTGCAGAAATGCCTTCATCCAGGCTGCCAGGACCAAGGTGGTCCTGGACACAGAACCCAGATGTCCCTACCCGTGTCTACTCCGTGCCGGTCTGATCTCCTCCCACCCTGACGTTAAGCCCACCCAGCTTCCCCATGACTCCATAGGGTTTAGTTCACTGTGTTCCCACTTGTGCCATGGTGGTCCTGCTGCCATACAGCAGCACATCACCGCCTGTGGGCCACACTTTCCATAAACCCTTCCCACCCAAGGAGTATCGAGAACATCCCTGTGTTTGGGTATTTTGCAGGAGGCTCGTGGTTTTGAGGAATGGCAGCTTTTGGGTCTTTCTTCAAGAAAAAATGTCGGGCTGGCAGTGCCCTACAGTGAAACCAGAAGTGGAGTCTGGGCAAAGCCTGGGGTTGGACTAGATGATCTCCAGAGGTCCCTTCCGACCCCATATGATTCTGTCATCCTGCACCTTCTCAGCTCTTGACTTCACGGAAGCAAGTCTTACAGACCGTGGTTGGTCTGTGTAACAAAAACTCTCTTCTGCTGCAAGCTTTTGTCTTCCCAGTTTCGCTGAACTGATGGTTATTGACAGACTGATGCAGAGGGACCAGTTCCTTCGATGCTGCCCATCGTAACCGAATTGCAGCAGGCTGCAGCCAGAGGCTGCCGCGGACTTGTCCTCATCTCCAAGTGTTGCTGGAGCAGCAGTTGGATCAGGACATCAAGTCTCCTTTAAACTCTTTTCCTTCACTCCCTGCCCTCACAGGTACGGGAAAAAAAGGGTTGTCTACGGTCAGAGTTTCTAAACTCTTCTGCCACAAGCAGCTACTTCTACAATCCCTGCCCCCAAATCAGGTAGATTAATAAAAAAATAAGCATGGTTTTGACAGTGTCATGGGAGGTCCACTACAGATCACCTCCCATCCTGAAATCAAGCTGGGGCAGCTCCAGTGTACTTCTTCCTGATGACCTCTCCTGGCACAGATTTCTTCCTGCATCCTTCTCAAGATGTAGATGTTTAAAAGCTCCGCTAAAAGCCACATGAAATTTTCATGTTGCCAGTCTGCCGGGACAAGTTTAATGATATTTAATAAAGGCTGATGGTGCCTGAACTTCACAGCAGAGATCCTTCACAGACTCCCTGGTGGAGGAAGCATGGAAGAGCTCGTCCCCACTGTGTCTTCTTCACTTGACTTGTCAGCACATAGAACAAGCTACTGTGAGCCACGTGGCATTTGTGTTTATGAGACAGCAGAGAAAACATCCTGCAGTTGTGGATATTACATGTAAATGAGTCAGCATGGACAAAATATACTTTCTAGGTATTAAAACCAGATACCCTTGGGTTTTATTCTGAACCAAGACAGTCTGGGTTAAAGGGTTTAGCCAGCAAAATGCTCTTACTATTACTCAGAGAAGACATCTGGAGGTGGTTGGTCCAAGCAGATGTGGGTAAGGCCAGTATAACTGGACAGGACACAGACCCAGTGTGATCTTGCAACAGCCTCTGTCTGTCCATGCCTGAAAGACCAAACAATTGTCCCTCCATTACAGATGTGCTCAGCACCCTTGGGACTGCCTGAGCGGAGCTTCCAGCCCAGGGACAGCAGGACCCCAGCCCGGACCTCGCCTGCTGCGAGCCCACCCAGCCCAGCCTGGAGCCAAAGGTATCAACAAGCTGCTTAAGTCTTTAAGAGGGGCTTAAGCCTTTCAGAGAGCCAGTTCACATCAACTCTGTGCCAAGTGCCAGATGAGCCATATATAATGCCATAAGCACACGAAGGTTGTTCCTCCATATCCATAACATTTTTGGAGACTACCCCAAACCCCATCTGAAGGGCTGGACTGCTCTTTGACTAATGCATGGAAGACCCCCAGTTTGACAGGATCTAAGTCAAGCCTTGTTTGATAGGACAAGACTCTAAGACAAGCCCAAATGAGCCTTTCTGGGCACCACAAGTTCGAGAACTGAGAGTCACCAGTCTGAGATCTGGGAGCAAAATGGGATCTCAGATCTTGCATGTTCGGGAGACTGGAAGCCACTGGGCTAACAAATGCCACTCGGGGCTCTGGTATGACACCAAGCTTGTTATTTCCAAATTTAGATGGATTGAGCCAGGCAGCAGGAGGGAGGGGAAGGGTCAAGGCAATCATTTCCCTTCCGCATCTGGAATCACAGCCCAAGCTGGTGGACAAGCCCAGGAGCACTGCTTTGCCTGTCAGTACCCATCAGGATGCATCAGGATGAACAGGGGTCAGCTGTGTGCACTGTCAAGGAGGCAAACAGACTGCAGTTAATCATGGGCACGTTTTCTAGTGGGTTTATCTCCTTAAAGGAAAGGTGGAAGGATGTCTGTCACACCTCAGGATAATGTAGTAAGTGAATAAACAAAATATCCTAATGGAGTTATAAATCTTCAGAGTTCTTGGCTTTTAAAGATGACTCTGGGCTGCAGGACCTAAAGGCATCCCTGAGAAATGCATGAGGCAAAGAACCAGCCAGACATCCCTTTGTCAAGGGCAGTCACCCCTAGGACTTTTCCATTATCTCCCAGATAAACTCTCCTCAAAGGGTGTATCCCCCAGTCCCAGCCAGAGACACATGTAGGAGGTCCCTGCTGAGGAGCCATCAACCTTTCAGATGCATCACCTGGAGCCACTCGGAGACCCATGTCCACGATTGGGCCATCCAGCCTGGGCATGCAGAGCCCGTGCTTTTCTTACAGCAAATCTGACTGGGATTTGCTGGAGGGGAGGAGGGGGCAGGCTGCCCGTGCTCTGCCCTCAGCACACAGGGCTGCTCCTCCAGCAGCAGTGGGGCTGGAGCCCACTGTCTCCCCGAGCCTGGGCTGTGCAGGCACCGTGCTAGGGTCTGCTGCGCCGGCAGCTCTGCCCCCCAGACATCAGCTCAGAAATAATCTCAGCCCAGACAGCAAACCCATCGTCTGCTGTGCCTCAGGACAGGAATAGCTCCTCGGCTCCAGGGGGGCCAAGCTCACCCCTGCAGCAGCACCAACTTGTCTCCAGCACAGCACGACTGTGGACCCACACGGCTCTCGTGGTCCTTGGGATCCTCTCCTGGGGCAGGGGCTGGCAGCATCAATCCCAGCCTTGCCCTTCTATCCAGAGAGCTGAAAGGAGGCCTTCAGACACTGCTCAAGACCACTGGGAGCTACAGGTCCACCCTGTCCTACATTCAGAGGCACAGCACCAGCTGGTTATTTTCGGTTGACCACCTGCCTCCTCCCTTCAGTAACAGCATCTCCGTGCCAAGAGCCTGCAATGGAAGGGCTGCAGGTAGAAGGCACCCAGCCAACACCTCAGCAGAGAAGCGTGCTCCGTGCCCAGGCCAGTGCTGCCCTGGGACTCCTGCCCCCCACCTCTGGCTCAGCCCCCCCTGCACACCGCGGCACCCCCAAGAACAGGATGGTCTCCGGGCCTGGGGCAGCAGCTTGTCCTCTCCTGGGGGCACCGGGAACTCCAGCCAGAGAGGTAGGTGCTGGCAGCACACAGCAGCGCAAAGAAACAGAACAGTCATCAGCAGCTTGGACAGCCCTGGGCACTGCACAGGCACGGTGCTGGCCAGGACATCAGGATTATCTTTCTCCATTAACTAAAAGCACTATGGGAGTGCTGGCATCCACCTGGAAAGCCATCAGGGACAGGCAGGAGGAAACTTCTCATCAAGAAGGGCTGCTGCTGCTCAGCGTTGGCTTCTGGGAGGCTTTGCCTTTAGACCCCTGTTTCCCCTTGAGATAACAAGCCTGTTTATACCCAGTATCTTTCCACTCGGAAGGAGGACAGAGGACTTTCAGGCTTGGGTGGCTCCCAGGGAAATTCGTTTGTGCACATCATGGCTCGGTGGGGCTGGAGCGGTGACATTCTGGACCACAGAGGGCTTAGGCACTCAGAGGACAATGTCTAACGGCAATGAAAGAAGCAGAAAGGTGTCACAAAATGCACTCAGGCCATCCTGACATGGATGACCCCTTCCAGACCCCCTTGGCTCCCACTGTGGCACCCTCCACCATGCCCACTGGCACTGGTGTGCAGGGCACCAACTCTACAAACACTGGCCGGGCTGCTGGCATGCTGGTCCCCCCCCAGCCCACAGCTCAGAGGAATAAAGCTGCCAGCAGCACTGGAAGAGCCAGGAGGAACAAGCGAGGAGGAGGAACATTTCCTGCTCATGTGGAAACAGACTTCCACCCGCAGCAGCTCACGCAGGCAGGAGTGACTGCAAACCCAACCACCCATTGCTCCGGGGGCCCCCAGGCAGGACTGGCCATCCCTCCTGCAAGGTGGGCAGCAGGACTTTGGCCAGGCATGGAGGGACAGCCAGCAGTATGGCCGAAGGAGGGGGTGTAGGCACCGTGCGATGCAAAGCAGCCTGTTCCAGAGCTGGATGCCAGTACCAGCCCTCTGGCCACCAGCCCAGTGCTGTCCTGCCTGGTGGCACCAGAGCAGGGCACCAACCAGCACCCTTGCCACTACCCAGCCCATCCGAGGGACACACATGTCCCTGTGGGGCTGTGTCCCCATGGGGCCACATCCCCGTGGGGCCAAGTCCCCGTGGGTCCGTCCTCGGCACCCGCAGGCAGTGCCTCTGCAGAGCGGCTGTCTCCGAGCACCATGGCACAGCCACGGGCTGCCAGCGCTGCCTGGGGAGGGAGGGGTGACCTTGGCCTATATTTTAAAGGCCACTTCTCATCTACAAAAAGCAGCCAAATGAGGGCAGCAGCAGGGAGGAGAGATGAGCAATGCAAGGCGGCCGTGAGGCACAGGAGAAGCCTCTGCACTCAGCAGTGCTCTCCTCCCTGGCACAGGGTGGCCAGAAAGGGGGTGCCCTGCTGACCCCATCTCTGCTCTCCCTCCTGCCCGTGTCCATCTCTGCTCCCCTCTTCTGTCCCATGTCCATCTCTGCTCCCCTCCTGTCCCGTGTCCATCTCTGCTCCCCTCTTGTCCCGTGTCCATCTCTGCTCCCCTCCTGTCCCATGTCCATCTCTGCTCCCCTCTTCTGTCCCGTGTCCATCTCTGTTCCCCTCCTGTCCCACGTCCACCTCTGCTCCTCCTCCTTGCTCTGTGAAAGCAAG
>NW_015090802.1:251689-277873 GCF_001431845.1 Calidris pugnax | reverse complement strand
CTTATCAGTATTCATAAGGTCTCCCCTCAGCCTTCTCTTCTCCAGGCTAAAGAGCCCCAGCTCTCTCAGCCTTTCCTCATCAGGGAGATGCTCCAACCCCTCCATCATCTCTGTTGCCCTACATTGGACTCTTTCCAGCAGTTCCCTGTCCCTCTTGAACTGGGGAGCCCAGAACTGGATGCAGGATTCCAGTTGTGGCCTCCCCAGTGCAGAGCAGAGGGGGAGAATGACCTCCCTCCACCTCCTGGCCACACTCTTCCCTCCGCAGCCCAGGATCCCATTGGCCTCTTGGCCACAAGGGCCCTTTGCTGGCTCATGGACAGTTTGCCATCCACCAGGACCCCCAGATCCTTCTCCTCAGAAGTGCTTTCCAGAAGATCCACCCCTAACCTCTATTGGTGCCTGGGGCTCTTCCTCCCCAGGTGCAGGACCCTACATTTGCCCTTGTTGAACATCATCAGGTTCCTCTCTGCCCAGCTCTCCAGCCTGTCCAGGTCATTCTGGATGGCAGCACAGCCCTCTGGAGTGTCAGACAGTCCTCCCAGTTTGGTATCATCAGCGAACTTGCTGAGGATACTCTGTCCCCTCATCCAGGTCATCGTTGAATACATTGAACAGGACTGGACTGAGTACTGAGGAACAGGGACCCCCAGCTCAGCACACACAGGCTGATGCCCTGAGCACGCCGGGGTTCATGTGCCCAGTTCGGGCACCAGGGCTGGCAGCCTGGGCTCGTTAGACACAAAGCCTGCACACAAACATCCTGGAAGGGCTCCAGGACAGCTTCTTCCCCTCCACGTGTCCCCATCCCACCCCATGGCAAGACCTGGAGAGTCATGTTCATGCCTTTCCTGAAAACCACTACTGCATCAGGAATATTTATTCAGCTATTGTTTTACTTAAAGCTCATGTCGGGAAAACAAAATAATGGTGATTTTGCCTTTTGGGGAGCTTTCCACAGCCAAGGAGAGAGACAGACCTCAGAGGGAGTGAAAGGAAGGACCAGATGCAGGAGACCCTCCTCCCCGCTTCTCAGGCTCTTCCCCGTTTCTCCAGCTTCAAGGCTCCCGCCTCAGCCCGTGGTGACCCCACTGCGCTCTGCGGGTCTCACCCCCCATCCCGTACGCTCTAAAGGAGAGCTCGTCTCTGCACTTGAAACATTAAATCTCTCTCAGGGTCCCCCCACGTGAGAGCATTTGTTTCACAGCCCGGGATTTTGCCCCAGTGCCCCCAGGGGGGAGCAGCCCCGTGAGGTGGGAAACCTGACAGGGCGTCAGGGCCAGAGACTGGCCACGGGCAAGGGACAGTGACAGTTCATAGTGTCCAGAAGTCACCTGTGCCTGGAGAGGTTGCCACCGGGCTGCTTTCCACAAGTGCAGCTGCCCTGCAGGGTGGACCAACGTTCTTGTGGCATCCAAGAGCTGGACTAGAGACAAGTCCTGCTGCCCCTCCATCACAGGCAACCTTTGTGTAATCCCTCACTCTTACAGGGGAGCATGACCCAGACCTTGGGAGCAGGAAAAGCCAGGCCCCCCCTCCTCTCTTCCTGGATGGAGGAGCCATGGATCACCTGCAGGGTTGCGGTGACACGCGGGTGCTGAGTTGTCTGCTTTTGCAATTAGCAGCAGTCATTAAAATAAGTGCTACATTAATTATGGCTGGGTTGCAGCTCAACCTCCAGGTCTGTCACTTGGCAAAAGTCACACTTGAGTAGGCTGCCACTTCTGGGAAGTTCCCGAAGCCTCTGTGCTCAGTTGGGGAGGCACAGGCAGCACGGGCATGGTCTCTAGCCAGGAGCACTCCTCCTCACTGGGGTCTGCGAGGGCAAAGCAGCCTCAAACAGCCCTGGGGGTACCTGCCACTTGGGCCATTTGCCACAAGCCACTGGGGGCCAGACAGCTTCTCTTCTCCAGGTGTCTCTGTCCCAGCCCTGCCAAGTCCTGGGAGAGAGCCCAGCTTCCATAGGTTACAGGGCCAAAAGGCACGGTGCAAACAGTGGGGGGGGAACTAACCCCACAGACCGACCAGCGGGCTCAGGACCAGCATGACTGCAGCAAATGCCAACCCAGAACAGCCTCCCGTGGAGGTGGTTCTCGAAATTAGGGAGGCCTTGGAGAGCAGGAGGTGGTAGTGAGATGGAGCAGCTGCAGAAATGCCTTCATCCAGGCTGCCAGGACCAAGGTGGTCCTGGACACAGAACCCAGATGTCCCTACCCGTGTCTACTCCGTGCCGGTCTGATCTCCTCCCACCCTGACGTTAAGCCCACCCAGCTTCCCCATGACTCCATAGGGTTTAGTTCACTGTGTTCCCACTTGTGCCATGGTGGTCCTGCTGCCATACAGCAGCACATCACCGCCTGTGGGCCACACTTTCCATAAACCCTTCCCACCCAAGGAGTATCGAGAACATCCCTGTGTTTGGGTATTTTGCAGGAGGCTCGTGGTTTTGAGGAATGGCAGCTTTTGGGTCTTTCTTCAAGAAAAAATGTCGGGCTGGCAGTGCCCTACAGTGAAACCAGAAGTGGAGTCTGGGCAAAGCCTGAGGTTGGACTAGATGATCTCCAGAGGTCCCTTCCGACCCCATATGATTCTGTCATCCTGCACCTTCTCAGCTCTTGACTTCACGGAAGCAAGTCTTACAGACCGTGGTTGGTCTGTGTAACAAAAACTCTCTTCTGCTGCAAGCTTTGGTCTTCCCAGTTTCGCTGAACTGATGGTTATTGACAGACTGATGCAGAGGGACCAGTTCCTTCGATGCTGCCCATCGTAACCGAATTGCAGCAGGCTGCAGCCAGAGGCTGCCGCGGACTTGTCCTCATCTCCAAGTGTTGCTGGAGCAGCAGTTGGATCAGGACATCAAGTCTCCTTTAAACTCTTTTCCTTCACTCCCTGCCCTCACAGGTACGGGAAAAAAAGGGTTGTCTACGGTCAGAGTTTCTAAACTCTTCTGCCACAAGCAGCTACTTCCTATAATCCCTGCCCCCAAATCAGGTAGATTATTAAAAAAATAAGCGTGGATTTGACAGTGTCATGGGAGGTCCGCTACAGATCACCTCCCATCCTGAAATCATGCTGGGGCAGCTCCAGTGTACTTCTTCCTGATGGCCTCTCCTGGCACAGATTTCTTCCTGCATCCTTCTCAAGATGTAGATGTTTAAAAGCTCCGCTAAAAGCCACATGAAATTTTCATGTTGCCAGTCTGCCGGGACAAGTTTAATGATATTTAATAAAGGCTGATGGTGCCTGAACTTCACAGCAGAGATCCTTCACAGACTCCCTGGTGGAGGAAGCATGGAAGAGCTCGTCCCCACTGTGTCTTCTTCACTTGACTTGTCAGCACATAGAACAAGCTACTGTGAGCCACGTGGCATTTGTGTTTATGAGACAGCAGAGAAAACATCCTGCAGTTGTGGATATTACATGTAAATGAGTCAGCATGGACAAAATATACTTTCTAGGTATTAAAACCAGATACCCTTGGGTTTTATTCTGAACCAAGACAGTCTGGGTTAAAGGGTTTAGCCAGCAAAATGCTCTTACTATTACTCAGAGAAGACATCTGGAGGTGGTTGGTCCAAGCAGATGTGGGTAAGGCCAGTATAACTGGACAGGACACAGACCCAGTGTGATCTTGCAACAGCCTCTGTCTGTCCATGCCTGAAAGACCAAACAATTGTCCCTCCATTACAGATGTGCTCAGCACCCTTGGGACTGCCTGAGCGGAGCTTCCAGCCCAGGGACAGCAGGACCCCAGCCCGGACCTCGCCTGCTGCGAGCCCACCCAGCCCAGCCTGGAGCCAAAGGTATCAACAAGCTGCTTAAGTCTTTAAGAGGGGCTTAAGCCTTTCAGAGAGCCAGTTCACATCAACTCTGTGCCAAGTGCCAGATGAGCCATATATAATGCCATAAGCACACGAAGGTTGTTCCTCCATATCCATAACATTTTTGGAGACTACCCCAAACCCCATCTGAAGGGCTGGACTGCTCTTTGACTAATGCATGGAAGACCCCCAGTTTGACAGGATCTAAGTCAAGCCTTGTCGTCCTGTCACTGCAGGCCTTTCTAAACAGGTTCTTCCCAGCCTTCCTGTAGGCCCCTTCAGGTACTGGAAGGCTGCTATTAGGTCTCCCCGGAGCCTCCTCTTCTCCAGGCTGAACAACCCCAGCTCCCTCAGCCTGTCCTTGTAGCAGAGGTGCCTTGCTTGATAGGACAAGACTCTAAGACAAGCCCAAATGAGCCTTTCTGGGCACCACAAGTTCGAGAACTGAGAGTCACCAGTCTGAGATCTGGGAGCAAAATGGGATCTCAGATCTTGCATGTTCGGGAGACTGGAAGCCACTGGGCTAACAAATGCCACTCAGGGCTCTGGTAAGACACCAAGCTTGTTATTTCCAAATTTAGATGGATTGAGCCAGGCAGCAGGAGGGAGGGGAAGGGTCAAGGCAATCATTTCCCTTCCGCATCTGGAATCACAGCCCAAGCTGGTGGACAAGCCCAGGAGCACTGCTTTGCCTGTCAGTACCCATCAGGATGCATCAGGATGAACAGGGGTCAGCTGTGTGCACTGTCAAGGAGGCAAACAGACTGCAGTTAATCACGGGCACGTTTTCTAGTGGGTTTATCTCCTTAAAGGAAAGGTGGAAGGATGTCTGTCACACCTCAGGCTAATATAGTAAGTGAATAAACAAAATATCCTAATGGAGTTATAAATCTTCAGAGTTCTTGGCTTTTAAAGATGACTCTGGGCTGCAGGACCTAAAGGCATCCCTGAGAAATGCATGAGGCAAAGAACCAGCCAGACATCCCTTTGTCAAGGGCAGTCACCCCTAGGACTTTTCCATTATCTCCCAGATAAACTCTCCTCAAAGGGTGTATCCCCCAGTCCCAGCCAGAGACACATGTAGGAGGTCCCTGCTGAGGAGCCATCAACCTTTCAGATGCATCACCTGGAGCCACTCGGAGACCCATGTCCACGATTGGGCCATCCAGCCTGGGCATGCAGAGCCCGTGCTTTTCTTACAGCAAATCTGACTGGGATTTGCTGGAGGGGAGGAGGGGGGAGGCTGCCTGTGCTCTGCCCTCAGCACACAGGGCTGCTCCTCCAGCAGCAGTGGGGCTGGAGCCCACTGTCTCCCCGAGCCTGGGCTGTGCAGGCACCGTGCTAGGGTCTGCTGCGCCGGCAGCTCTGCCCCCCAGACATCAGCTCAGAAATAATCTCAGCCCAGACAGCAAACCCATCGTCTGCTGTGCCTCAGGACAGGAATAGCTCCTCGGCTCCAGGGGGGCCAAGCTCACCCCTGCAGCAGCACCAACTTGTCTCCAGCACAGCACGACTGTGGACCCACACGGCTCTCGTGGTCCTTGGGATCCTCTCCTGGGGCAGGGGCTGGCAGCATCAATCCCAGCCTTGCCCTTCTATCCAGAGAGCTGAAAGGAGGCCTTCAGACACTGCTCAAGACCACTGGGAGCTACAGGTCCACCCTGTCCTACATTCAGAGGCACAGCACCAGCTGGTTATTTTCGGTTGACCACCTGCCTCCTCCCTTCAGTAACAGCATCTCCGTGCCAAGAGCCTGCAATGGAAGGGCTGCAGGTAGAAGGCACCCAGCCAACACCTCAGCAGAGAAGCGTGCTCCGTGCCCAGGCCAGTGCTGCCCTGGGACTCCTGCCCCCCACCTCTGGCTCAGCCCCCCCTGCACACCGCGGTTCCCCCAAGAACAGGGTGGTCTCCGGGCCTGGGGCAGCAGCTTGTCCTCTCCTGGGGGCACCGGGAACTCCAGCCAGAGAGGTAGGTGCTGGCAGCACACAGCAGCGCAAAGAAACAGAACAGTCATCAGCAGCTTGGACAGCCCTGGGCACTGCACAGGCACGGTGCTGGCCAGGACATCAGGATTATCTTTCTCCATTAACTAAAAGCACTATGGGAGTGCTGGCATCCACCTGGAAAGCCATCAGGGACAGGCAGGAGGAAACTTCTCATCAAGAAGGGCTGCTGCTGCTCAGCGTTGGCTTCTGGGAGGCTTTGCCTTTAGACCCCTGTTTCCCCTTGAGATAACAAGCCTGTTTATACCCAGTATCTTTCCACTCGGAAGGAGGACAGAGGACTTTCAGGCTTGGGTGGCTCCCAGGGAAATTCGTTTGTGCACATCATGGCTCGGTGGGGCTGGAGCGGTGACATTCTGGACCACAGAGGGCTTAGGCACTCAGAGGACAATGTCTAACGGCAATGAAAGAAGCAGAAAGGTGTCACAAAATGCACTCAGGCCATCCTGACATGGATGACCCCTTCCAGACCCCCTTGGCTCCCACTGTGGCACCCTCCACCATGCCCACTGGCACTGGTGTGCAGGGCACCAACTCTACAAACACTGGCCGGGCTGCTGGCATGCTGGTCCCCCCCCAGCCCACAGCTCAGAGGAATAAAGCTGCCAGCAGCACTGGAAGAGCCAGGAGGAACAAGCGAGGAGGAGGAACATTTCCTGCTCATGTGGAAACAGACTTCCACCCGCAGCAGCTCACGCAGGCAGGAGTGACTGCAAACCCAACCACCCATTGCTCCGGGGGCCCCCAGGCAGGACTGGCCATCCCTCCTGCAAGGTGGGCAGCAGGACTTTGGCCAGGCATGGAGGGACAGCCAGCAGTATGGCCGAAGGAGGGGGTGTAGGCACCGTGCGATGCAAAGCAGCCTCTTCCAGAGCCGGATGCCAGTACCAGCCCTCTGGCCACCAGCCCAGTGCTGTCCTGCCTGGTGGCACCAGAGCAGGGCACCAACCAGCACCCTTGCCACTACCCAGCCCATCCGAGGGACACACATGTCCCTGTGGGGCTGTGTCCCCATGGGGCCACATCCCCGTGGGGCCAAGTCCCCGTGGGTCCGTCCTCGGCACCCGCAGGCAGTGCCTCTGCAGAGCGGCTGTCTCCGAGCACCATGGCACAGCCACGGGCTGCCAGCGCTGCCTGGGGAGGGAGGGGTGACCTTGGCCTATATTTTAAAGGCCACTTCTCATCTACAAAAAGCAGCCAAATGAGGGCAGCAGCAGGGAGGAGAGATGAGCAATGCAAGGCGGCCGTGAGGCACAGGAGAAGCCTCTGCACTCAGCAGTGCTCTCCTCCCTGGCACAGGGTGGCCAGAAAGGGGGTGCCCTGCTGACCCCATCTCTGCTCTCCCTCCTGCCCGTGTCCATCTCTGCTCCCCTCTTCTGTCCCATGTCCATCTCTGCTCCCCTCCTGTCCCGTGTCCATCTCTGCTCCCCTCTTGTCCCGTGTCCATCTCTGCTCCCCTCCTGTCCCATGTCCATCTCTGCTCCCCTCTTCTGTCCCGTGTCCATCTCTGTTCCCCTCCTGTCCCACGTCCACCTCTGCTCCTCCTCCTTGCTCTGTGAAAGCAAGGGCACGTGTGGGGAGCAGGAGCTGTGGGGCACAGGGAGAAGGGCAGCGGGGCTGTGCCCAAAGGGGCAGAGCAGGAGTGTTGGAGGGCAGACCCACGGCTCTGAGTTGCTTCAGTCAGGGACGGGTGCAGCCCCCCCGGCCCCACAGCACACCCTGCCAGCAGCCAGGGCACCCCCAGGTGCTGTGCCTTTCTGCCAGCCCCACGCCATGTCTCGCACACCTAGGGAGGTTCAGACACCACCAGGAGTGTGAACCAGGACCCCAGCACATCCCATACACATCCTGAATGTGGCAGTCCTTATTTTATCAATGAAAGGCAAGAATTCTTTACAAGATCACCAAGCTGGACCATCACAGTCCAAATGTGCCCCCCCGCCTGGTTCAAAACAGCAGGAGATAAATGGAGAAAGCCAAGTCAGCTTTGATGGGAAACACAAACCTGACTGCACCACAGTCACCTCCCCACTTACTTCCCAAGGGTCCTCCAGGGACATCTCCTGTCCCCATGAGCCCCAGGGAAGGGGCTGGACTTTGGCCGTGGCTGTCCAGGGCCTGGAGAGGAGATGTCCTGACTGTCCCATCTGCTGGCACAGCGCTGGGGAGGGAGTGCATCTGTGGGGCTCAGCCTTGTGCTGCAGCTGTGAGATTTCTCTCCAGGCTCTGGAAAGCACTTCAAGAATATTCTTAAGCATTTTGTTTCAGAGCTTTAATGATAGTGCATCACTTGGTTGGCAGGAGCTGAGAGCTTCCCCCATCACTAGTGGCTGAGCATTAGTAGAAGAAAGGAAGGCCGCATTATGGGTTGATGGTCTCCATTCAGTCTCCCATTTTCTGGGAGGAAAGATTGCTCAAGTGCAGCTATTAAGCAAGGCAGGCAGTTCCTGCATTCCAACCCCAAAGCTGGAAGGCTTACTCAGGTTTAAACCATTCAAGAGTTTCTAGAAAAAAAAAAAGGCCAAGGTGTCTGCAGAGAGGAAAGGACAGGCAAGGTCAGAGGGGACCTCTGAGGGGACACAACTGTGTCACCTTTAATTGTTCTGGCAGAGGGTAACCATTGGTCTGGCCACAGGGACCTGCTAACACCCACCCTCATGCCCTGCAGAGCCCTCTTGGAGCCCTCCTACCAGTGTGCGTGCAGGTACATGAGCCCATTGGAAGAGGCATCTGAGCATCAGCCTGGGCTGGCCTCCTGCCCCCTTGCTGTGAGGGCAAGCTGGAAAGAACCTGGTGCATCATCCTTCCCTCAGTCCCTCCCTCCCATCCATCTCCTTCCACGCTGCCAGCCTCTCCTGAACCTTGATGGTGCCACAAACTGTGATGTCTCCTCAGCTGCTGGGAGCCCACATCACTGGGGTGAGGGAACCAGAACTGGGGGAATATTTCCAAAACACCAGGGTGCTTGTCAGCAGGAGGTGGACCCACAAGGCTGTGGCTATTCAGTGGACCAGGCTCTCTGGAGATGCTCCCAGAGAAGTTCTCAGATGCTTTTGCCTCCAGAAGCGGCCACAATTTGAAGCAATTTCCAAAAGGGTATTGTCCCCTTGGTGGCACAGCCACCGGTTCTGGGGTCACACCTGGGCTTCACTTCCTTGGAACCAGCTCCTGTGGGATGGGCTCAGGGCAGCAACCCATGAAGGTCTGGATGGAGCTGGACACAAGAACAGAAGTTCATTACAGGAGACATCAATCTACTCGTATTGCCACGGCATTGACTCATACACCACATTGTGCCAGCAGAGACAATTTGAATGGTGACTATAAAATAATAAACAGCTGCTCCTCAGCAGCAGGGTGGGAAAGAGGCATCAGGATAAGATGGCCCCAAGATGGAGAAAGGAAAAAAAAAAAGAGAAAAGAAACTTAGTCACAAAGCTCCTTCTGTGAAAATCTACCCTGCAACTGGAAGGAAAGGTAGGGCAAGGAGTCCGGAGGCTGTGCCGAGCATCAGAGGTACAGGACAAACTCCTGTGTGGCCCCGGAGCTGCTAAAAGCTGCTTTCATCACCTCGTTCACCCGGCGCTGAGGGAGGAGCTGGGGACCCGAGCGAGAGGGAAGCAGGAAGAAAAGCCCTGCTGCTGCCGGTGGAAAAATGAGACCTCCACACAGCTGCAGGAGCAGTTTTGTTGCTGATTGTTTTTACAAGGGGTTAGGCTAGGTTGATGATTAATATTAATGTCTCGGTAAATTATGCATATTATGTATTTACATGGAGCATTCCCCAGCGATGCTTCCTGCATGGTTAGCCAGCATCCCCCCGAGCACCAGCACTCTGCTCACGGAGCTGGCAGCTGCTTGTCCAAGGGTTTTATTCTATTAAGAAAACAAAACTCAAAACAAAAACTGAAAACAGCCTGGCATGGGGAGCCGACCCCTTCCTGCCAAGAGAGAGCAGACCACAGACACGAGGGGCAAACAAACACCGTCACCTCCCTGCACGAGTGACAGTAGGGAGGACAGTAAAGGGGCATCTTCTGCCCACCCGTCCTCTCCCCGGGATGGATAGATCCCACCCTAAGCCAGAGCCAACAACCCTATCACAGACTAGATCTAGTCTCCCCTATCTCCTCCCCGCATCTCTCGCTCTGGTTCTTTTCTCACGAGATGCTTGGCTTCTTGAATTCTGCTCATATCTCTTGTTACTGCTCGTATGAGAAAATTGTATCATCGTACCATTATCAAGCCGTGCACCTGATTTTCTGGTACACGGTGTCCTCATCAGGAGGCAGCTCCTTGCAGCTCAGCGCTTCCTTCGGTACAAACCAGACGGACTGTGTTGTGATGAGCAAAGCAACACTAACTCTTATCTGTCATCTGCCATGTGCTTCCCGTCGCCCTGCGCAGCACCGCGCACGTGTGCGGATGGGTGTCTGGCCTCAGACTTCATTCTCAAGCCACAAACCCAGATTTATGGGCGTCAGCAGGTCCAGGCAAGCTGCCAGGCGATGCTGCCCTGCTGCGTGTCCCTCATCACCAGCTCCCAGGACTCTGCTGCCAAGCAGCTCCACTCCTTCCCCTTCCCATCACCGCTGTGGTTGTGTCCCCAAGGGGCACCAACGAAGGACCAGAACCAGGACATGCTACATAGAGAGTAAAACACCGCTGGGGCACACCATTGGCCCCATGTGGTCAGGGGCCTATGTCATCAGGAGGCCACATCAGGGCCCTGGAGGTCCCTCCTTACTTGACCTGCAATGAGGATGGAGGCAGAGACGGGAAGGACTTCACGGTTGAGGAGGAGCAGCCTCTCATGGGTTGTGTCAGAGCTGAGAGAGAGGGACGGCACCGAGAGCCGCAGCTTGTCCTCCACCCCTCACCCCAAATCCCTGAGCCGGCACCAAGTGCCACTCTTCAAGCACGAGCCCTTTAGCCAAGAGTCAGTCTCCAACCTCAGCACCAAGTTTCCAGATGCTTCATGCAGGTGTCTGTGGCTAAGGACCTCAAGAGATGACTAAGAAGCAGAAAATGCAAAGAGGAAAGACAAGACACTTGTGTAGGACTGAGGCATCCAGAAGAACCTGCTTAGTCCATAGTGGAAAAGCTTCCTCCAAGAAACAGCCTGTTCCACCATGAGCACACCTGGGAGAGAGGGACAAGACTTGTCACTGCCACCTGCAAACCCCACAGACTCCTCTCCACCAGGGCCCACGGCATGGGAACGAGACAGAGGTCCCACTCTCCTGGGCCGGCCACATTCGGGGTGTTCCCTCAGCCAGAGGTTGGAGATATTTGCCCGATTCCCTTTCAAGTATCTTTTCATAGTTCTGGTCTTTGCAACATCCTGTGAGAAACTGCTTCACAAGCAAGTTGGGTGCTGGGTGCACAGACGTTTCCAGGGGCATCAGGCACTTCCTAAAGCTCCATGGAAGCTGTCCCAGGTCCCACCTCCCCTTCACACCTCTCTGGTTTCTCAGAGTGGGTGTTCAGCGGTAGCTGCTGCACCTGAGACACAGGCACACCCTCAAACACCATCCCATCACCACCCACAGCCCCATCACTGCAGAGTGAGTGCATGGACACCCATTGGGTCCCCTGGGATCACCACGACGTGGTGGCTGGGCAGGAAACAGACAGACCAACAGCACAGAGCAAGGAGGAAGAAATGGCAGGGCCATACAGGGTCATGAGAGCTCCCGGAGGACCACAGGCACCCAGAGCTGCAATCCTCCAAGCACTGACGTCCCCTGAAGGTCCCATGGAGGACAACTGTCCCAGCTGCCCAGCCCAGCCCTGGTCGTGCCCCACAGTGGAAAGGCCAGTGGACCCCCCCCAGCAGCGGGCTCAGACAGCCCTGCCCACGGCCACTGGAGACGAAGGGATGAGTCAGTGCATGAAGGCCACTCATGCATGGCGTGGGTGGAGCAGAGCAGCAATTTCTTCCCCAGGAGATTATATTCTTCACAGAAGTCCTTTTTATTTATTTCTTCTCACGGAGCACAGCAATTATCTGCTCCTCAGCTCCTCCGCACCCGGGGCTGCTACACGTGGGAAGGGGACACTCTCCATTCCTCCCGCTGTGCCAGGCGGGCAGGGCTGGGACCTCCTCCTGGGGCTGACGTGACACCGAGGGGTCAGGACTCAGCCACCCACCCCCACCACTTGGCCACAAGCAGCTCCCATCTGCACCCCAGTGCCAACTGAGTGCACCTGGGTGCTCTCACCATGCCTGTGCCATGTGTCTCGGCACTATCAACCACCACACTGGCTGTTGCCCCAACAGTCAGGTGCAGCCTTGGCTGGGTAGTGGTGGAGAAGCAGAAGCAGCCAAGAGAAGATGTTTGGAGAAGCCTTGGCTCTCCTCCTGGCTCCATCGCATTCTCACTGTGGAAGCCGAGATCATGCTATCCAGTTTCCCCACAAGAAATGCAAGATTGCTCTGCCAGCTTGGGCCACTTCAAAACACTTTCTGGGGACAGCTGAGAACTCCACCAACCTAACAGAGCCCATCCCAGATGGAGCCAGCTCACTAGATCCACCTGTGGCCCGTAAAGGGGAGCAGCCCTCACTCACCAGTGCTGGCCACCACGCAGAGGTGGCTGCCATCTCACAGAATCACAGAATCTTCATGGTTGGAAGGGACCTTTGAGATCATGGAGTCCAACCATACACATACACACAAAAAAACCCCCCAACAATCTCGGCCACTAGAGCATGCCCTGAAGAGCCATGTCTACACGTTTCTTAAATACCTCCAGGGATGGTGACTCCACCACCTCCCTGGGCAGGCTGTTCCAGTGCCTGACCACCCTCTCAGGAAAGTCATTCTTCCTAATTCTAATCTAAACCTCCCCTGCCCCAACTTCAGACCATTTCCTCTGGTCCTATCATTATTCCCTTGGGAGAAGAGGCCAACCCCCACCTCTCTACACCCTCCTTTCAGGTAGTTGTAGAGGGCAAGGAGGTCTCCCCTCAGCCTCCTCTTCTCCAAACTAAACATGCTCATCTCCTTCCAGCTCTGCCAGGCCTCGTTGTGCCGGGTGCTGCCTTGCCTGGCGCCAGGGCTCAGGGACAGACAGACAAATGGACATGTTGTGAAGGCACTTGCTGTCAGGGCTGTCAGAAGCGATGTGGTTCACAAGCTGCGCTGTCCTTTGGGAAGGGGACCAGGCTGAGGACAGCACCCAGCTCCCGCCGTGCCCGACACCGCACTGAAGGACCAGAGCTGGCTTCCATCAGCACCGCGACGCGGGCGCGCAGCTCTCCTCCCGCCACCATCTTCAGCCCTGTCTCTGCTGAGAGAGAACAGAAAACCCGACAGATGTCGCCCAGGCAGGATCAGAAGGAAAGCAAAACCATTCCAGGAAAGGTGACCTCAAAGAAAAGCTCCTCCTGTTGTCCTCTACACCAGCTCTCCTTGCTTGCAAGGACACAGGGAGAAGGGTTATTTCCTGCAGCCCCCATAGCCCATGTCAGTTTGCCGGGGGGACTGACGGGCAGAGCACTGCCCGGGGGACTCTGCTACCCAGCAGAAGGGTGACTCAGCCAACAGAAGGGCACAGGGAAGCATCAACCCCCCCCAGACACTAACGGGAGGTGGTGACCCCCCCATGCCTGCACACCTCAGCCCCAGCACAGCCATCAGCCTGCAGGACAGATGGGGTGCTCTTGCTTTTGCAGCCATCTCCTCCGCAGGTTACAGTGTGGTCCAGGACACCGAGGTGCCCAGTGCTGCCCCTCGGGGAGGTCACTCCTCACACATGTGTCACTCTCCAGCCAGGCAGCTCAGGAGGACATCGAGCCGCAGGGGCTGGAAGAGGGATGTCCCTGCAGCTCTGCTCCAGCAGACACAGCAACACAGGTTCCCAGCCACCCCTCTCCCTGCTGTCCCCCGGGGGGAAACCCTGCTCAACATCACCTTCCTACCAGCACATTTCCAAACCACGTCAAGCAGCGACTGCCAGATGCTGGTTGGGCCACTCGCTGTAGAACTGGGACCTCCCACAGGCACCCACACAGGGGTCTCTGTTCCCGCTGTGAGCTGCAGAGATCACCCCCGGGGTCTGGTCACCACTGAGGTGCCCCCAGGGAAGTCCTGCTGCCAGAGGCACAGGCACCAGCACTGCTGGCAGTCCCCAGCTCCCGGGAACGGTGCCCACCTGAGGGGTGGGCTGCCATCTGCCTGCACCGCCGTGCCCAGGGCCAGCAGCCAAGGAGCACCCGCAGCTCTGGGGTCGAGCTCCTCACTGCTTGGACCCCTGGCCCAGCACATCACTGGACGTAGCCATGTCACAGCTATGACATAGTTGCCATTACAGAAACGTGGTGGGACGATGGATGCAACTGGAGTGCTGCCATGCGTGGCTATAAGCTCTTCAGAAGGAACAGGCAAGGCAGGAGAGGCTGGGGTATGGCTCTGTACATTAGGGAGTGTTTTGACTGTATAGAGATAGACTCCAGTGATGATGAAGTTGAGTGTTTATGGGTAAGGGTGAAAGGGAAGGCTAACAAAGGGTGATTTTGTGCTGGGAGTCTGCTGTAGACCACCCAACCAGGATGAGCAGGTCGATGAAGTATTCTATAAGCGGCTGGCTGCAGTCTTGCAAACGCCAGCCCTTGTTCTGGTTGGGGACTTCAACCTACGGGACATCTGCTGGGAATATAACACAGCAGAGAGCAGGCAGGCTAGGAGGTTTCTCGAGTGTATGGAAGAGAACTTCCCGACACAACTGGTAGGTGAGCCAACCAGGGGAGGCACCTCGCTAGACCTACTGCTCACAGAGGAGGACTAGTGGGAGATGTGGAGGTTGGAGGCCGTCTTGGGCTTAGTGACCATGAAATGGTCAAGTTCTCAATTGTTAGAGAGGTAAGGAGGGGGGTTAGCAACACCTCCACCTTGGATTTCTGGAGGGAGGACTTAGTCTGTTCAGAACCCTGGTTGGTAGAGTCCCTTGGGAGATAGTCCTGACAGGGGGTGTGTACACACGTGGTGCAGCTCATCCACGGCATCCACACCCCATACACCAGCCAGCTCTGAGGGACCCTACCTGGTGGCACTGGTCAAGCCAGCCAAAAGATGCTTTTACTGAGAGGAACATGGGAAAATGCCCTGGCTTACTGCTGGCACAAGACAAAACCTGCCGTTTCCTTTCAGCCCCGAAGCACGGGCTGATGCAGTTAAATCACATCAGAATTGGACTAGGACCCCTGACACCACAGGAGAAGTTGTCTGGTCTTTTGAGGCAGCAATAAATGTTTTGTCACTGAAGAAGCAAAAGAAGAGGGAGGAAAAAAAAAAAAAAGTAAACTCCCTAAGAAAACGTTACCTTTGATTTAAAAGAATCTTTGCAGGGAACGGTGGATAATAAGGAAGGTGGAACATCTTCTTGCTAATGCAAGAGAGCTCTTGACCTGCCTGCTTCTGCGGAGGAATAAAGTGAATGGGAGTCCCAGAAGGAACATTAGATCACACTGGTTATTGGTCGTGGTAAGAAAATAAGTCCATTAAACGAACACACTTGGGCAGTGTGAACTTCTAGCAACAGCAAACATGCGCAGCCCTCCCCAGTGAACTCTTGCTAATGAAATAAAGCCATTAGAGCCCCCGAGTGACCACGCACCACAGCTGGGCGATGTGTTTAACAAGTCCCTGCTGGATTGCACACAGGAGGTCTCTGAGAAGTCTGTGAAGCTCACAGCAACGATCAGCAGACTCTCAAGTGATGCTTTTTAAATCCTGAAGTGGCTGTTTGAAAAACAAAACAAAAATACCGCCAGGCGGGAGGCCGTGCTTAGCACAAATGGAAGAATTGAGCCCACGGGGCCACCCAGCGCTTCTCCTGCCTGAGTGCTCTCCTCTCCCCGGTCGCCGTGAGCTTTGCCAGCTCATCCCTGCTCCATCACCTCCTGCCCGATGCCAGGAATTCACTTCAGCAGAATTTGGGAGTCCCACAGACGCGGTCAGGCATGCACGGTGCGGACGGAGCCGGGCTGTACCCCGTGTCATGGCCCCGGTAACCCCAGGTGTCCCCATCGGCACAGCGGGGCTCCGGGTCCCCTTGGCGCACACGGGGGCTCACTCACCCCCCACGAACCCGTCTGAGCAGCTCGCAGCAGTGTAAGAGCACACGAACTTACACAGAGAAGGAACAAGCAGCACTGAGCGAATACTTACGAACGTAGCTACATAAAACCCTCCAGAAAACCTTATTAAAAGAACGACGTGCCTTCCTGTCACCGGGGAGAGTCAACCTCTGCTTGAAGGAAACAACCGTCCCTAAATGCAGGTTATTGGAGAATGAGATGGTGCAAAGCCTGTTCTGTTGCTCGGTGGGTAGGCGGTACTGGGTGCTGGAGAAGGCAGCCCCATTCCCCCAGCACGGGCAGGAACCATCCCTTTTCCAGCTGGGACGCCCAGGACAGATTCGGGATCCCCCACCAGCGTTCAGTGAGGGGCCAGCACTCCCGGGGATAACCGCCTGCTGGAAACAGCTCCTTGGGCTGACTTCCTCCGGTCAGCCCGTCCCCAGCCACCTGCCTTCACCCAGCACCAACATCCAGTGCTGAACACATTAGGATGGATCAGGAAAATCAAGTTGGTCGTGTAGTACGCATGCAGAAACGACAACATCCAGCGCCAAACCTGTGAAGATGGAGCCACCCAGAGGTCCTTCTCCTCCACTGAAACCCCCTTCTCTGCAAAGGAGCAGCCTTCTGGAGCCAAACAGATCGGCTCCTGCCAGCGGTGGTCTCACAGAAACCTTCACAGAAAGAGCAGAGCCAGTGGCACCTCCCTCCCAGAGCACAAGTGAAGGTATTTTGGGGGGAAGCTGTAAAAACTCATGGCATCACCAGGGCTGCTCCTGCAACATGAACTCACAAGCTTCTTTCCAGCTCAGTAAAGTTACGAGCAACTTTCACAGTGGGAGGAGAGGCCCACAGGTAACTCGTGCCACTGCGAACCTGCCAGCTACAGAGTCAGCCTGGGGTACTCAGCACAGGCTCCTGAAAAACAATTAACAGCTACTCCCATTGTTTAAAGAAAGATAGCTGCATAGACATGCTCAAGTGCAAGAAGAATCCCAAATTCTGTCTAGTCAAAAGAAACAGCTCTTGTTTCATGCAATATCTGATACCTCCAAAGCAAGCACAATCCCACGTCAAAAAAAAAAAAAAAAAAAAAGAAAAGAGGAGAAAGAGATCCTTTCCCTAAAGACACAGCCACCTCTGCTTGCTCAAGTGCAAGAAGAATCCCAAATTCTGTCTAGTCAAAAGAAACAGCTCTTGTTTCATGCAATATCTGATACCTCCAAAGCAAGCACAATCCCACGCCTACTCCAATGCTGAGAGGGAATGCCTTTTCCAAACCTAACTTTTTCAATAGTAATATCCTTGATGTCCCTCATTTCCAAAGCCCAGGAGCCTGGGTTAAGCCCTCCCCTGGCCCCCACCTGCTCTTCCTCACAGCTGCTCCCTGGCTGAGGGAGAAATCAGGGATTTTTGAATATAAAACAATGACCTTTTCCTTTTAAATTTTTTCTTTTTAAATACCTTTAAACTTGAAACTTGCTGTCTCTATTAGGGTTTAAATTTGCTGTAATGTATAAAAATCATAGTAATTACCTTTACGCTGCCCTCTCATCCCAGTGAGTTCAGGCCCAGTGATCAGAGCTGGGGAGGAGAAGCAACTTTTGCTTCAAAAAACTTTTCAAAAAAGCAACTTTTGCTTCAAAAATCAACTTCTTCTGAAATAAATCAAATGTGGCAGCTAAACCTGCCTTTGGAAAAAAAAAAAAAGGCACGGCATCTGTAAGACAGTGACTGAGCTGCAAACTCCCTCACAGAGGGGGAAAACCACTTGTGTTATGGTTTCAGGGATGTGAAGTCTGGGAAACTTCTCTTGCACTTGAGCTGAGCACCCCGTTAGGTCCCACGCAGGGAGTCCCCGGGGGCCAGGCCACGACACGGCCCTGGCGACGGCAGCGTGAGATGAGAGTCAATCCTCTCGCCGGCTCCTTCTCCCTCTCACTTCTGCCCCAGGCTGAGACACGGCAGGGGCTGTCTCTGCTCACCACCACGCCACGGCGAGCACAGCCTTTCCCTTCCAAATCCATGGAGCCCCTCAAGCTGAGGTGGCCAGGAGCTGCTGGAGCGGGAGCTCGGCTCTGCTGGACGTGGGCAAGGCACAGAGCTGGCACCTCACTGCACCCCGAGAGCAGCTCCTGCCCCGGGCAAACCCGAGCCCCCGCGCAGGGAGCCAGCCCCTCCGAGGGCAGAGAGCTGGGCCAACACACCCAAGGCAGCGGCTCCGACAGTCCTTGGATATGGATTTTTCCTCCTATTGATTAACCCATTTGGAGCTTGTTTATTTGTGGTAAGGCCGCCTCGCAGCTCATTTACTCTCTCTTAATGAGGCCCCCGCAGAGTCGATGCCTCCTGTGCATTAATTACAGGCTCCAGCACAGCCCATGCTTTTACGGAGCATCCTCCCTGGCTCTGCTCTGCTGGCCTCCGTGGGGCAGGCTCCAGCCCCACTGATCCCCAGCGGCCCCACACCCGCCGTGGGGCAGGAGGTGACAATCTGGGAGGGGGAGCATAAATAGCTCTGAAATAGCTGAGTGTACTGGGAAGGAATGGCCATTCACAGCACATCCCTTTTATAGTAGTGGGGCTGCAGAACACACCACCGTCCTAGCTTCGTTGGACAATGAACAGCCATATCGGGGAAAGATTATTTCCTTTTTCAGAGAAAGGGATCAAGATGTTCCATTTCATCTTTTTCCATATTCCAGGAGCTCAGTGCCAGCCGCTCCATCTGCAGCCGCTGGCACAGTCTGTGTCCAGCTGCCAAAGCAGTAGCAGAAATAAACACCGCTCCAAACAGAGGTGGTGTATGTCTGAGAGACCCTGAAAAATCTCTCACTCCTGTTAGATATTAGAGGCACAAATGGCAAATGAATATCCATCATTTGTTATTTCTGGATGCAAAAAATAAGGGTACAATACTACCACCCACCAGAAAAGCCTAATAAAAATAGAAAGACTTGAACTGAAGCACCCAGAACGGTCAGGGTTACCGTAAGAAAACTGAACAAATAACCAGAAATTCAATTTACCATTAAGCAGTAACAGTGAAAAAACCAAGGAAAAGTTGCTGGTTCAAATAACAATGAACCCTGAGCTCACATGAGATTTAAAACCACAGCACTAACAAGCTACACTGTCCTGGTTTGAGGTAAAACAGAACCGATTTTCCATGTAATAACTTCACTTTTTAGCTAAGCCTCTTCTAACTAACTGAATTCTCTGAAAAGTAACAGCACATTGTGCAGAAACTCTTTGCTCTCAGAGAGGCGAGACCTGACACAGGGTGATCAATCATGTTCTACACCTTCCCCACCTGCTCCCTTTCACCTTTGGTTGGCCTTTAGAGGCCAAGAGCTGTGGGACAAGATGAACCTCTATGTGTCTGGGTGGCATCTAACACTGCACAAACTACTCAGTGCTGTTGTAGACCCACAAGCTCTGCTGTCCCAGGAGTTAAAGCATTGCTGAGATGGGTGCCACACAAAGCCAAGCTGAACTGCAAAGCTACATGGTGGCTGTTCCTCGGTGACACGATGGAGCCAGCGGCAGTGATCCACCTGAAGAAAGCCCCAAGTGGTCTGTCTGCTTCTGGGGAGGGGGTGGTGGAAATGCCAAAGGAAGCCGCATGAACTGGCGGAGCCATCTGTGCCATCTGTGCCATTTCTCTTCCCAGTAAAACCAGGATGTACAACACCGGGACGGGCAGGCAGCTTTCTACTGCCTCAGGCAGCACTTCCCACATCTTTGAATCCGCAGGGTCAACGAAACAAGAAGCAACTCTCTTCAGTGTGGTGCAGGACAACATGGAAGATCCACACAGGATAAAGATCACCGAGTTAAAACTCTGCTTTGGCTAATGTCACTGAGCCTATGGGGAAAGGGGGAAAACAAAAGGAATAGCAGCTCTCGGGGTAGAATCCACTCACAGTGGGCTCTGCATTGTAAGCGCAGTGGGCTGTGCATCTCTGGGGGTACCCAGGGGTCAGCTCATGCCACTGCTGATCCCCAGCCTCACCCGGGGCCAGGGAGGGCCCCTGGTCTCACATGATCTGCAGTGAGTGTGTCACGGGGCAGGATCGGTGCCACCGCGCCTCCCTCGCACCGCGCTGGCAACCGGACAACGCGCCACAGAAGCAGGGGGTCACCGTCCCTCACGCTGCAGTGCCGCTTCACAACGCACCCAAAGCTGCTTGTCCTGCCCCCAATTCCCTGCTGAATGGGTGTCGCAAACACATCACACTTCGTTAGCATGCAGCAGCGCACTGTCACACACACCCCATCTCTCTTCTGCTCTCAGATCACTACATCCATCTTCGCTGGAGGAAGGGGCAGTGTCATCACAGCCTGCTATAAGGCTATATAAGGGCAAGAAAATACTCCTCCTATTACATGTTACCACTCTCCTTTTATACCCTCCTTGCTGCTGACTTCAACAGGAATAACAGCGCTATTCTCCCTCCTAAAATTTATAACCCTCCCCTTACAAACATCCAACACATATTGCTTCATACGTGCCAGCCTCCCTTTACCCTCAAAGCGTGCGACGGAGGTGAATTCTGAACATCTCGACCAGTAGTATTCAGTGTTCAGCTGAAAGTTTGCTGCTTCTGTTTCACATCTAACAAAGGGATTGTGTCTCCATATCCTGTTCCTTTCCCACCTATTTTGCAGGTCTGATAAGAGACATTACCTCTCCCTGTTGCAAAAAGGAAAAAAGCACAATGGAAGTACAATCACATTCTCTTTTCTCAGCTGCTAAAAAGTGCAGTTCCTTATGGGAACCTGACTGGTACACACTTCGGAAGTTAATTTTCAGTTATTGGTTTTGAGATTTAACAAAGACACACTCAAATTAACCTATCCATCAAAGAAGGGGGAGCACAGCCCGCAGAGACTGTCCCTGCCAGCTCTGCAGCCACAGAGCACTGTCTGTTCCTCCCTCCCTTCCAGACCGGCGGGTCCTCAGGCTCCAACGCTGCCTTTGCCACTCACTCCTGACAACAGAGACCGGCGTGTTCTGCTCCAAAGCAACAGAACCAGGCACCAGGTCTGTGCAAAGAGCCAACAAACCATCTTTCATCAAAGCCGGGACCAAATGATTTGTCCAGTTGGCAACTGGAAAGACAGCGCTGCCTGTGGAGAGAAACACAGCGAGGAAACACGAGGAGAGCACAAAGTGCTGCACAAAACATCTCAGGGGTGTTAAGGTCAAGAAAGCATGGAAAAGAAAGATTCAAGAACAACTTTCCAAATCGGAGTAACCTCCTCTAAGGGCCTGTGGTCAATATGGAGAGTATTTAAAATGGACAAACCAAGACACCAGAGTAATGGAGTGCAGAGCCCTGAAGAACAGCACCAGCAGCAGACAAGGCTTCTGACAGCCGGCTCCTGTGGTAAGTACCTGAGTATCTGGAAACAGCTGGTCACACACCTTCTTCCCAGAACACGCCGCACTCACTGCCCTGCCACATACCATGTCACTGTGAGCTGTCCTCGGGTGTCACAGCCACCGTGGTGACGGTACTTCTGGGGACACTGGCCATCCCCATGGGAGAGAGAGGACAGTGTCACTGCACCATAACCTTTGGCTAAATAACTAAAAACTATTCGTACAGATGTTTTCTGTAGGCAAGACACTCTTGGGATTTATTCTGAATTATAAAAGACTAACAAACAGCGTTATCCTGTTAGACACACATACAGACAGACCCCGGGAGGAGTCCAACAGCCCAGAAAGTAACAAGCCAGTGGCAGGACCACAAACCCGCGCAGCTCTGACAGACCCCGGGAGGAGTCCAACAGCCCAGAAAGTAACAAGCGAGTGGCAGGACCACGAACCCGCGCAGACTCCGAACGGGCACCACCAGTTCTTTCACAGCCTACCTGTGGGAAATGGGGACTGGGAAATGGGAAGAGACTATCACCAGTGAAAATACGTAGGATTTCCAATTATAACACAATAGAAGATCCAGTTCATGCGAAAGTCTGAGCTTTTATCTCACACTGGCTACCTTCTTCAAGGTCTGGGTGACTACTGTCCAGTAACTCTATTTTTTGTTACCAAACTGTTAACTTTCATTTTACATCAGGTGACACAGGGTGTCAGCAGTAAATACAAAAGGCTTTAACAGAATGGGAGGAATAAAATACCTCATTACTAAGGGTATGAAATGGGAGGGATTTTGCTGTGGCTTTGAGTCCTCGTCCACAACAGACCATCACAATAAACCACAGTGATGAGCAGCACACACAGTTTTGGAAGAGCTGTGGTCATGTCCCTGTACCACGAGCCTGGGAAGAGCAGAACTTGGTTCCCAGCCTGGGCTCGGGCCAGCAAAAGCTGCCATCACCAGCCACGTGGGCTTATGCTCCTCGCTCGGGAGGTACCAAATCAGAGCAGCAAAAGCTTCAGGTGTGAAACACTCTCTGCAAACAGGGTGTCACCTCTGGCCCAGGAGGACGGAAGGGACCAGGGATCTAGAGGTGAGCCAAGTATGGAATGAGGAGATGTTGCTGAAGAGCTAGGGGGAAAAACAAGGTGTCCAAAGTCGCTGTGTGACAACACTCAAACTCCAACATTTCTGGTCTCCTCACAAATTTCGGAATCCTTCTGGGTTTTCCACATCTGCTTCTAGAGCAGAAAGAGGAGTCAGCTTCAGAAACACACCTTAGGAAGCTTGTAAGATGTGGACAAAGAGTTATTTTTAAAAGTTCTTTATTCCTAAGCGACCGTTTTGCTCAGTCCACCTGCACACCTTCAGGAAGTTCTACCACTACAGGAGCGCAGTCATCAGGCTCTGCCTCGAAGTCCCATTTAAATTTCTTCGTTAGGTGAGCCTTGAATTTCTCAGCCTTTTTCCTTAGGGTCCCGCCAACAGCAGCACTGCACGTGCAGGAAAAGAACACCTAAAAGAACAGAGCAGAGGTCAGTAAGAACTCAGCCATGGCACAAGCTGTCATCTCTTTCCTACAAAGATGTCATCGACAGGGTGCACCAGAAAAAGTTTCAGGTTAGGCCACTGGTAAGGGACCCACCACCCTGGAAAGCTTTGGGGCTACCTAAACAGAGCTGACACTTCTCCTCTCATCCCACTGCCAGGACAGACATCCTGCCTCCACTCAGTCAGCCTTAGGAAGATTTGCATTAAGGTAATAACTTTGGTCCAAGCAGGGGTATCACGGAATCACGGAATTGTCAGAGTTGGAAGGGACCTCTAGAGATCATCTAATCCAACTCCCCTGCCAAAGCAGGTCTCCCCTCATCCTCCTCTTCTCCAGGCTAAAGAGCCCCAGCTCTCTCAGCCTTTCCTCATCAGGGAGATGCTCCAATCCCTCCATCATCTTTGTTTCCCTACGCTGGACTCTCTCCAGCAGTTCCCTGTCTCTCTTGAACTGGGGAGCCCAGAACTGGACGCAGGATTCCAGTGGTGGCCTCCCCAGTGCAGAGCAGAGGGGGACAATGACCTCCCTCCACCTCCTGGCCACACTCTTCCCTACGCAGCCCAGGATCCCATTGGCCTCTTGGCCACAAGGGCACATTGCTGGCTCATGGACAGTTTGCCATCTACCATGAGCCCCAGATCCTTCTCCTCAGAAGTGCTTTCCAGAAGATCCACCCCTAACCTCTATTGGTGCCTGGGGCTCTTCCTCCCCAGGTGCAGGACCCTATATGGAGTATATATAGAATTAAATATGCACTACGGAATTCTGAAAATACTTTTAAGTGTCACCAAAGAAAAATATCTGAGCAGACAGGGGAAAAAAAAATAAAAATAGAGGACTCTCAGTTTTCATTTTCCACAGAGCCAATTCTACAGCACATGTCAAAAAGGCCAATGGGTAATTAATTATACCCATCTTTGTCATGGCTGGATGGACCAGGAGAACCCCCAAAGTATTTTTGCAATACGGTATCACCAATATCTCAGGATACAGCGAAAACTTAATAATAATGACCCTGGAGGTCTGTGAAGAATGGGAGGTCTCTGGAAAATGTCTGGTTATCCCCTGCACAGCCATGCCCTTCAGCACAGGGCACCGGTATCTGGACTAACCCCTAAGACTGGCTCCCCTCCATCACCCAAACCCACACTGATCTATTAACGTCACAATTTCACAGCTGCTGTTGGCATGTTGAGAGTTAAAGCAGCAGCGTATGATTATACAGGGCATTTCACCTCAGAGCCCACCTCTCACCAGCCTGTTTCTGCTCCTCTTCTCAACTCCTCACCCAGAATTCACCTCCATAGGAAGAAACTTACAGTTCAGAGCCAAAGAGAAAAAAAAAGTACCATTGCTCAATGGAAGCAAAGGGAAAGCCCTCTGGGAAAAAGCAGGCTCTTATTTGGGAGAGCCCTACTGACAGCTGGATAAAACACTGACAGCGAGCAGCAAAGTGCACTGCTTTGTTTATGAACATTTGCCTTTTCCTTGTTCATTCTACCATGAAACCGCCTCTTTACAACAGAACTCCCTTACGCAGCAAGGCTGCTATTAACAAAAAAAAAAAGATATTAAAAGATTATACTTCCCACTTCTCCTCAATGAATTGCACATTACCTCTTTACAACAGAACTCCCTTACGCAGCAAGGCTGCTATTAACAAAAAAAAAAAAAGATATTAAAAGATTATACTTCCCACTTCTCCTCAATGAATTGTACATTAAATTAGTTATTTCATCAATATTTTTTTTTCTTTAAACATTGTTAGGGCTGCATACTCAGTGGAGGTTACGCTGTACTTGCCTTAGATCAAACTCCAAAAATAAAGTTGCCGTATTCAAAGCTGAGCAAAAGCTACCACAGATAATGCACTCCCCCCCGCCCCCCACCATTCTGCCACCAATCCACCTGCCCACACCCAGTTAAGAGTGTTAATTCTGATGGCTGTGTACATAAAGCAACGGGGTGAGGCAAGTCCCAGAGGCTCCCTGGAATTATTTCAGTGCATCAGGGAAATCCCCCGGGAGCAGAGAAACAGAGAACTTTGAGCAAGAAGAGGCTCACTTCAATCAGAAGGCAAATTTCTTCTTTGCTACTAAAAATGTGGTGACTCCTGGTGGGGCTTAACAATGTTGACTGAAGCTGGCACAACCACCTTAAGGCATCAGCTTCCACTGCTTACGGAAAAAAAAACCACAGACTGATGAAATCCCAGGGTGGACGAAACCCAGGTATCCAAAAAGGAAAGATAATCAGCAACTCAGGGTGCTTCCAAAATTCCCATCAGCTGTAAAGAATGGCTGGTTGACACATCCTTTGTACTGCTGCAAACTGACAGTGCAAAGTGTGGCTCTGTGAGGGTGCTGCAAACAGAGCTAGGTTTTTTGTAATGGGATAGGAAAAAAAACACCAATGGAAATAAAATAAAAATTCTAAAAAATGAGACTTTTATGAATCCAAATTCCAAAAAAAGTGAATAAAGTCACTTGGTTAAAGCAATGCTTCCCATAACGCTTTACCCAGCAAATTAAACACCTCCCTGATCCCCAAATCTACAGCAAGAACTGGGAGTTACAAGTAGAGAAAAGCAGCCTCTCCCTGAGAAAGGAGAAGGTGCTACCGACTCCCATCCAGCACCTGCAACGTCATTTGCCTCTGCTTCTGCGGGGATTAAGTTTCCATTGCTGAGCTTCACCAGTGTATCTGGGTTGGGCTTTTTGGGTTTTATATAAACCAAATTTTGATTAGTCCATTTGCTGAGCTGACAGCATGGTTACAATCTGTGGGAGTCCCTTGGTTTGACTAGTGCTGAATCGCAGATGGGGTCCTGCACCTGGGACAGGGCAATCCCAGGCACAAATCCAGGTTGGGCAGAGAATGGCTGGAGAGCAGCCCTGAGGAGAAGGACTTGGGGTGTTGGTGGATGAGAAGCTCAACATGAGCCGGCAGTGCGCGCTGGCAGCCCAGAGAGCCAACCCCATCCTGGGCTGGACCAAAAGCAGTGTGGCAGCAGGACCAGGGAGGGGATTCTACCCCTCTGCTCCGCTCTGGTGAGACCCCACCTGGAGTGCTGTGTCCAGCTCTGGAGTCCTCAGCACAGGGAGGACATGGACCTGTTGGAACGGGCCCAGCGGAGGGACACGAAAATGATCAGAGGGATGGAGCACCTCTGCTGTGAGGGGGGGGTGAGAGAGTTGGGGGGTTCAGCCTGGAGAAGAGAAGGCTCCAGGGAGACCTCAGAGACCCTTCCAGTCCCTCAAGGGGCTCCAGGAGAGATGGGGAGGGACTCTGGATGAGGGAGGGGAGCCCTAGGAGGAGGGGGAAGGGTTTGA
>NW_015090802.1:194612-242827 GCF_001431845.1 Calidris pugnax | reverse complement strand
AAAAAAACCCACAGACTGATGAAATCCCAGAGTGGACGAGACCCAGGTATCCAAAAAGGAAAGATAATCAGCAACTCAGGGTGCTTCCAGAATTCCCGTCAGCTGTAAAGAATGGCTGGTTGACACATCCTTTGTACTGCTGCAAACTGACAGTGCAAAGTGTGGCTCTGTGAGGGTGCTGCAAACAGAGCTAGGTTTTTTGTAATGGGATAGGAAAAAAAACACCAATGGAAATAAAATAAAAATTCTAAAAAATGAGACTTTTATGAATCCAAATTCCAAAAAAAGTGAATAAAGTCACTTGGTTAAAGCAATGCTTCCCATAACGCTTTACCCAGCAAATTAAACACCTCCCTGATCCCCAAATGGGTTTGACACTGAAAGAGGGGAGATGGAGCTGAGATGTGGGGAAGAACTTGTTTGGTGTGAGGGTGGTGAGAGCCTGGCCCAGGTTGCCCAGAGAAGCTGTGGCTGCCCCATCCCTGGAGGGGTTCAAGGGCAGGTTGGAGGGGGCTTGGAGCAACCTGGTGTGGTGGGAGGTGTCCCTGCCCAGGGCAGGGGGTTGGAACTCCATGATCTTTAAGGTCCCTTCCAACCCAAACCATTCTATGATTCTTTGATTCACCCATGCCTGTCTCAGTAGCAGCAGTGTTTTCTGCATTTCGGACTATCCATAAATTCCCTCTGGGTAAGAACTTCATTACAGGAAACCTTCAGCTTTGCTTAGGGCTAATAGGAACGGAAAAGCTTCTTAAATACTACCCATGCCTTAAGCTTGATAAGGTTTCGCAGCAACTTGTCTGCATACCAAGCAAACCATTCAAGCTGACCAAAAATAAACATCATCAGCCATTTATGCTGAAGTTTTGGGTTTTTTTATAGAAAAATTAAAATGAATGAATGGTGTTTGGGGAAAAAAAAAATAACCATCAAACAGACATAATCTTGCACTCGCTGAGCCTCTCCCATAGCTCATCAGCTTAATATAGTCAAAGGCCTTAACAATTATTAGAAAAAGTATGCTGGTACAGTCCAGGCACCTTTAGAACTCTAAACCATGTCAAGGTAACAGGCTACTTTCAGCACTATTTGCAAGGAAAATACAACAAAATACCCACAGTCCCCATTCTCCCTTGCAGCCATCTCCATCAGCCTTTCCTCCAGTTGCCTCACTCCGCTGGCCTCTCTGCACACAGACAATTCCATTTTATACCGTATTAGACTCTTCTAGGCAGAGCTTAACCAATCAAACTCGGAGATGACTCCACTGCTTACGGAAAAAAAAACCACAGACTGATGAAATCCCAGAGTGGACGAGACCCAGGTATCCAAAAAGGAAAGATAATCAGCAACTCAGGGTGCTTCCAGAATTCCCGTCAGCTGTAAAGAATGGCTGGTTGACACATCCTTTGTACTGCTGCAAACTGACAGTGCAAAGTGTGGCTCTGTGAGGGTGCTGCAAACAGAGCTAGGTTTTTTGTAATGGGATAGGAAAAAAAACACCAATGGAAATAAAATAAAAATTCTAAAAAATGAGACTTTTATGAATCCAAATTCCAAAAAAAGTGAATAAAGTCACTTGGTTAAAGCAATGCTTCCCATAACGCTTTACCCAGCAAATTAAACACCTCCCTGATCCCCAAATCTACAGCAAGAACTGGGAGTTACAAGTAGAGAAAAGCAGCCTCTCCCTGAGAAAGGAGAAGGTGCTACCGACTCCCATCCAGCACCTGCAACGTCATTTGCCTCTGCTTCTGCGGGGATTAAGTTTCCATTGCTGAGCTTCACCAGTGTATCTGGGTTGGGCTTTTTGGGTTTTATATAAACCAAATTTTGATTAGTCCATTTGCTGAGCTGACAGCATGGTTACAATCTGTGGGAGTCCCTTGGTTTGACTAGTGCTGAATCGCAGATGAATATAGTCAAAGGCCTTAACAATTATTAGAAAAAGTATGCTGGTACAGTCCAGGCACCTTTAGAACTCTAAACGATGTCAAGGTAACAGGCTACTTTCAGCACTATTTGCAAGGAAAACACAATAAAATACCCACAGTCCCCATTCTCCCTTGCAGCCATCTCCATCAGCCTTTCCTCCAGTTGCCTCACTCCGCTGGCCTCTCTGCACACAGACAATTCCATTTTATACCGTATTAGACTCTTCTAGGCAGAGCTTAACCAATCAAACTCGGAGATGACAAGCAAATGGCATTTCTCTGTCAATAACAGAAAATATGCACATGCTTAGATGGGCTCATTACGTCCCACGCAGCTCAACAGTAGCTTAATTGCCTTTGCAGCTTCTCCCCAAATTTCCTCTGCTGGCCTGTGTGTCCTCTCCTCCCACTCCCAGTTTTCAAGGGAGAGTCACAAACGTACCTGTAAGGTGCTGGTTAAAAAGTTGTCCTGAGAAATAATGTCCACAAAAAAATCAGCTGGGATTTCACCGAGCTGGTGATACAGCACAGAAATGAGATTGATGTAAAGGTCTTGATACTTCCCGATGGCATCTTCAGATCGGCACAGGATGTTCAAGAGTCTTTTCCAGTGCTCAAACGCATCATACACATTCCCGATCAGGAAGCAGATGAAAGCAAACTGCAACTCAGCTGCACGTATTCAGCAAAGAAAAACAAAACAAAACACACATGAGACTAAAACCATATCGAAGGTACGTGTCCTTTCGAAAGCCCTGTAAATGATTGCATTAAACGCTGGGTTTGCCTTTTGCACATGCATTCTGTCCTTCCAGCGATTCTGCTAATGGCAATCAATACTCCAAATGCTATTTCCTAGGGCTCTGCTCTTCAGCTGGAGAAAAAGCAAAGCATAATTGGGCAAGTCTTCCTGTAACTGTGATTATCATCTTTGGAGAGTGACTTTCTGGCAGAGTACACAGGACTTACAGTGTCACCTGTGTTCCCAGAATCACACTCCAACAATGAAGTCAGACATTGCTGTTATTCTGCAAGCACTCACTCCACTTGTGCCCGGGTTTCCAGAGCCACACGGGAGTGCAAATGCTACTGCCCTTGAATGCAAGGGCTGTGGAACCACTGGGAGAGGTGAGCAGGACATTAACAGATGTTTTTATCTGGTTGAATTAAGAGCCAGGGTTCATCTCACTTGATGTTCAGCATCAGCTGTGATCAACATCAGAACAATGGCATTCTCTAAGGTAATTCGTTCATTGTATACCCTAGAGCTGTCCTTGATAATATCAATAAAGAATAAATTGTATAATATTAATATAGAGAAAAATGGAAGAATGTAAAAACAAAGGCTTATTCCAAACCTCAGGAGCCTTGAGGCTCCAGCTCAGCTGGGTTTCCAAGCCCTCCCTCCATCCTTCCGCAGAACAGAACCTCCACAGGCAGTTCAGGACCTCCACAGATTTGATACTCATTCATATCACAAGTTGCCAAAAATGGCTGGCAAGTAATTAAGCCCCTGGGAAGGGGAGCTGCAGGCCTCGCTGTGGATGTCTCCTGCAGCAGGGCTGGCAAACCCCGGTACTGCCACCCAGAGTCGCCAGCAGCACGCGGGTGGCCAGGGAGGGGACCAGCCACTGCCTTGGGAACCCCCTGCTGGGAGGCCCCATACCACTGAAATGGGAACAAGAACCTGAAATTTGCCACACTCAGCCCCGTTCAGTGCTCCCAGGACCCTGTAAGCTCCGTCTTCAGAGATTCACTTAATGGGCAGATTGCCAGGCTGGTGCCAGATGACAGACCCCCTTTGCAGGAGATGCAGCTTATGGCCACCTGCAATTGCTGCTTTTGACTTAATCTGAGACAATCTGGGCACCCAGGAGCAAGAGGAGCCAATGTGGCAGGCTGGCAGGTCCGGACACCAGCACAACCGGAACAGGCCCTGTAGCTGCTAAAAACTCCCCAAACTTCCATCTTGTGATTAAGAGAGATGTTTCAGAGCACCAAAGGACAGTCCCCACAGAACAGGCACAGGTTTCACCCCGGGGCTCTCATTTTACAGAGAAATTACTTTATTCTCTGAAGCAGGAGTGGGTACAGAGGAGGGCAAAAATAATCAGAGGGCTGGAGCCCCTCTGCTGTGAGGGGGGGCTGAGAGAGCTGGGGGAGCTCAGCCTGGAGAAGAAAAGGCTCCAGGGAGACCTTTGAGCCCCTTCCAGTCCCTCAAGGGGCTCCAGGAAAGCTGGGGAGAGACTCTTGGTCAGGGAGGGGAGCCCTAGGAGGAGGGGGAAGGGTTTGACACTGAAAGAGGGGAGATGGAGCTGAGATGTGGGGAAGAACTTGTTTGGTGTGAGGGTGGGGAGAGCCTGGCCCAGGTTGCCCAGAGAAGGCTGCCCCATCCCTGGAGGGGTTCAAGGGCAGGTTGGAGGGGGCTTGGAGCAACCTGGTGTGGTGGGAGGTGTCCCTGTCCAGCGCAGGGGGTGGCACTGGGTGGGATTTAAAGGTCTCTTCTAACCCAGGCTATCTATGAAAGCACCCCAATGCTCTACCCAGCGACACGCAGTACCCACCGAGCAGATCCAGGGGCTGGCTGGCGTACCGCTGGTCAATCACCTTCTCCAGCGTGTAGCTGAGGTCCATGCTGTGCCTGGTGATCTCCTCCGGGGTAGCACCGTCGGGGTACATCTGCTTGGGCAGCTCCGTGAACCTGATCTCGGTGCCGGCCCTCGGCTTCATCTGGGGCAGGCGCGCCATGCCCTCGGCGTAGCTCCGGCACCCGGCGTCGAAGCGGGGCAGGTGCTGCTCCTCCCGGTCCCTGGTGTGCCGCCCGGCCGCCACCGGCAGCACCTCCGAGAAGGCGCAGATCCGCCCGCTCTCCGGCTGCAGCTTCTTCATGGCCCCTTCGCTGATGAAGCTGGTGAGGGAGACCCACTTCTTCAGGGTCTCGTAGGGGTAGGGCCCCAGGAAGGGGTCCATCTCCTGCAGGTTCTCCCGGAAGGCCTCGGCCTCCCCCGCCGCCGCCAGCCCCACCGCCTCCCCGGCGGGGTCCCAGCGCAGCACCCGCACCTCCCGCCGCTGCAGGCTGAGGAAGAAGCCGGTGCGCGGGCCCGTCTCCCGCCCGCCGCCCGCCCGCCCCGCGCTGCAGTGCAGGAAGTGCAGGCCCGGCGGGATCATCTTGACGCCGCGGAACCGGGGCCCCACGGTCCAGGTGCTGTAGTCGATGCCGAATTCGGTGCCCTGGGGGACGCCCAGCACCACCACGGCGGCGCCCTCGAAGAAGAGCTGCCGGGCCAGCTCGGGGTCCAGCCGCGGGGCCGCCATGGCAGGGCCGCTCCTCAGCGCCCGGAACCTACCAGCGCTCCCGGTCCTACCCGAAAAGCGCCCGGGCGGCACGGCGGGTCCGGGCACGGCGGGTCCGGGCACGGCGGTTCCGCCTCCCCAGAAACCAAACGCCGCCGTTGTTCCCCTCTGTCCTCCCCGGGCTCCTCCGCGGCTGCTCCGCTCGGGCCCATTGTCCCTCAAAGGCGGTCTCAGTCCCCCCAGGCCCCCCCAGCTGCAGCCATTCCCCCGGGCCCCCCTGCAGCAGGACAGACACACAGAGACCCTCGAGTGAGACGTACGTGGAAGACCTCTCAGCAGGACAGCTCATAGAGTCACAGAACGGTTTGGGTTGGAAGGGAACTTTAAATCCCACCCAGTGCCACCCCCTGCCCTGGGCAGGGACACCTCCCACCACACCAGGTTGCTCCAAGCCCCCTCCAACCTGCCCTTGAACCCCTCCAGGGATGGGGCAGCCACAGCTTCTCTGGCCAACCTGGGCCAGGCTCTCCCCACCCTCACACCAAACAAGTTCTTCCCCACAGCTCAGCTCCATCTCCCCTCTTGCAGGGTCAAACCCTTCCCCCTCCTCCTAGGGCTCCCCTCCCTCATCCAGAGTCCCTCCCCAGCTTTCCTGGAGCCCCTTGAGGGACTGGAAGGGGCTCTAAGGTCTCCCCGGAGCCTTCTCTTCTCCAGGCTGAACCCCCCCACCTCTCTCAGCCCCCCCTCCCAGCAGAGGGGCTCCAGCCCTCCCAGCATCTCCAGGGCCTCCTCTGGCCCCGCGCTAACAGGTCCCTGTCCTTCTTAACCCCCTCCCAGCACCACGTCCTCCCTCCCAGGATGACAGAGAGAGTCCAGCTCCTCAGGGACAGCTGCCACCTCGCAACACCTTTTGAGCATCCTCACAACCTCCTTCGCTGCCCCACGCCTGCGTACGAGGGTTGGCAGCCACTGCATGACACTGCTCCCAGCTCCACCAGCCGCAGTGCCCAACCTGGCAGCATCCTCATCTTCCCTTCAGATCAAGCAGAGTTTGGTTGTGGGTTGTAAAGTATCTTCATGTGCGAGACCCTAGTTGCAAGATCCGCCCTCCACTTCTCCACCCTCTTGGCAGGAAAGAGTCCACCAAGGCCCCAAGCTGATTTAGCATCAAACACATTTATTTCACCTTTATTGAATACAAGAACAGTGAGCACACACGCATACACCACCGAGCACTGAAAAGGAGTATGACCGAAGGGGGGAGAGGGAGAACAAGGGAAGAGAAAAGGAGAGTTAGTGAAGGAACAACAGAGCGTTGCAGTTGGTTGGTAAGGTGCTTCTCAAATAAAAATAAATATTATTATTATTGTTACTGTTATTATTACTCATGCAATCGCAGGCCAGGTTTGGAATGAATTTGTGGGATCAGGTAAAAACAGGCACTCGTGTCTCCCACCCCTTTCAACAGAAAGGCCCCTGGAAGAAACCAAGCCGTGATCAGCTCTGGAACGGAGCACGGTGATGGGCAGGCTGGGGGAGCTGAGCCCGCGGGGGCAGCAGTTGTTGCTGAGCAGCAGAAACCCACACCTCGCCAGGCAAACAAGCAGTGAGCTTTTTTTCTTTCCTTTTTTTTTTTTCTTTTAATTTTATTTTATTTTAAGTTTTTAAACACTGCCACCCATTAAACACGCTGCGGGAGCCGGGGACTGGATCTGCTCACTCCAAACATAACTCATTTCAGTCCAAGCGCACATCAAGTCTAACTCTGTAAGGCCACTAATTTTAACAGTAACCTTCGGTTTTATAACTACACAACCTCAAAAGCAAGTAGCTAGTTTCACAGTAGCCTCTGGTGGGTCGCAAGGTGTCAAGGCCAGATTGGCATGGGCATGGAACACGCCGTGTGCTGAAGATGACCAGCACCAGGAGTCCTGTGCCACCCCTCCTCTCCCTCTGAGAGTGCCACTGCTGATCACAGCTGGTTTGGGTGTATTGGGAAAAAAAAAAAAAGCAAAAGAGAAAAGAGAGAAAAGGAGCCTGTTTGCAACTGCCTTAACTCTTTTTTGGTTGGGGGTCTGGTCTCTAAAGGTAGCTGAAGGTGCTCAGGTGGAAGCTGGGGAGACCCTCAGGAGCTGGCAGCGCTGGGGCCAGCCAGCAACTCTGGCCACGTCCCAAGCAGCCTGTGCCCCCACCTTTCAGGCTGGCAGGAGAAACCTCTCTGCCAGGAGGAGAACAGACTTCACGGGGACATACTCGCAAGCACCTGGTGAACCGTGGCTGCCAGGGAGCAGGGTCTCTCCTGGGACAGCAGAGGTGGTGAGCGGGGTCTGCCCGCAGCATCCTCGCGGGGCAGGCTCTCCTGCTCGCTGTCCTCCTCCGAGCCACCACAGAGCCTGGCAAAACACGTTTATTTCTGGGCAGGGTCTGTGTGAGGGGTGAGAGACTAAAGGCAAAATGGTGCAGAATTCGTGGGCCCTTCTGTTTCCGCAGGAGCTAGAGACGATTCCTAGAAGGAAACCCGTTTTATTTCCTTTCCTTTCTGATTTTGGTTCCAAGTCTACCCTAACTGCCTGGTTCACAGTGTACGAGGCCCTGGGCTTGGCCCATGATCCCCTTCCAAAGGCAGCCGGCGAGGAAGCCAGTGGCTAAAAGCCGAGCTGGGATGAGCTGGGGGAAGGCAGCTCCACTGACATCTCCTCCACAGGCGCCTCCTCGTGCAGAGGGCCTGAGCTCTCTCCTCCAGCCTGGGATGCTGGGAACGCTGTGCAGGGATGGAGACAGCTCGGTCTCTCCACTGCCCAGCTCCAGGCAGGCCGGGGAAGGACTGCCATTGCCCCACCATCGCTGTCACTGGCCCTTGCCATCACACCCCGGGCAGCGGGGGAGGCTGGGCAGAAACAACCCCTCTGCCTTCCACCCTACTACAAAGCTCAAGGATCTTCATTACTGGAATCCAGAAACAAAGCAAAACCACCCCAACCACTGGCACGGCTCAGTGGGCTGGAGAGGAGCGAGGAACGTGGTCCTGTGGCTGCCACCTTGCTCCCAGCCGACCCCCGTGGCTCTGGGTGGGGGCCGGGGAGACCATCGTCCCTACACAGCCTCAACCTCCTTCCCTGCCCCTCCAAGTCACCACTGACCCTCCAAACCCCATCACCATCCCCTGCAGACCAGCTGGCGGGACATCTCCCGTCTCTCGCCCTCTCCCCGTCCTCTCCCCGAGAACAGCAGCGTCTGAAACCTTCCCGGTTCTTGCAGGACCGAGAGTCCCACGAGTGATCTAAGAGTCTCAAAATACACCAACCACAGTCAATCAAAGAGTTAATAATTTAAAAATGTCGTCATCATATTTACCAGCACTGTTGAATTATTTCAGTATTGTTCCCTCCCTCCCCCCTCGTTATATATAATAATATACATAACTTAAATGCACATCCATATGAAACCCCTACAGGCTGCTTTTTTATAAATGAGAAACCATATACATATCATTTGCTTTGTGTGAAATGAAATCCATTCTTTAAATACCTTCAGAGAACAAGAGGTTGGACAAGTGCACAGAGAAGAAGATCAGGAACAGAAGGGGAAGAGTTAACATAACCCCAAAAGATGCAAAAGAACCAGCGTGGAATGAGAAGGGCAAAACGACACTTGCAAATTGGAAAATAACTCTAAGGTAACAAATTCAATGTTTTTCTCTCTTCTTTCCAGAGGTGGGGAATGGTTTTGCTTCTGCTTGTGGTTTTTTTTTATTTCAGTTTGCTTATTTCTTGCTTTGTTGCAAAGCAGTTTTCCTTTCCATTCAGTGTGCAACAAATGAACTCATGATTGTGTATCCTTTAATGTAACATGCAAGATGGTGGCTTATTGTATTGTTAACAATATTATTGTTGTTATTATTATGATGTTTTAAATCTTATCTTATCACCAATCCAGTAAATTCTTCAATTTATCTGCAGAGGGTTGGCTTTGTTTGTTGGTGGTGTTGTTTGCTATTCATTTCCAGCATTTAGCAGCAGTGCAAGGATGCATTTTGTTTCCTGTTTTTATATATATATATATATATATGTATGTATGTATATATATATATAATATATTTGCTATTCCTTTTTTAAAAATTTTTGTCTCTCGCCATGAACATTGCAGCCAGGATGTCTATGTCTTGCTGACAAATCCAGCATGAAGGCTCCTTCTCCGCTGTTCTCCAGGTTTGAACACAGATGCCGACTTCCATCAACATGTTGGTCAAGATTCCTGTACCAGGCAGATGGAAAGGACCAGTCATGGGTGTGTGAGTGTGTGCGTGTGATCTCTTTGGCTATAAAAGGGCTCCTCTTTGTATGAGGGCACTGGAAAGTAAATTTGCAAAGACCTGGGGCTGCAGTTTGCAGTTAATTAGCAAGAACTCTCAGTTCACTGGGCTGGGGTTGTGTACGGGGGAGATAATGGTGAGTCACTGCTCCCGTACTTTAAGCCATTCATTTAACACTGAGTGGCTCCCCAGGTGGTGCACAAGTGTCTGGGCTTGCTTGTTTGTAATGGGCGATAGGAGGTAAGATTAGACACATGCAAGAGCCTCTTCTGACCTTCCAAGCTGCAATGGAGCTGGTGGCTTTTCCAAGCTTAAAAGCCATCAATCGAAATCTTCATATGATAAAGCAACACGACATCGCATTTCCAAATGTCCCTGCAGCCTGGCTGGTGACAGAGCTCCCCACACCTTTTTGAGCAGTGAGGCTCCCCTTCTCCTTTCCACCCCCCTCCTCTGCCCCTCAGCAGCTCCGACACACACATCTACTGGGCTGTGCCACCACCCAAGACCTGCCCTGACCTGGCTGATGGGGCAGCAGCGGGTTCAGAGTTGGGGGCTGGGAGTGGGGCAGGGTTTTGCCCTGAAGAAAAATGTCTTTGGGGCACCTGCGGGGAGGTGCAAACCTTGTGTGCTGCTGTGTGCTCTGTGTGTATAAAAAGACAACCCGGGGATCTGAATGGGACTAAAGAAACCCCCTTTTTTTTTTTTTTTGTTTGTTTTACAAACACTGGTCTGATACTTTGGACTGGCTTTGCAGAACCTGTGGCCAAGTTCCTCAGCCCATCCACAAACGCATCACCTCTTTCCCTCCCTGCCCCAGGGGGAGAAGGAGGACCTTTCTTCTTCACATGCAAATGACTCTGACCCCTTGGCTGAGCAGGACAGCAAGGTGACATCTGCAGAAGTGCTTTTTGTGGCATGGCATCAGCTTTCTAATCACAGCCAGGTGGCTGTGCCTGGAGCCACCATCGCACTGGAACTGCTGGCCAAGAGCTGCCACTCCTAGTGCCGAGGAGCAGCAACCTGGAGCCGGTGGGGACCAGAGAGACTTGCCCAGTTACAGCCACCCCTTACAGATCAGCTATAAATCATACTAGGGAACTTCTCCACCTACCTGAGGTTTCTTGTCCCTTTCCTCTGGAGAAGGTTCTGTTTCTCTGTACACCACAGCTTTGGTTACCAGCATGTCGGGATGCTGTAGTTTTGCCTCTTTGATTGCTAAAGCCAGTGCCTAGAGACCAGGAGGATGAAAGTATTTGTCGTCACCTCCCTGAAATCTGGCCCATGGCTCCCAGCCAGACAGAACCAGTGGACACAAAACTGGGATTCCAGGAGGACACGGAGGCAGAGGTTCAAAGCTGAACCCACAGCAGCCTGGCAGAGGAGGCTGGAGCCCACCACTGATGGGGGGTACGTACACCATTGGGATGCATCGTGCACTGCCTTTCTCTTGCCTTTTATTTTTCTGTAGAGACAGGCTACGTCCCCGGCTCCCTACCCAAACCCAGGCAAAGCAACGGCAGTGATTCTCTCTGCAGCAAAACCCTAGAGCAGGGGGGTTGGAACTAGAGGATCTTTAAGATCCCTTCCAACTCTACCTATTCTATGATTCTATAAAAATTTACAATAATAATCTAATTAAATTTATGTTTATAATTCTAAAAACATATAAACATTATTTAAAAGCCTTTTAAATAAAATTTTTAATACATTTTTTAAATACTTTTTTTTTCAATTTTTCTTCTTAAGCAACAAATTCCAAAGGGTTAGGCCACAGGAAAATTACCACGTAGCCCCAGAGATTTGTGTCAATCTCTGTTACTTCATCATAAAAGTTTGTCGCTTTTTATTCCTCTATCACAGAGGCAGATGCAAAACACCATCACTTGGAGCCACTCAACCTGTAGTGGCACTGTGCTGGAAAGGGAGGAAGAACTTGGGTCACTTTGGAGTGTTTCAACAGAGAAAGGGCAATTGGAAACGTGTTTCAAGAAAATCAAAAGGTGATCCCATCACCGGGCTCCATGCTGGGATGTAACCTTTACTGCTCCTCCACTGCTGCACGGATGGGATGGCAGCTGGGATGGGGCTTCCCCTGGGTGCCACTGCACCAGTGGGGACCTGCACTGCCGATAGGTTTGGGGTGTCAGGGTCAGTGTTTGGAGAGAAGGAGTAAACAGGTATGAGCCAGAACCAGAAGCATGCGGGACTGCAGCCAGGGACAGCCAGAGCCAGGCAAAGCCAGGGCGTCCTGCTCCTACCTGGTCCTGGTCCACGTCTTCATCTCCTGTGATAATGATGCGCTTCTCTATTCGGGTCTCAGAAAACCCTCCTTTCACAGTCTGCAGAACGAGAAGAAAAGCACTCACCCACAGCCCTCCCACAAGCCAGCTCTGGGGGATGCAGCTCTGCCTGCGGGTGGAGGGACAACGCCAGCACCACCAGGAACACCCCCCATAATTTAGTGCATCTCCAACTACCCTTGACGTGGTGCATGGTTGGAACCAGCGAGACACAGCTGGCCATGGGTGGGGAGGAAGGTTCAAGAAGGACAGGGAACTGCTGGAGAGGGTACAGCAAAGAGCTATGAAGATGATGAGGGGACTAGAACATCTCTCTCATGAGGAAAGGCTGAGGGACTTGGGTCTTTTTAGTCTGGAGAAGAGAAGACTGACCAATGCCTATAAATACTTGAAGGGTGGGTGTCAGGAGGATGGGGCCAGTCTTTTTTCAGTGGTGTCCAGTGACAGGACAAGAGGAAATGGGCACAAACTTGTGTATAAGAAGTTCCACCTAAACACGAGGAGGAACTTCATTCCTGTGAGGGTGGCAGAGCCCTGGCAGAGGCTGCCCGGAGAGATGGTGGAGTCTCCTTCTCTGGAGACATTCAAACCCACCTGGACATGTTCCTGTGGGACCTGCTCTGGGTGGACGTGCTCTGGCAGGGGGTTGGACTGGATGATTTCCAGAGGTCCCTTCCAACCCCTATCATTCTGTGACTCCATGAAAAAGCCTGGGAACAGGTACCGAGCACCCCTCCTTCCTTCTCAGGTCCCTCTCTGAGCTTCTGCTTTGATTTATGTGCACTTAATTTGGGAATGAAATGGCCAAGGGTGAGTGAGGTCCTCTGATGCAGCCTCATCTCCTTTGTTTCCTACCGTTTCCAACCTTCCACCTTCCAGCTCTAACAGGCCTAAGACAAGGTGAGATGCTCCAGCAGTGGTGCTGTGTGCTCCTTGGGCCAGGGGGACCTGGAGAGTCTGGCTGTAGGTACATGTGGGAACACTCACCCCACCTGCATGGGCAGGGACTGGCACGCACGCTGCTGGCAGCCTAATTCTGAGTCCCTTCCACTGTGACCGTTGGCTTCAGGAGGTCAGTGACATCCTGCTGCTCTCCTTTCTCCCCTCAATGACTCCCTGCCCTGCAGGGCTGAGCCGGGCACGGGGCGCTGGGCTGGCTCCATCCCCCACGGGACAGAATGCACTTTTTCAGCTTGTGTCCTGGATTGAGCGACACGGGACTAATTTCTGGCTTAGTGCATGGGAAAACTACACTTCTAGAAGACTCTGGTGTCTGAATGTGTGAAAATCTTTCCTTCATAGCCAGCCGGGCTCCGTGGGATCCAAGGTCTCGGTGTTTTTGAGCCTCTCCAGGAGCAGGATGAGGAGGAGCGAGACCCGGGCACTTGACCCAGGCTGCCAACAGGGCTGGTTCATACCATGAACACCACATTCAGTAGAAATTAGAAAGTTTGCTGCGTAGTGCCCTCTCGCTCGATGGTGGTGGGTCCAGAGAACTCCTTGCCCCGGTGCCAGAGCCCTGAGCCCTTCCCTTCCTCCTGAAGCCGCAGCGCTCACGGGGTCCCACATTTGCTGTCCCTGCTGGGAGTACACGGCTTCTGCTGGGGAATGGGCTGGGGATACACCTTGGGTATTTTATATTGATACCCGGATCAATACTGGTTCTTTAGTATTGTTATTAATTATTTATTCTTATCCTATTAAATCTATTTATATTTCAACCCTCTGGTTTTCTTGTTTTCCTCAATTCCCTTTTCTGGGTGAGGAGTGGTCATTGGGTGATGGAATAATTGTCTAAACGACAACAAATTGTTATGGGTTTCCCAAACCATAACAGCTTGTGAGGAGAGAGGCATTTTCTGCTGTACCAGCCACAACACAAATCCACCCATCCTCAGATCCCAGTGGCCTGCAGCAGGAATGCCCCTTGCTGCCACCTTTGGAGCTGCTCTTACCTTGGTAACGTGGGTAGTGGTGGAAGTGGAGAGGGTTTCCGCAGTGGCACTGAATATGCTGGTGAGCATTTCCTTCCCAGCAGAGCCGCTGGAGATCTGCAGGACAGAGAGTGGCAGTGGCATCAGTGGGGACACCCCAGTGCTGGCTCCCGAGGAGCTGGGACCTTCCCGCTGGGATGCACCTACTCAGCCGAGCACGGGAGGAGAGAGGGAGCAGCAAGGGAAAAACAAGACACTGCTCTGGGCTTTCAGCTGGACCCAGGTTTTTTGAGGGTGCCAGGAAGAGGTTTCCACAGCTACGCCAACCCCAGAGCTGCAGGAAAGGGTTTTCTGCAGTGGGGAGTGATTTCATGGCTGCTTTTCCCTCTCCCCTTGGAGCAACCTGGTGTGGTGGGAGGTGTCCCTGCCCAGGGCAGGGGGTGGCACTGGATGGGCTTTAAGGTCCCTTCCCACCCAAACCATGTGATTCTACAAGCATGAACGTTTTTGATTCTAAGACAAATAAGACATTGTTATTGTTTGGAAAACATCTGGATAGCTTTGAATGTCGGGTGAAAAACAAACAGGGAAATACCTGCTCGCTCTTTATCTGAGACTCTCTGTGGGATCTAACGTACCAAAAGCAGGAAGAAGCACATTCTACCATCATTCTACTGCTGTTCTCCACACCTGGACCACACAACACTACGTCCTGCAATATACCCTTACAAGCCATGCCTGCCAAATTACTTGCACTCAAAATTTCTGGAATTGCAAACTGAACCACCGACATGCCCTCAGACACCTCCCTCCCACGCAGCCACAGACTATCAAAGCTGGAAAGCTCAGCAGACTGTCACCCCTGGGCAAAAGAGCCTCTACACATCTCATGTGATGTGTAACATCACGGTCACTTGTTACCTCGTGTGATGTTACCTCATGTAACATCACTGGTTACACCTCATGGTGAGGTGTGACAGAGTAACTGCAAGGGACGAGCTGGGACCTCAGCGATGGATTCAAGTGTCATGGTTCCAGCTGGGATGGAGTTAACTTTCCTGCAGCAGCTGGGGCAGCGCTGTGTTTTGGATCTGGGATGGGCACACAGCGATACCGCGCTGGTGTTTTGGTGGTTGCTGAGCTCTCAAGGCCATTCTGCTCCTTCCCCCACCCCGCCAGCCATGGGCTGGGGGGGCACAAGGAGCTGGGAGGGGACAGGGCCGGGACAGCCGAGCCCCAGGACCAAAGGGACGTTCCACGCTCAGTAGATAAAGCTGGGGCAGGAGGAGGAAGGGGGGACGCTGGGACGATGGCGTTTGTCTGCCCCAGTCCCCGTTACGCTGAGGGAGCCCCGCTGTCCTGGGGGGGCTGAACCCCCCCTGCCCCTGGGGAGCGGGGAACGGACTCCTGGGTTTGCTTTGCTCGTGTGTGCGGCTTTTGATTCACTTATTAAACTGTCTGTAGCCCAACCCACGCGTTGGGGTTAAACCAAGAGAGCATCCTCCTCCTCTTCCCAGTACCAACACACCAGCCAACGGTGCCGGTGCTGGGAACATGGGAGGGGGCCCCGTGGGACCATCCCCAGCCCGCCCCCAGCCCCACAGGGCTGCCTCCCTCCCTCCCCGCCGTGTGGCCTGGCTGCTGGCACCGTGTCCCCCCCTCACCGGTGAGAGGGAGCGAAGGTCTGTCGTTGGAACAGCTCCTTTCCCAGCCTTGGTGCTGTGATCCTGAAAGAAGAGCAGACAGTTGGTTGGCTCGGATGCAACGTGGGGGCAAACACAGCAGGTCTCCCTCCGCAGACATCCCCGGTGGGGCAGGGTCGTCCCCCAGCACCTCTGGCCCCAGTCGCCCTCGCCGGAGCAGAGGGACGGCAGGGGACAGCGGCTCCCCCACCTCTCGAGGGGCCAGCCCCACTTACTGAGGTCGCTGGTGACGTCTCTGCGGTGCCAGCGTGAGCAGTGGCCGTGGTGTCCCTGCCTGGGGGGCCTCCTTCCACCTGCTGGGGCAAAGGAAACCTGGTGAGCCTGGAGGTGCCAGGGAGGGGTGACACTCACAGGGACAGTGTGGCTGTCCGTGCTGCCAGAGCAAGCCAGGGAGGGCCATGAGTCCATAAACACATGCAGTGCTGCATGTATGGTGGCTGTCACCCTCTGGAGACATCCCCACGTGCCAGTGCTGCCCAGTGGCATGGCAGAAGGGGCCAGGGACACACACAGAATATCTCTGGGCAGGCTTTGGATTGATGTTTTGGGGATTCCAGCAAGACAAGGGTGAGCAGAGGCTCCCCACCGCCCCACTCCGCCTCCTGCCCTCCCAGTGGGGCTGCCTGGGGACAGGGTCTGCTGGCCTGGGGCTCGGCAGAGCCATCGAGGAGCAGGGCTCTGTCTGCCATGGGAGGACGGAGCCACCACGTCACCTGGGCTGTGTATGTGGTGCCAACCTGGTGGGGAGCGAAGCCATCTGCTTCAGGCTTCTTCACGCCCGGCCCCGGGACGACGGTAACAGCATCTGCTTTCGGGGCTGATGACTGCAGAAGAAACACAGCACGTCAGGCACTGGGGCACGACACCCACAGCCCTGAGTGCTCCCTGTGCACCAGTCCCTGTGAGCAGAGCATCCCTGCCCCACTCCTCCACAAGTGCCACAACCGTATGACGTCCTGCAAGTGTCACACCGAACCCTACCTGGGCGAGGAGCAGAGGCCAGGCAGATGGCCACCACACAAAGTGTCCAGTGTGACAGACATACCCCAGATCAGGCCTGATGCTTTGTCCCTGGGGTTTTCAGGGATTTTTTTGCTAGATTTACAGACACTGTGGGTTAGGACAAACTGGTCTTCAAAAGGTGGGTGAGACCCACCATATCCATTTCACCCACACCCTGCAGCAGGTTTATGATCTGCACCAGCTCCCGGTGGCTGTGGGTACACCCAGGCTGTCAGAACCTCGGGGGAATGGGCATAGGTTTAGGCTTCCAGCACTCCACGGCTACAGGAAACTGGAGTGCCAAGGGCTCCTGCACAGGGGACGCTTAGCCAATGTCCCCCCTGCCCAGTGCTGGCCATGGGCCACCGCGAGGCTGATCTCCCCCGCTGTGACCCCACAGCATCAGATGCTCCACACAAGCGTTTCCAGGCTGTCTCAGAGAAAGCTCCCTCTAATTCTGCAGCTTTTTCCTGACTCCAGCTCTGGACTCGCCCTGGCAGCTCCAGGCAGCGTTGGGGACTTACCTGCCAGAGCTGGAGGGCAGCCCCAGCACTGGCTGGGCAGGAGGTGGCACGGCACAGAGACAAGGCTACGTTTTGTCCGAGCTGGGGCCGGCTCTACCATCCTCTCCCTGTGGCGCACACTCAGATCCCAAACACATGCCACATGCGTTTTTCTCAGCCCCATTGTAATCGCTCCCAGCCATAGGAGTGACCCTCCACGAACTTTGGAGGGGCTCCCACATGCTCCTCTGAGAACCCCTCCCCGCCCCGGTGTGACCAGAGGGGTTAGTTGGCAGCACATTTCTCTTCACTACACAAACCGGTCACTGACTTCATGCAAAACACAAGGACAGAGCCGCTGGTTAGTGACAACGTGCCCTTCCCAGCTGCTGACATGCTGGAGCGGTGTGAGGGACAAGGGCAGGCAGCCAAAGGCAAGGGGGTGAAGAGATGCCGATGACTTCTCCTGGTTAGCAGATGCACAAAACACAGGACAGAGCCATGCAACACAGACGAGACAGCGTGCATCGGGGGAAAACAGCTACACTGGACAGGACCCTGGGGTGTTTGAAAGCCAGCATGCTCTTCCAAACCAGTGTGGGAGTGCACACCAGCACCCGGACAAGGAACACGGAGGCGTGAAGGCACTGAGACAGTCTCAGTGGAACAGTCTCCCTCTGTACCTCTAGCTGGGAGACATCTGAGCTGGGCTGGGAGACCTTCTCCCTGCCTTTGACATCCTCTTCCAGTCCGGCAACTACTTTGTCAGTGTGCTGGAAGGAAACCAGGCCTTCATCTTCTGTTTCACTCTTGTCCTTGTCCAGCTCGGGCAGGCTCCGGGAGATGTCCTCAAAGGCAGTGCCGTGGTAGTCACCGATCACTGTGAAGTCCACCTCTGCTTCCAGGCTGGAGGTTGAACTGACCGTGATGCTGGAGCACTTGCGCTCGATGGCCAGGTGGTTGTCCTTCAGAAAGACCGAGTCCTTCTCCTGGTCCTGCTCCTCATCGCCGGTGTCACTCTCGGGAGCCCTGTGCCGAGGTGGCTTAGCTCTCTCCTCCGCGCCCTCCCTCAAGCCCGCTCTCTGAATGAGACACAATGGCGGAGAGAGACAGGGACAGTGAGCATGGCACGGTGCGGCAGCGCTGGCAGTGCCCACGGGGGAGAGGGGAGGAGGAGGAGGAGGAAGAAGGCTGCAGCAAACATCACAGAGTAGAGTTAAACACAACTCAAGCACGGAGACTGAAACCTTTCTGACAGCAGTGACTTTGCAGGGGTTGGGGTAGAGAAGGGCTATTCAATCTGATGTTGCCAAAAGTCTATCGGTAATTCATTATCTCAGAAAAGGGTCAGTCACACAGAAAAGCTTGGCCAGCTTGGAGGCACGTCAGTGCACCCGGTGGAAGCAGATGTATGCAAAACAACAGGTCTGCTAAGAGACATTCAGAAACGGCTCAGGCACCAGTGCTATCGGATGGCAGTGGGGTCAGGCACTCAAAAACAAACAAGAAAAACATAACGAAGGGAAAGGAAGAGAGAAGAGTTTGAAAGAAAAGAGCTCCATCAGCCACACACGGTGAAGGAGAAGCGAAGGAGTGTGCCAATTCCACTGAGCATCCATGTAAGCCCAGGGGAGGAGGGCCATCCCCACCAGGGCTGCCCACCAGCCCTGGGCCGGGGGGGGGGAATCTGCCCCACCAACACAACGCTCCCCCTCCAGAGGGGGAGTCCTAGGGGTGACCTGGCTGAGTCTTTGGTCAGTGTAATTAACAGCATGATCAGAGCCAAGGGATCACCTCCCTCTGTTAGCTCTTCTCCAGACATGGCCATACCTCTCAACTCTGCCATCAGAGGGTACATTCCCCCTCACTATGCTTTGCCACGAAGCCATGGGACATCCAAAGCCATGCTGGCCTTTGGGAAATCTAGACCCAATGCTGGCCTTTGCATCTCACTCGAGGCAGCCCTCCCTTAGGAACAGCTCTAAGCCCACTGATGCCAGACGAGTCCCACCTCCTGGGCTCTGGTCCAAGCGCTTGCAGCCAGAGCCATCCCCGCCACGGGCCAGGCTGTGCCAGCACAACCTTCCCTGGGCACTGCTGGGAGGTTGAGAGGTATGAGAAACAGGGTGTCACACAAAGTCAAAGAGGAACACGCCTGTGTACATGTTTTCGTGTGTGTGTATGTATAAATATATACATAGCAGCTCTGCGATGGGGAGAGGAGCTGGAAGCACACAGCTCTCAGCCGGTTGAGGTGAGCTTTCATACTACGGTAAGCAGAGTTAGTAAAACAGCACTGAGACCTGGAAGACCACTGGAACAGCAGTTTTTAAATTCTCTTCTTTCAGGCTGGATTTTACTGACGGGTCAGATAAATCCTTTTCTTCCCCACTTGGTTCCTGAGATTTGCTCTGGATTAGAGAAAACGGTTAGTCGTAAGGAAATGAACTCTATAGGAGCTGATCTAGTGCTAACAAGAGCGAAGGAAGCTATTTCATCATCCAGCCACCAGCTTGCCCAAGACAGGGGAGGGTGGGTGAGGCCGGCGAGCTAAGCGAGAAGGGATATCAACATAAGAAATGCAAGGGTGAAGCTGGAAGCGTGGGCACGCTGCTGCTGGGTGTGTGTGCATGTCCGTGACAGAGTGGCAGCTCCTTCAGCCACCCCCCGTCTCCCTTCCTTGCTCCTGGACATGAAGCTTGGGTGCCCGCTCTCGGGTTTAGCGAGTGGCATTCTCCAGGGAGCCAAAATGTCGGGGGGGGGAGTCACAAAACAAAAGCTGATGAACCGACTGGCCAGCGGGTCTGCATTCAGCAAATAAGCCCGACCACAGACACATACATAAAAGGACAGGGGATGCAAAGCGACTGCTGTCAGTCAATGGAGGTGTGAGGAGCCACTGAACATGGTAATAAAGAGCCACACAACATGCGCATGAACTTTCCGTCCGGACAGTTCATTGGAAGAGTTACCACGGCTTCTGCCAGTGTGAGTTCGCAGCCAGAGTCGGGGGAGGCCAGGTCACCACTGTCTTCTCCTTCGTGCTCCAGGTCAACAGAAACATCTTCCTTCAGAGAGAGAGGCTGGGAGGTTTCTCCTGAACCAGCCCCTTGCCCAAGGGCCAAGGAGCCCACACCGGACGCAGGTCCCACTGGAGTGACCGGCATCGCTGGCGGTGAGGTGAGGCCTGTGTTCAAAAGCATGTCCTGTCCCAGACCCATCTTCCCCTTTGCTTTTTCTGATGTCTCAGCTTCAGGGATGTGCTCTTGGTCCTCCTGGGTTCCCCTTCGTTCTGCTTCACTTTGCTCAAACATCTTGATCTTAGAGGCCACTGAAGTTTTCCTGTAGCTCTCGCTGTCCTGCCAGCCTCCTGGGACCACGGGGACATCTCCGTGTTCCTGGGACACAGCTCCTGTCCTCCCGGCCATGCACATCAATGACCCAGACTCTATTTGATGTGTCCCACCACTCAATTGCAGCTCTCCCCCACCTTCACAGATCAAGGTAGAGAGCCGGTACGTCTTGCTTCCTTGACACAATCCTGCTCCAGGGGAGTGGGAGTGCGGGATTCCAGCAGCTTCTTTGGATGGAGACTTACCCTGCGGTGGCTGCCCCAGAGCAAGGTCACTGTCCCTGGTGGTTTCTCCTACTGTAGGGCTCCTGCCCAGGAGATCTTGTCCCACATTAAACTCCAAGTCCTGGGGTGGCTCTTGTGCTTTGGGATCTGCAGTGTGGAGGAGCACTCCAGCCACAGGACCCTCTTGGGGAAGGTCTCTTATTATGGCCTCAATCTGTTGTTCTGCTTCTTCTGCCCTGGGAGGCAGCTCTTCCATGCCAAGGCTTTTGTCACGGTACAGTTCTTCCATCCCACAGCCTTCATGTCTGGCCAGCTTCCCTGATGTGGGCCCTGTGTCCTGGGAGAGCTCTTTTATCATGGGCTTCTCCTCCTGGAGTGGCTCTTCTGTGGCAGGGTCTTTGCTCTGGGTTGCCCTTGCTGTGACAGGGTCCATGTTCCAGGCCACCTCCCCTGTGGCTGGGCCTCTGACCTGCATCGACTCTGCTGCAGCATCTGTGTTTTGGGGTGCTCCTCCTGCAACAGGACTCGCACCTTGGTGTGGTTTGCACATAGCAAAGCCCATGTTTTGGGGTTGTTCTTCAGATTCAGGACTGGTGCCTCTGGGTATTGCCTCCTCTGCTACAGGGCTCATGTCCTCAGGTGCTCCTTTGCCTACTTCAGAGCTTGCCTCCTCGTGTGCCACCTCTGCCGGGGGGTTGATGCCCTTGGGTATGCCCACACCTCTCACAGGGCTGGTGGCCTGGGATGGGTCTCTGCCCTCCGGCTCAGTGCCTGGGGCTGGCTCTGCAGGGATGGCGCTGGGTTGCTGGGGAAAGGCCGTAGGGTCGGGAGTGCTGGGTTTATCCCCCTCCAACCCCGCGGTGCTGTGAGAGTGACCCTGCCAAGGCACAGCTGATGGAGGAGACTTGGTCTCTATCTCTTCCATCTGAAGAACCACTCTGACACTTTCCTCCTTGTCACCACCTGCTCCAGTCCTTCCTGGGAGCCCCTCTACTGCCGTGCCCGTGCAGATGTTCTGGCTCTGTACTGGGCCCCCTTTCTGCTCCTCAGTCTCGTGGCCATCCCCTGCCAGGCCACATGGCTTCCAGCCTCCCACTGGGCTTTGAAGATCCATCTCCTCTGGTACCACCTCTTGAGAATGAAGCAGAGCTTCACCTCCCTTTGGTACTTCGCAGCCTGTCAGCCCCACAGGTGTCCTCTCTTGCTGCAAGGGTGGTCCTTCCTGCTGCCGTCCCACCAGGCTGGTCCCACCACAGCCTGTCCAGGGCTGCTCTGGTGCTTCAGCAGGTTTTCCAGACGCTGCGCTGTGTTGCTGACTGGCTGAGGAAGGGGGCTGGAACCCTTCTGCCACAGGTGCCACATGCCCAGACCCCTCCCCGGAGGTGTTCGCAGTGGCTTCTGGTCTCTCCTCTAAGCCAAGCCGTCCCTCAGTCTCTGAGAGCAGGTGTTTTTTACTGTCCTCCTCTTCCTCTGGATCTCCTAAGTAGATGATCCTCTGGGTGGCAGAAGTCTCCGAGCTGTCATCACTAGCCTTCACCTTAATTTTAATGAGCTCTGTGCCTGTGGCCAGCACTCTGGCCTCCTGCTTCCGGGAGGCTGCTGAAGCACGTTCCTTGGAGGCCGCCTCGTTTTCTCCCAAAATCTTAGCCCTTTGCCTCTCTTCAGGCTGCTGACATGGCTTGGGCAGACCTGGCTCACTGGCGGTTGCTTCCTTGCCCTGGGGCTCCTCTGTGCTCTCAGCTGGCAAGCACTCTGCCTCCTGCCCGGGCTCTCCCCTGCTTTCCTTCTCATAGAGGTCATCGTCCCAGACAGACTCAAAATCCTCAGGACTAGCGATCATTTTTGCTCTTGTCCGGGTATCCAGGGCTGCATTTGCTGGCTCTTCCTGGCCTGCCACTTCCTTGGCTTTCCCTACTGCCGTCTCCACTTTCGACATGCTCACACTCATTTTCACCTCTGAGGTACCTGCATGGGATTCTTCTTTCTTGACTCCCAGAGCTTTCCTTAGAGCTATTGCTTCCAGCCTAGGAGTTTCTCTCTCTATAAATACCCAATGCTCCGAGCCCTGCATTGCAATTGGAGCAAGAAGAGTTAGCATCAAACATACTTTACCTCACTGCAGATGAGTGAGTGACGGAAAGCTGGTCTGCCTTGGACAGGGCTGACTAAAGTATTATTGTTATTCATGCAGGAGTTGAGGCAGGGTCTGTACAAAGAGCCTGGCAACTCATTGATGGAGGGAAGGGACTGAAAATAAGGGGGCTGATGCCATGATGGGGACTTCTATCCTCTCCAGGGACCGTGTTTTGCTCTGGGCAGTGGCTCACTGACATCCTTGCAGTACGTACAGAACCAGGAGCAATGCTCCCAGCAGACACCTTAACAGCCACCGGGGCATCTCTCAGGAGGCAGGGGAACACAGCTCATTAGACCCAACTGGGAGCCCCTGCCTGATGCCTGCTTTCAGCTGGCTCTAGCAATCTCCATGAGCAACGGCTGAGATTTCATTGTAGACAACGGTCTATATTTTGAGTAGCTTCCCTCTCAGCTTCATCCATGTGCCCTAAGACTATGTCACTCTACCAGGAGCATGAGCAAGAAAAGAAACCATCTCCTGGCATCAGAAAGGCCCTTTCCCCTTCCCACCAGATGCTGCAGCTCAGATCCATTCCAAAGTCCATCCTCCCTTTCCAGGTCTCCAGGGAAATCTCATCAGAAGCAGAGGTTTCTAGCAATGCTGAAACCAAGAGGTTCAGAAAATATAACCTGTAAAAGGTTACCTGTGAAGCGTAAAAGAGGACCACAGGCTTGGCAGCTGAGACAGCTACGGGTACTGCAGTGAGGACCAAGCAAAGGTTGTGGAGCATCCTGCAGCGAGGGTGATACACCACCCCGTGCACCTGTGCTGCTGCACAGGGGGGGATGCCAGATTACTGTCACTACGCACACTTTGTCCTGCAAGACACCTAAAGACATCACAAGTGTCAAGAACAAAGCACTGCTAAAATTCATCCACGTTGGAACAGAAGGTAGAATATAACCCAGGAGAAGACAGCAGCAGGAGAACATTTGCACGATGAGGAAGCCCAGCAGCCTCCCCAGCTGTCCTACTACACACCAAGGGCAATGCTGCGGGCACGGTCCTGTGAGCTCACCATGGGGCTGGCTCTGCTCCTGCCACCACCCAGTGTCAATTCTACAGGCTGGGCAGGACCAACCCTCTGTGGCACCAGGATACCCTCCAGCCCCAGGGAGTCGGGGGCTGGTTGCCCTCTCCCCGCTCAAACTGGGAAAAATAATCGATGGGAAGGGGAGCCATGCCCCACGCAGGGGTGTCAGGGTGAATGTTCGGAGCAGCTGCACCCAAAATGGAATCCCAATAACTGATTATTGAATAAGGTGAAACAGGGAGTGGACAGGGAGAAGCAGCCGAGAAGGAAGGGAAAAGAAGATGAGATTAGAGGACAGAGAGAAAGGAGGAAAACCAGTTACCAATGGAAGGGCTTCCAGACGGAGGGGAATCAGAGATTGGTGAAAGGCCTCCACAGAAAAATGCCACCTCCCAGCCAGGTGCCACCTTCTTTACCAGGCGCTAAAGCAAGTGAAGGTCCCTAGGCACAGGGACATCACCCGGGCAGGCATGAACCTCGGGCCTGTCCCCGTGCCCCAGGCCCTGGCAGGAGCAGGGCTGCCCCCTGGAAATCCCCCTGAGTGCCAGCAGGGCTGTGTCTGGGTGGGGGACACCACGGGGGCCATGTCCGAGTGCAGCCTGATGCTGACCCCCAGCAAGAAAGCCAAGCCACCCCAGGACTGCCACGGGGACGGCACATAGGATCATAGAATGTGTTGGGTTGGACAGGACCTTTAAAAGTCATTTAGTCCAACCCCCTGCAGTAAGCAGGGACATCTTTAACTAGATCAGGTTGCTCAGAGCTCATCAAGCCTGATCTTACATCTCTCCAGGGATGGGGCAACCTCTCTGGGCAACCTGTTCCAGTGTCTCACCACCCTAAAGAACCTACCCCACTTTAGTTTAAAACCATTAAACCATTGTCCCTGGTCCTATCGCTACATGCCCTTGCAAACAGCCCCTCCTCATCTCTCCTGTAGCCCCCTTCACGTAATGGAAGGCCAACATAAAGGTCTCCCTGGAGCCTTCTCTTCTCCAGGCTGAATCCCCCCAACTCTCTCAGCCCCCCCTCCCAGCAGAGGGGCTCCAGCCCTTCCAGCATCTCTGTGGCCTCCTCTGGCCCCACTCCAACAGCTCCATGTCCTTCTTGTGCTGAGGGCTCCATGTGCACTGCAAGCCATGCCACACATGTGGCAGTAAGAGCATCCTCTTCTGCAGATGGAAGACAAATCCTTGCCAGGGATTCTGCCACGGCACCTGTACCCTGCCACAACCAGGTCCCCATGCACTCGTGCTGGAGGAGCCAGGTGTTCAGGAGACCTATCCCACGCCAGCTTCCTCCAGCATCACTCGCACAAACCTCTCTGATATCCCTTTACCCTGGGGTCCCAAGTACCATCTGCTCTCCAGGTTCATTTCTCCACACTTGCCTCCAACGCAGGTTTTATTTAATCTTAGTCCATAGAAATCACAACAGAGGCAGTCAGTGACTGCCAAGAGCACCACCTGGGTCCTTCACAGTTGGGTTTGACCCATGAAAGCAACATTATCACTAACTCAGTGGCTGCTCTGGGCCTGCCAGGAACCACAGGTTGGTCTCTGGCATTCCCTCAACACCAGTTCCTGTTCTGCAGCGATGCTCGTGGCTGACTCAACCAGAAGACTGCTTACTGTCTTGAGGGTACAGCAGTTTCTCTTCTGCTTCTGCACTCTGGTCTCATTGCTTTCTGCAGCCAAGGCAAGGATGGACAGGTTGTGAGCACCTGAACACACTCTTCAGTGAAGCCCTCTCATCTCTCTTCTCTGGCTGCACAGCAGAGTCCTTTAGAGGAGACCTTCCCTGGACAAAGATGACAAGTTTCTTCAGGCTCCTCTGAATTAAAGCTTGAGATATTCATCGTAGATCAAAAAGCTTTAAGACAAGTCTTCTGAAGCCTGGAACAATGTGTTCATCCATGGCAGCACCTCTTAACCAGAAAGGAAAACCCAAAAGCTCCAGATTTATTTCCAAATGAGTTTCCTTCTCCTAAAGCTTTGTTGAGATGAGCACAGCCCACTTCAAGGGGACAGCCAGCTACTCTGTGGTGTGATCTGAGCTCTGCCCCAGAGGGCTCAATGCCAGGTCCAGACACAGCTCTGGTTCCACAGCTCATGGCACCCCTTATGTCTCCAGAGCATGAGGACTCTTGGGGATGTTCAGAAAAAATATCTGGATACTTGGGTATGTCCTCCAGGAAAGAAGAGGACTTCTGGAGCTTTGGAGATCAGTGGACTGGCAGGACAGTGTGTGCCAAGGCAGAAGCTGAGCCTAAAAAGTGATGGTGCTGGGAAGGGTCCATAGTGCAACCTTGACTTCCCAAGCGATAATTTCCTTTCACATCTCCCCTCCATGGCCCAATCTGCTCTAAGAACAGGAGCATTTGGGAAGGCCATTCTCACTGTGACCTACACATCACAAGAGGGAGCAAGCTGCTAGAAAGGAAAGAAATGATGGCATGGAGCACAGACAGCTTTCTGCACCTGCCAAAGGGGCCCATAGCCTCGGCAGAGCCCAAGGCAGGCAGCAGTCTTCTCCCTTCAAGCATGCTTTGATGTCCCTGCCATCTCTCTTTGCTCCTCAGGGAGACTCAGCTCACCTGAGAGGAAAGCACAGGCCTCATGACAAGGAGGGGAGAATCCAAGATGTTGAGACAACACACTGGGGTGCTTTGTCACCCAAAGCTGAAGAGACTCTGGCACCTCACAGCCCAGCATTCTTGTCTTCCAGCTGGGGTGAGGACAGAGGGATGGGAGGGAGGGTGGAGATGTGTGTAGCTGGGAGTGATAACCCAGCCTCAGCGGGTCTGATGCCCATAGGCATCAAGAGACTTTCAGGCTGACCACGATGAGAGCTCCAAGCTCTGCAGAGGTGCTGTCCACATGTTATCACCCTCTTAGGGCCACAAATTCCTCATGGTGACCACAGGCCAGGAGAGGACAAGTTCCCACATATCAACTGCTGAGTCTCAGCCACTAACGCCTAGAGAGAAATCACCTATGAGGCCCTGGCACCCTGGTGGGTGGAGGGGAAGAATCTCAGAATCAAGAGATGTGCACGCACCTCACTCCTGCTCTTTCTGTCCACCACCTCCTAAACATGGGCACGTAAAGGGTCCCACTGCAGACCAGGAGATGCTGCTGCGAGACCAAGCTTCACTACAGATGCCTGTGTCCTTGTTGAAGCCTGAGGCTGTGCCCAAGCTCTCACTCACACCCCTACTGCCTCCTGGGGACACAGGGAGCCCGTGTTCAGGCTCCAGCTGTGCTGGTAGGACACAGCTGGCCAACACTGGCAACTTCTGCACTAACGGAGTTGACAGGGATTGAGCATGGAACCAGCCTCACCACTGGTCCCCCTGCCCAATGCCATCTTCCCCAGGGGCACCCAGGTAGGATGTGCACCTCAGCACCGCTGAGAACCACACGGGGTCATGGCTGTGTCCAACCACACCAGAACCGAGTCTCAAAGACCAGTGGTATCTTCTCTTGGCTGTCCTGGGAAACAGCCGCCAGCACGTGAGATAAACCCTGCATGCAAGCAGTGCTGAGAGCCCACATTCCTCACTGTGGGCACTGGGTGAGGACATCGAAGGCAGCATGACCCTGCTTTGCTCAGGCAGAAGTCCAACATTCCTGATGCCCCCTGAGATGCCCTATTTCAGGGTGCCTGGGCCCGGGGAACTGTAAGTGTGGCCAAAGTGAAAAGAAAGCACCAAGGATTACTAAAGGCAGCTTCTAGCTGCTGCCTGCTCACACCCGGAGTGGAGACCCACACAGTGCCTGTGCCACAGGGTCAGTGCTGCCTCGGGACCCCCCAGCATGGCCCCCATACCCAGCCAGCCCTGGGGGTGCACAGCAGGGCTCCACTGGGAGGTCCCTCCCAGGACACTGTCTCACAGCCCAGAAGAAACACTCAGGGGAGCAGATTTCACCAACAGCCCTGTCCTGGAGAGGGATCCTGCCCATCGCTGGGGAGGGGACCACCTGGGGTGGGGGGCAGCAAAGGGCTCCAGCTCTGCTCAGAGGGCAGGAGCCACCTCAGGAGGACAGAGGCACCCCCGGGGGGCAAACTGTGAGAGCGAGGGGTGGGGAGAGAAGGAGGATGGTGACAACCTCAGGAGAGGAGACAAGGCTTTTCTGCGTGAAAGACTCCATGCTTAGGGAAGCTCCGTGCTCGGATGTAAAATCGTCTAAGGTGTCCTCTTCCATCGTCTGTGCCAGCACGGAAACCCCAGCACCCACGGGAAAATAGAGAGAGAGAGAGAGAGACAGACACAGAGAGAGAGAGAGCACATGAGAGGAAGGAAGGAACAAATGGTGGGTGGGTGGATGGGTAGAAGGGTGGGTGGGTGGATGGATTGGTGGGTGGGTGGATGGATGGATGAACAGAGGTCACAGCTACGCCAGCTCTAGATGCTCCATTTACATCTCCGCACTTTAGATATTTGCTAGTAAAAAAGATGTGGGGTGAAGTCCCTCTTCTTCCCAGCGCTGTGCTTTGACGAGGGGCTGGGAACCCACCTCTGCCCGGGTCCCCCTGCAGCCCCACGTCTCCATCCGGCGCTGGGGACCAGCAGACACACGTGCACATCATGAATCCCCCACAGACAGCCCCTGGCCCGCACCCTCCCCACAGCCCAGCCCCACGGGACCATCCCGGGAGGGAACCAGGGCAAAGCGGGTCCCGTGTGTGGCATCCATCCTGCCTGGAGCCATGGCCACTGGTGCGGGCACAGGACTGGCTCCAGAGCCCCCACTGGGGAGGGAACACCGCAGAGGCCGTGAGCAAGCAAGGAGGGTCCCTGGTGGGGAGAGGGCATCCAGATGCCCTTGCCACACGCTGCCTGTACCGAGCCAAGCAGCAACCCCACACCACGGAGCACCCAGCTGCGCCATCCGCGCCCCTCGCAGCACCGAGGGCTCTGCGTGCCCTGGCACCCCCAACTCCAGCCCCCCAGGTGCCATCGTTTCACAGTCCCACCGCAAAGCCAGCCGGCACAGCGACGGGAAGGGAGGCCGTGGGTGCAGGGTGCCCGTGTGGCACCGGTCACCTCTCAGCCTACTCCCACCACCCAGGTCACAGAATCATAGAATGCTTAGAGGTGGAAGGGACCTTAAAGATCATTAAGTTCCAGCCCCCCTGCCCTGGGCAGGGACACCTCCCACCAGACCAGGTTGCTCCAAGCCCCATCCAGCCTGGCCTTGAACCCCTCCAGGGATGGGGCAGTCACGACTTCCCTGGGCAACCTGGGCCAGTGCCTCACCACCCTCACAGTAAAGAATTTCTTCCTAATATCTAATCTAAATCTCCCCTCTTCCAATTTAAAACCATTACCCCTTGTCCTGTCACCACACTTCCTGACAAAGAGTCCCTCCCCAGCTCTCCTGTAGCTCCCTTCAGATATTGGTAGGCTCCTATGAGGTCTCCCCGGAGCCTTCTCTTCTCAAGGCTCTTCTCCAACACGTCCTGGCTGGTGAGACCACCACAGGGCACCTCTGTGCCAGCGCCTGGTCCCGCTCTGCTGAGGACAGCCCTCGGGCAAGAGCTGCACTGGGCACTGCCATGCACCAGCCCTGCAAGGGGTGAGGAGAGACCCATCTCATGGGCCAACAAAGCCACAGCCCAACTCCCAAGTACCCCCAAACACGGCTCTCCGGAGAAGGATGAGATGTTCACTCCCATGCGGTGCCTGGGCACTGGGTTAGATCACCATCAGCAGCATGAAATGGTTAGCTCCTCACAGAACTGAAAGATAAGGCCCTGGCCAAAGGCCCCTTCCTCCACCCCGTATCTCCACTGCGCAATTTCCACCATGTCCCCCAGGAGGCAGAGACCCAGAGCCCAACAGCTGAGGAACACCTCCCCGTGAACAACTTGATCCCCTCCATAAGAGAAGCAGCAAAACAAACCTCGCCGGCCTTTTCTGGGGTTCCCTTTGGTGTTTCATCTTCATGTTTGGGTGAGGAAGAGGCTGGTGAGGAAGGCAGCCTCCTGTCCCGGTCCCTGTGAACCAGCTTGCTGTTGGGCTCCTTCAGGGTCCGTTTCAGCTCATTGATGCTGGCCTGATGCTTCAGCAAAACATCTTCTGGCTTGTCTAAAAACTTGGGGAAGGAAAGAGGAAGATAACAATGATTAAAGCACCAGCCGAAGCAAAAGAGACGAGTGGGGGCACTGGGAAGGTTTGCTTCACACTGGGCTTGAATTTAGGGTCTCAAGAGCCAAATGAACCGCGCGCCAGAGCACCCTGGTCTGCAGTTCTGACTAAGACCACTGCAAGGAGCAGCAAAAAAGCAGCACGTGGCCAAACACACATGGTGGGGCTTCCCTCCATGAAGGGCACAGCACACCCTTCAGCATCTCCAGCACGGCCTGTTGAGGACAAGCTAAGCCAGCTGGGGGGAAAGCGTGGGCTCTCCCTTGGGACCAGCAAGGGATGGGACCCTCCTGGAAATGCCAGCAGCCTCCTCTGCTGCTCTCTTGTGCCAGGCACAAAGGGAGCCCCAGCCTCTGCCCCACCAGGGCAGGAAACCGGCATTTCCAATGGAGCTCCTTCAAAGTGGGCTTTTGCCAAAGGGCAGGAGGTCAAGGGCTGGTCAGAGATGTCCAGCATGGAGCCAAGACTGGACCACCACGGAACCAGCCTTGGCCCAACAGCAGCCTGGGGTGGGGTGGGTCTGGCCTGCTGTGGAGAGGACAGCTCAGAGCGCTCAAGTGCAAGGTGGGGTTCAGGCGTTCGAGCATCGTTCCGTGACGGTACAGGCACCAGGGTGGCTCCCCTCGTCCTGCCGCAGAGGTGGGCAAACTGGCGCAGAGCAAGAACCAGCAAGAGGAAGAACCCTGGCTTCCTGCTTCAAACTCAAACCTCTTTTGAGGTTCGAAAGGAGTCACCTAAAAACACCTCCTTGGTATTTCTCCTCAGCAGCAGCCCAGAGACCCAAGAGAGTCCCGTGACAAAAACCCGAGCAGATTATCCGGACGCTGGAAGGCTCGGTGCAACGCATGGAAAAAGCTCCCCCCGTGGACCCGCGTGCCTGAGCCGTGGAGAAGCGCTTCAGGGTTTGCCCACCTCTGGGCTGGGGGTGCGCCGGGGGGGCAGCACATGCACATGCAGCGGGGTAAGCGATGAGGCGGGCAGGGGAGGGACCGGTGCCCAGCCCCCCGGCGGGGTCTGCCCTGCGGTGCCCAGCGGGACGGTGAGGGCTGTGTGGTGCCAGCGCGGCAAACCCCACCGACCGGCCACGCTTGTCCCCGGCCACAGCTCCGGGCGAGGATCCACATCCCACTGCGAGCGGAGGGGGAAAACCCCGGGGAGCAGCTGTGGATTTTAGGGTGGGACGAATCGATCCTGATGGGGGGGCCACCGCGGACACGGGAGTTTGTGCTGGGGAGGGCAGGCGTCCCTCTTCTCTGTGACAGGCAGCTGCCCTCTGGCGCGGGGGTGGGTGCCACGGGCAGCTCAGAGACCCGTTTGCCCCGGTGGGGTGGGACGGCAGGAGCTCCAGCCCGTCTCCATGGTGGGGAAAGCGGGGGGCTGCGGGTGACGGAGGTGGTTCGGGTCAGGCAGAAGCAGAGCACGGGTCAGGACGCCAGCGGGAGCGATGGGACCAGCCTCGGCAGGAGAGCCAGGGCCACGGGGGCCGGACGGGGAGGAGACACGAGGCGAGGACATGGCGGAGTCAGTAACACGAGCAGAAGCCAGGTCTTCCCAACGGGCCAAGGACTTGGCCGTTGCGCCTTGGGAGGGCTCTTGCTCACACGTACGATTAGGACCACCTTACTTAGTGGGATAGAAGATGCCGTGTGCGCGCTGGGGCACATCCCCAGCTCTCTGCTCATCGGGCTTCTCTAGCATCCAACCCCTCCCGCCCCGGTGCATCTTGTATTCCAGTAAATAGGGTGACACACAGTGTTGCTTTGGAAAGGATGGACAATATGATGCACCGATGAGGACTAAGATACTCCAGAGAGAGAATACCTCCTGCTTGTGCCTGGGGGTTGTTTCGTGCTCCGGCTGGCAGCAAAGAGAGGGTTAAAAGTAACCAGCAGGGTCAGTCGAGGGAACTTGTCACAAACATCACAGTTAAGTTGATGGGCTGGTAGGGCGCAGAAGGACCGGACCCCCCTCCCCTCTCAGCGTGGGGCTTAAATGGGCTGGGGTCTCCCTGGGCCAGCCCATGGGCCGGGGCAAGGGGCAGTTGGGCTGTGCCCAGGCAGTGGTGGGCACAAGTGGGCACCGATATGCCTGGCCTGTCCCCATCCCTGTCGCACAGCAGGGCTGCTCCTGGGTCCAGCCCTGCCTGGGGACGAGCCTTGAGACTTGAGGAGGGCACCGGGGAATCAGAGCTGAGCCGAGCCCCTGTGACAACCCCATTTCCACCGGTGAGGCCAAGAGCTGTGTCCCAAGGGTCACACCAGCCTAAGGCAGGGCTGGAGGAGAAAGGGCTGCAGGGACCGACCATGCCCCAAGGTGACCCTTCCTGCTGTAGCCCAGCCCTGCTGCCTGTGCCTGGTCCTCTGCCTGCCCTCTCCAGGGGTGAGCCAGCCATCCCCTCCACCTCGTCCCCCCCCACCCGCCCGCCTCCTCTGTACCTTCAGCTCTTTGATCTTCGTTGGGGTGGTCACCTCCTCGTCCTCCGTCTCAGACCGTCTCCTGCTGCCAAACTCACCGTCCTCATCCTGCTTCTCGCCCTCCGCCGCGGCGTCGTGGTTCTCGCTGACAGAGGCTGGGCGCGAGAACTCTGTCCGTGGGGGGGGAGCCGGGTCCCCCCAGCCCTGCCACCCCTAACCCCCCACTCCACACCCCCAGCCTCCGCCCCCCACCCTCAGACCTGGGGACCCACAAGCCCTGAAGACTGGTCCCAGGGGTCCCAGGGCAATAGGGAGCCAGGGGGAGCCCCGTCCCCAAGCTGCCTGACCCCAGCCCTGCCACGTCCCCCAGCTTGTGTGCGGCCTGAGCGATCGCTCGAGGTGGGGATAGACCCTCTGCCGTGGGGCTGCGGTTGGGGACGGCCTCCAGAAGGAAGCCTGATGGCTGCTGTAACCCTGCCAAATGAGCCCAACAGCTCACAGAGCCGAGCATCCCCCTCGCTCCCGCCAGCCGACCAATCTCCCGCCCCCTCCCCAATTTGGGGCATACCTCCGTCAAGGCTGCGAGACATGGTGTACCGTTTGCTGGAGGAGCGCTCGAAGAAGGGCGCCGGGCGGTCGATGAGGGCGCTGGCCTGCCGTGTCTGCGCCTGCGTCCGCCCGCTGTACCGAAACTTGGAGCCCATCACCAGGAAGCCCTTGGGAGGTGGCTCCGGGGACACCAGCCTAGGGGTGAGGGAGTGAAGTGCCGTCAGCCGTGCCCCCCAGCACTGCCCCCCACATTGATCCACTGCGGCAGAAGTATGTCTGCCTCCAAGAAGCAAGGCCTGGAGAAGGTCTGGAGAAGGTCTCCTCACCTGAAGAAGGTGTGATGCTCTATGCAGACCTTCCAGAGACGCTTGGCGGAGCGGTGGTTGGGCAGCTTGAAGCCAATGGTGCTCTCAAACTGTTCGTACTTGGGGGAGACAGAGAGACTCCGTTACAGGCAGATCCTGCCCTAGAGAACATGGTGGAATGGGACCTGCCTTGCCAAGGACCTCAGGTTCCCCTGGCAGGAGCCATGACCATGCAAAAAAAAAAGTCTTCTTCAAAGCAGTGCTGGAAAGGTCTGTGCCCGGTCCCACTGGGTGGTGGGATCACGCCCACGCTCTTTTGGCCTAAGCACTTTCCTCAACTGTAAATGGCTTTTCAGTGCAAGATAAATTCCCTCAAGAAACAAAAACCTTTTACAGCTCGTTTGGTGAGAGGGCATCGCTCTCCCTTTTAGATGCACTGTCCATGCCCTCCTGCCTGCTGGAAAACGTGGGTGGAAATGCATTCTCCCATCAGTGCACATAAAAGTGAAGAGAGTGAAAATGAAGTCAGAAAATGAACGAAAAGGCTTCTGGATTTTTTTTTTGTGAAGCATGGAAAACACATCAAAAATGGCCCTCAACCCCCCCTTCCAGAGCAGCCTCCCTACACCAGCGGGGTCACAGCATCTGGCTGGTGGGGGATGGCACCTGGGGTGCCCTCAGGCTGCTGAAGTCGCTTTGCCAGTGAGAAAATGAGAGCACGAACAAGAAAGCCCTTACTGAAAGCCTCCATACGCCACAGGTGTGCTCTCTTGGTTGGCCAACATGGTCATTAACTTGGGACCCTTGGGGCAAAGGCTGGAGCCAGGCGAGGACCTCCCTGCCAGGCAGCCCCACTCCAGCAGAGTAGGCACCCTGTTGTGCCCTGGGGACCACTGGTGCATGGCACCCACCTCACCCGGGCGGATCTTGATGTAGAAGTTGCTCCTCTTGTAGGAAATTTTGAGGATCTTGGGCCAGGCGAAGCGGTTGATCCTCAGCCGGTCCCTGTAGATGAGGAGGCCGTTGGCGCAGACGCCCAGCATGATGTCTATGCCCTCTGAGTCCTGGAGGAGGCAAGAGGGACAGGAGGGACTACTCAGCTGCCCAGTAAGAACCAGTTTGGCCAGCAGTACCACACTCCCTCCTGCTGGTCCTCTGCTACAAGGGACCGGCTGGCAGAGTGGTCACCGAACCACAGACTGGGTGAGGCTGGAGGTCCTCTGGTCCAATGCACAACCATAGGACCATGTCCTCGTTGACCCTTCCTTGTGGCAGGAAGGGGATGGGCAGGGAGGGGTGGGCAGACAGCAGGACAGGATGAGGTGTCCCTGGCCACCACTCTGGCAGCCCCATGGCCCCATACCTTAGCATGGTGCAAGTCCACTCCGTACATGGAGAGCTTCTTGGCGTTCTCCAGGAAGTGGATCTCCGCTTCCCCGGGGGTCATTCCCCTGCAGGGAGACAGAGAGGGGGACACATGGCCAGGTGCCCCACCAGGTGTGGGCCAACTGTCTGGTGCTTTCTTTGCCACCGGCCCGTCTTCTCCTGGGGCTCACCGGTAGGTCTTGTGTAACTCCATGATGCGCTCCTCCAGCTCCCGCGTCTGGTTGGGGGCGAAGTGGAGCTCGCTGACGTAGTTGCCCACATGCTCCTCAGCATCATAGTCGCCCAGCTCGGCCTGCACGGCGTAGGAGCCCAGCAGGGCATGCGTGACAAAGGAGCAGGGCAGGCGCCCCGTGATGATGTCCGCACGGAGCTGCAGGCACAGGTAGTATCTGCAGGAGGGGCAGAGGGTGAGAGGGTGCCCTATGGAGCAGGCTGGGCGTCCCCGGGAAGGGGCTGCTGGCACCCCCTTCGTGTGCTGCTCTCTGCGGGGACTGCCACCTCCCACGGCCACCTTCCTGGCCGGATTTAGACGTGCCACAGGCAGCAGGAGGGCAGCCAGACCCCAGACGTTCCCCCAGCTTCCCTCATCCTGCCCGAGCCCTGCCCCTCCACACGCTGCCAGCCCATCCCCTGGGAGCTGCTCCAGCATCTGTACCCACAGGTCCTCACCTTGTGATGTCCTCTGTGAGCTGGGCAGGGTCTGGAGGGTAAAACTTCACGGTGAAGGCAAAATTCCAAGGCCCACCTAGGGAGGAGAGAGAGCAGTAAGGGCAGCACCCACGCTTGCTGCAGGAGCACCCGGGCATCCACTAAGGGTCCCATGAGTCCCCCAAGTCCAGCACAGGGCAGGGACAAGGGGGCTCCAGAAGCTGCTGGGAAAACAACCATCAAGACACCAGCACGAGTTGGTGAATCCTCCCCAAACAGCTGGGGAGAGAAAAGCATCACTACTTCAGGAGGCGTCAGCTCAGCGTGACTACCAATGTCACAGCAAAAGCCTCACATGTCCCAGAAGGTGACACTTTGGGCAACAGCCCTTCTGCCACCCTGGAAAAGCAACATCGTGGGCAATGACACCTCAGGACCTGTCCCAGCAAGCTCCCAACTCTTCCCCCCATCCCTGTCCTCCCTGCTCTGGGCAGGTGGGGATGGTGCCCAGAGAGGGACCAGGTCTCAGCCTGCTCTCTGATGGCACAGACGGGGTCCTTTGACCCCCACTCCTGTCATGACTAAGAGGAGAGGTGGGTAACAGGCAGCTGAACAAGCAACAGCATCCTTGTCCCCAGGCCAGCTGCCAGAGGTCCCCTCCACGGCAGGTGGGGAGGGGACCTGCTGCAGGACAGCCCAGCCATCCAGGAGCCCTGTGGGACACCCCAGGGCTGGGGAGAATGAACCCTCCCTGGGCACTTACTGCGGATCTGCTTCTTGATCTCCTTGGAGGGGTCCAGCCAGTTCTGCAACAAGGAGACAGCAGGTCAGGGGGGTTCCCCACCACGGAGGGGGCGGCTACAGAGGGGACCCCCCGTGCTTACCTTCTGGCTGTCTGAGTCGCAGAAGGTGAGGCCAAAGTAGTCCTTCTCCAGAAGGTTGAGGTGCTCGCACACCATGTCAAAGAGGACCTGGCCTCGGGCGTGCTTCTGTGGGAGACAGGGAGAGGCTGATGGTGAGCCCTGCTCCCCTGGAGAGCCAGCAGGCACAGGCAGCACCCACCGGGTGCGGGCAGGGAGCACTGGGCAGGCTCAGCACAGCCCTGGCCTTCCAGGTGACCACCAAAAAGTGCTGGCAGCACTGCTCTGGGGACACCCAGGTGGCCCTGGTGCTGCAGGGATGGGCCATGGTCGAGGCCAGCCAGTGCGATGCAGGCAGCAGGTCCCCCAGTGCCCACCCAGCTCATCCCCCATCACACCAGGAGACAGTGACCCCAGCCAGAGAGGGGTCCAGCCAGCCCAGGCACCTCCACTCCAGACCCGTAACTGGGACAAATGCACCCCAGAGCTTGTGGCAGCCGGCACTGCCCCTGGGGCAAGCTCCTTCCCAACACCCTACCACTGGTGGCAGTGGTGGCTGGGTCCCAAAGCACGGCATGACAAACGAGAGCCACAAAGAGCCCGAGTCTCACGCAGGGATGCAAGGCACCCTCATTATCTTTGAGTTCCCCTGAATTTCCCTTCATTACCAGTGGGAGCGAGGCCCAGGCTTGCTCATGGAGATGGAAGAACAACTCCTCCCATGTGTGTTTCCCCCCTACTTACAGACTCCCAGCCTGGCAGCTCCCATCTCCCTTCTCCGAGGCATCCACTTACCAAAGCACCTTCACCACACAGCCCAGGCACCAAGTGGCCCGGCCCCGATGGCAACCCTGGGCTCCTGCTGCCCTGCAAAGCTTTTCCCACCCTTCCTGGGTCTCCTCCCTCCTGCTGACCCGGGTTTTGAAGGCAGGGGCTCACCCTTGGCATGTGCCGGGGTGTCACACTGAACGGTTTGACTCCCCTTTTTGAGTTTTACTGAATTAAGCCTTAATTAAGAATGTGGGCAAGGCACAACTATTCCTATGGGGCCCACAAGAAAGAAAGAAATGCAGCACCAGCCTTTCTACACCGAACTCTACACTCTCCCCTGTGCCTCAGGTGGCTTTTTTAGAGAGCTGCTGCTCTCTAAGAGTCAGCCCCATCCTCCTCACTGCAATAGCAGAGAGATCGCCCTTACCCCATGGAAGGACAGCCCTGCTGGGGCTTGCACAACTCTTCCTATGCCCCACGAGTCCCCCGTGGTCCTTTGGGGAGCTCTGCTCCTTTTCTTCTTCAGGAGGGCTTTCATCTTCCTGGCAGCCCATCCTCCCCCAGCTTTGTGACAGATTTTACCGCTGAAGCCACAGCCAGGGCTGCCAGAGTGCTGAGATCAAAGGCCCTGCTGCCTGCGCCATGGGCAGGGGGCCAGACCCCCCCGCCTCGGGGGGTTCGCTTGTCCCAGGCAGCTCGATTTTTGTATCGAGCAGGAGCCACACTCCTCGCCTGCATCGACCCTGTGCAGCCCAGAGCCAGGTCCCGCAGCCAGCGCCAAGCTGCTGCCCACAAACCCCCTCTGCCCGCCCGCCAGCAGCACGGGCAGTGCTCTCCCCAGCAAAGGCTCCGGGATTTCTGCTCCTCAGCAACCTCAGCTTTTGCGTTTTTAAGCAAAGTTGTCAGTTCCTTACAAATGTCCCTGCCACCAGGACACAGAATCACAGAACCTTCATGGTTGGAAGGGACCTTTGAGATCATCAAGTCCAACCACAAAAAAAAACAACCAAAAAAACACCACCACCACCATCCCCCCCAAACAGACACAAACCACAATCTCGGGCACTAGAGCATGCCCTGAAGTGCCACATCTACACATTTCTTAAATACCTCCAAGGATGGTGACTCTACCACCTCCCTGGGCAGGCTGTTCCAGTCCCTGACCACCCTCTCAGGAAAGTCATTCTTCCTCAGATCTAATCTAAACCTCCCCTACCCCAACTTCAGACCTTCCTGCCACCGCAGGCAGAAGGCAACAGCAGCCGCTGGGGACAGGAACAGGCACCCCTGGTGCAGGGCCACCAGACCTTGCCACGAATCCCAGCCTCAACTCCCAGTTCAATCCTGGGTGTCCCCCTGTCCTAGCAGGGAAGGTCCCCACACTGGCAGCGGCTGCAGCATCCCCACAGCATCTCCCAATGCCAAGGCAGGTGCTGGAGGTGCCAGTCCCCGCTGTCCCCTCCCTGCCGTGACAGCCACTACCAGGGAAATGCACTTCCCCACGGGGTCCCTGGCTTTGTGGGGAGGGACAGCGAGGGATGAGAAGGTAAAGGCACAGAGGAAGGACACAAACCCTCCTGGGGCAGCGGTGAGGGTCCACGCGTGTCAGCCTCTCTGCACCAACACGTCCTTTGCTTTGGGGACAGCCACCATGCTGCACTCCAGAGGTGTCAGCAGACCCGCTGGTACACAGATGTGTCACACACCTATGGTTAGGGCAGAGCTCTATCCCCCACCCCACATTTCTGCTTTTTACATGCTCTTCTATTGTCAGTAGCTGCCAAATTTAGATTCACTGGGCTGAAATTCCCTGTTAGGGTCTGTCTTTCCAAATTTTTTCCTTATTTTGAAGCTTCAACTTAAAAACATTTCCGTGGAAACTCTTCCCTAGGAAAGAGGTACTTCAAAGCTGTCCTCAGAAGAGCCCTGACATCTGGGACTCACTGGGTTGGGTCGGGTTCCCAGGCTGAGACGCGTCCCCTCCTTGGTGCCAGCGCAGCCCCCCTGACACCGGGACTCACCTCCACCTCGCACTCGTACTCGGAGGCATCGAGCAGGGTCACTCTGCAGAGGGCACTCTTCACTTTCTTGGTGGTTTTCTGGGGTGACTTCTGGGTCTTGCTGGGGGTTGTTTTGTCAGAGAGCCCGTCCGTCTCGCTGTAGTCCTTCTCCTCCATGTCTGTGCCCTGCAGCGGGGAGACGCACAGGGTTACCAGGCACCACTGCCAGGACGGACGGACGGACAGACAGGGCAAGCCCCCCAGCAGCAGGCAGAAGAGGGCAGATGATGGGGGAAAAGGTGGTGGCCTCTTCGGAGCCCACAGCCAAGCCCAGTTCCCGCCCCATGCCACCAGCACGACCAAGGTCCCTGGAAAATGGATGTCCATGAGCTCAGGGTCAGTCGAGCACCCAAAACCTCCCTGCCCAGCCGCCTGGTGCCGCAGGCAGCACCGGGGCAGCACCGTGCCCACTACCTGACATCGGGGTGCAGCCACTGCTCCCAGCCCTACCAGGGGCAACTCAGTCCTGAGAGACACGGGGCCACCTCCTTGTCCCCCCACCCTGGCTGGTGGTGCCACTTCCAGCACTCCAGGATGCCATACTGCTCCTCTGCCTCTCCTGCCCCACAGGACCTGTGCAGGCAGCTGGGAGGCAGTCGGCAGAGCCCACCCACTGCCCTGGCTGTACAGAGCCCCCCTCCGGGATGTTCCCCAAGGCCAACAGCCCAACAGGACATGCCCACCTCACCAGGGTCTCTGCACCCCTGCACTGCAGCAAGGACACGGTGATGAGCAGCGCAGAGGGGGTGACACGTCCCCTTCCTCTGCTGTGCCACCTTCTCTACCACATCTCATGGCACCCGGCCGTCACTCACTCACCGGCTCCGTATTTCGGGCATCGGACTGTGCCCCGGGCTTCTCATTGGCCTCGGTGTCCCGGCCGGCAGGGTTGGTGGCTGCAGCCGCCTCCAGCTGCTGCTGTGGAGCCTCCTCCTGCGCGTTCTTCACGTCTGAGCCCGGGCCCGTCTCCGTCGTCATGGCCGCTGGTCACCCCGCTCTGCCACCGCCACCCACAAGGAGAGACAGGAGGTGTCACCCGGGCGCACGAGGACGGAGGGTGGCAGCCCGGGATGCCCCGGCTGCACGGGCAGACATGGGACCATCCACGCACAGATCTGCTGGCAGGAGGTGGCTTTGCATGGGGCAGCAGCAGAGAAGGTCAGGATTTCATACTCATTTGAGGCGGAGGAGAAGAGGCAGCGATGCAGGGAGGGACAGCAGTGGCAGGGATCCACCACAGCCAGGGCTCGGGGCTCACACCCCATCCCCGTGCTCACAGCGGGGAGCGGGGCTGCCACAACCCCCTGCCCCCCCCGCCCTGCGGCCTGCAGTGCCCCCACTAGTATTTCTTATGAGTGGAAAGGTTTACTCTGGGAGGAAAAACCAGGCTGTGAGTGAGGTTAAAGGCTGCTCCAAGACAGGAAATTGCAAACATGGACAACTCCACATATTGCATCCGGGATGGCTGTTTTTTTTCCCTCTGGACTTCCCAGCAGCAGCAGCAGCACGCTGGGTTCCCACGGCCAGCGTGGCGGGACAAGACCTGCCTCCAGCTCCAGCTGCAAGATGCAAAAACAAACCCGGGGCCAGGATGAGAGGAGGGGAAGGCACTTTCCCTGCTGGGGTGCTCATTTGCAGCCTTTATGCAAATGCAGCGCGGGGCTGGCGAGGGCTCCTGGGAGGGTCCGTGCCCACACAGGTCCTCACACGAGCACCCTTTGTGACCGTCACCCACTGGGGCTGCTCAGGCCCCACCAGCTCCCCATTGCTGGGCTCCCCAGGCTGCACAGGACCAGCTGGGGTGGCCACCACTGAGTGCCTGAGGGCTGTGGCTGCGGCTGGACAAGCTGGCTCCATCGGCAGCATCTGCCCACGGTCACATCATACACCTTGCCCACAGAGCAGCCACACGAGCAGCCCTGAGTAATGCTGGCAACACCGGAAAAACGGCACTTTTTTGGAGTGTGGAAGCCCATACGGGATGTGTCTGGTCTCCGTTTGGGGAATGACAGCCCATGTGGCATGGGCAGGGAGCCACCTTCTCCCTGAGCTGCCAAAATCCAGGCTTTTCCTCAGCCCTGGCAGCAGCAACGCAAGGATGAACTCCCAGTGCAGCTCCAGGCCACGGACCCAGCCTACCTAGGGCTGGAGGACTTGCTCCATGACACACCACCATCACCTCCTGTAAGTCCCAACTACCTAAACACTGCTCTAGCAGGTATGGAGAGCAAGAACCTGGTCGGGAACATGACCTAAGGCAGGCAAGGAAAGACCACTTTTAGAACCACAGAATGTTGTGGGCTGGAAGGGACCTTAAAGATCATTAAGTTCCAACCCCCCTGCCTTGGGCAGGGACACCTCCCACCACACCAGGACACTCAAATCCCCATCCAACCTGACCCCTCCAGGGATGGGGCAGCCACAGCTTCTCTGGCCAACCTGGGCCAGGCTCTCACCACCCTCACACCAAACAAGTTCTTCCTGAGATCTCATCTCCATCTCCCCTCTTTCAGTGTCAAACCCTTCCCCCTCCTCCTATGGCTCCCCTCCCTGATCCAGAGTCCCTCCCCATCTCTCCTGGAGCCCCTTTAGGGACTGGAAGGGGCTCTAAGGTCTCCCTGGAACCTTCTCTTCTCCAGGCTGAACCCCCCCAACTCTCTCAGCCCCCCCTCCCAGCAGAGGGGCTCCAGCCCCCCCAGCATCTCTGTGGCCTCCTCTGGCCCTGCTCCAACAGCTCCATGTCCTTCTGCTGTTGGTGGCCCCAGAGCTGGAGGCAGCACTGCAGAGGGGTCTCCCCAGAGTGGGGCAGAGGGGCAGAACCCCCCCTCTCCCTGCTGGCCACGCTGCTGGGGATGCAGCCCAGGATGTGGGGGGCTTTCTGGGCTCTGAGTGCACGTTGCCAGCTCACATCCAATTTGTCACCCACCAGTGTCCCCAAGTCCTTCTCCTCAGGGCTGCTCTCAACCATCCATCTCCCAGACTGTGCTGATAGCAGGGGTTGCCCCAACCCAGGTGCAGGACCCTGCACTTGGCCTGGTTGAACTTTATGAAGTTCACATGAGCCCACTTCTCCAGCCCACCAAGGTCCCTCCGGATGGCATCCCGTCTCCCTGGCGTGTCAGCTGCACCATGCCGCTCGGTGCCATCCGCAAACTTGCTGACCTTCTTTTACACAGAAAGGACATCTCATGCCACAGCTCATGTCCCACCTCTGCCTTTCAGGTGCCCTCAGCACAATGGGAAGATGTGAAACCTTACCCAGAGAAACTGCTAAAACTGGCTGCCGGGTGTGGGAGGGGACAGCCAGGAGGGAAGGGAAGGGACAGGCAGAGGACACCGAGCGACTCAGCCTGTGCCTCCCCAGCCGGGCTCAGCCCTGTCCCACAGCCCGGCGAGCAGGGATGCTGCTGTTGGCCACACTGGCCATGCAAGTGCTGTGTGGTCACCACAGAGGGACCTGGCTGACACCAAAAGAGCCAGGATTTCACCCCCCTGCCCCACAGCCACGCTCTCCTGTCCAGAACCAGCAGGACAACCTGCCACCGGTCCCTGAGAAACATCAGCTCAGCTTCTCCTAACAGACCCCAGGGCTTGGCCAAGGGCAAGAGAAGACTTCAAAGGTCACCAGTGGTTTATTTTTTCCACCCAGGAAACAAGGCTGCTGCTTTTCCACTGGAAATTCAAGCAGCAGTTGCATGCTCCCCGCTCCAATCCCTGCGTGGATCAGTCCCAACCGCTTCCGTTTGGATCTCAGCGTGTGAATTTTTTAATCGACATCAAATCTCTAAAAATGACAACCATCACTTTGGGCCAAAAACACGCTGAGTTTTTAACTCAAAGTTCCTAAATTTTCTTCCAAACTGCTTTTTCCCTGAACAAGGAAGCACGGATCCCTGAGGAGACAATGGGGATTAATGGCTGAATTTAAGAATTCATCCCATCTCTCCCAGCCGGACCCATTTTTGCATATTAAGCTGCAGTTCAAACCTTGTGACAAAGGGCAAGGAGCCTGACTCAGGGGCCCTGAAGGAGGTGACAGCATGACATGGGAGTGCTGGGGTGGCAAGAGCCCCAGCAAAGGGGTCTGGCAAGCCCCCAGTGCAAACTCGCTGCCAGGATCCAGGAGATGTCCCTCAGGACATGGGGCTGGCAGGGAAGCCAGTGACCCTGGGGACACAGCATGGCTGCAGCCAAGCCCTGCAGATGTGCACAGCCCCAGCACAGGCAGTGTGGGCGAGAGGGGGTCCATGCTGGCACTGCCACACTCCTGGGCACAGCCACAACGGCCGCATTCAGGAGTCGGTGGGGTGTTGGTGCCATGTCAAGGAATTATGGAATGGTTTGGGTTGGAAGGGACCTTAAAGCCCATCCAGTGCCACCCCCTGCCCTGGGCAGGGACACCTCCCACCACACCAGGACACTCAAATCCCCATCCAACCTGGCCTTGAACCCCTCCAGGGATGGGGCAGCCACAGCTGCTCTGGGCAACCTGGGCCAGGCTCTCATCACCCTCACACCAAACAAGTTCGTCCTGAGATCTCATCTCAATCTCCCCTTTTTCAGTGTCAAACTGTTCCCCCTCCTCCTAGGGCTCCCCTCCCTGATCCAGAGTCCCTCCCCAGCTTTCCTGGAGCCCCTTGAGGGACTGGAAGGGGCTCCAAGGTCTCCCCAGAGCCTTCTCTTCTCCAGGCTGAACCCCCCAACTCTCTCAGCCTGTCCCTGTGGGCAGTGATGCCTGGCATTCCCTGCCCATGGTGCAGCTGAGCAGAGAGCCAGGGGGCACCTGCAGCCCTGCCACTCACCCCAATGCAGCTTCTCCTGCCACAGCAGGACCAGGGGCTCAGGGCTGGCAGCACCCAGCCCCTGGGGACTGTGGAACTGAGTTCCAGGGCTTGGGCCAGTAATGGGACACTGCCACCCTCCACCACAGCCTGGTCACCTGCACCCAGGGCTGCTGCAGACCCAGGCGTGGGAGAAGGCCACCAAGGCTGGCATGGTCACCAGCACCTTGACTGTTACCTCCGCCAGACTGGGGGTGCTCAGCACCATGAAGGCATCGCTTAGGGGTCCTCTGTAGGGACCGCAGTAGCACTCAATGGTTTGACCTGTCCCAGCCCCTTCTACACCCTGGGGATACAGATTTTTCCTACAGCACTCAAGAGCTTCAAACGCAGAAGACATTTTTTGATGGGAGCACCTCTGTGCTCCACCAGAAACCACCCCTGATTTAAAGGCAGAAAGCACACTTTCAAACTCAAGAGTCCTTCAGATGTGGTGCTGGTGGATATGCTGTAGGGGAGAACTTTGTAGAGTAGGGTTGATGGTTGGACTATATGATCCAAAGGGTCTTTTCCAACCGGAATGATTCTGTGATTCTATGAAACAGCAACAAGCCAGTCATGCAGAGCTCTCGCCAGCACACGGCACTCTCCAGATGCAAAACTCAGGTCCTTGCAGGACAGCCTTCCAGGAGACCCTGATGTGGGGAGCCACGGGTCAAGAAAGAACATGGGTCCCATTATGCCATCAAAGGGAGAATTTAACTGATATATTTGCCATCACAAAGTTTTAGAACAAGTTCAGACCACAGCTGCAGTGAACTTGAGACCAGTGAAAATGCTGTCCCAAATCACTGCATTTTTTTCTAAATATTGCCCACAGGAGGAGCAGGACCCAATCCTGCAGGGCAGGCAGCCTACCTGGGCTGTCCCAGCCCTTCCCAGCACCCAGCCTTGCTCACACGTATCCCATTGGCTCCCTTCTGCTGCAGCTGGACCCAAAATGGGCTGCGGGATCTTCTCCTCTGGGCAAACACCGGGTGAAATGGCTGGAGCCGGTCGGAGCCCCAGGCTACTCAAACAGGCACATGAGAACGGTGGCTGCAAAGAAAGGCTCAGCAGGATCAGAGGGAGATCTGCTTGTCATGCTTATAATCTCCTCCCATCATCTCCCTGCCTGCTCCTCCTTCCCTTGGTGTTTTCCTCTTCCCCCTCCAAGCTGGAGTGTGGATTCACGGCTTTCCCAGACGCTCTGCCCCCGCACTTCCCCAGCACATCCCGGCTCCAGTTTCCGCAGCAATCCCCTCCCAGAGCCTTTCCTTTCTCTGCTGCCTCCAAACTGGGTTTCACCCGAGCCTGCTTTCCCCTTCCCATTCACTCCCTGCTGCTGGGCTGGTTTTTGAGGCTGAGAATCCCCCCTTGCTCCTGGGCTCTGCTTTCCCCACCTCACTCCCTGCTGAGGACACTGCCCGTCTGAAGTGTCACTGACACAAACAGGCCCAAGTGCCCGTGCAAAGCCCCGTGGTGAGTACCCAAACACACCTCCACGGGCTCCAGTGCAACCGGGGTGCACAGAGCTGGGTGACAACCAAGCATCCTCCCATCTTGTCACTGCAGCCACCAAGGGCCCCACGGGGCTGATCCTGGCAGATCGGCCGTGCGGGGGGACAGACGGCTGCCACGGGACAGATGGCTGCCACAGAGATGGCAGGAGATGGGGAGCGAGCTGGACACCGGCTGTGTGACACCGGGCAGGGGGGTGCCAGTACTTGCCAGTCCCCAAGGACAACGAGGAGCTCCCCAGGGCTGCGGCACCCAGCACCCCTGCCAGCGGGGCTGAGCTGGTCGGGGACGGGCAGGACAGCACAGGCAGCACCTCGCAGCCCTCCTGGGACCACAAGAGCAGCCCCGGCAGGGAGGCTATCCTCCAGGGACACAAACAAGGGGAACAAGGAAAGCTGTCCCCTAAGCCCCAGCAGCACCCCTGAGCCCCCCCTGTCACCCAGCCCTCACCCCCTGGCACCGGGGGACATGCAAATCCCCAAACGGCTCCGCAGCGTGGGCAGGCTGCCTGTCTGAAGTGTCACTGACACAAACAGGCCCAAGTGCCCGTGCAAAGCCCCGTGGTGAGTACCCAAACACACCTCCACGGGCTCCAGTGCAACCGGGGTGCACAGAGCTCGGTAACAATCAAGTGCCCTCCTGCCTTTTCACTGCAGCCACCAAGGGCCCCGCGGGGCTGATCCTGGCAGATGGGCCGTGCTGGGGGACAGACGGCTGCCACGGGACAGACGGCTGCCGCAGAGATGGCTGGAGATGGGGAGCGAGCTGGACACCGGCTGTGTGACACCGGGCAGGGGGGTGCCAGTACTTGCCAGTCCCCAAGGACAACGAGTTGCTCCCCAGGGCTGCGGCACCCAGCACCCCTGCCAGCGGGGCTGAGCTGGTCGGGGACGGGCAGGACAGCACAGGCAGCACCTCGCAGCCCTCCTGGGACCACAAGAGCAGCCCCGGCAGGGAGGCTATCCTCCAGGGACACAAACAAGGGGAACAAGGAAAGCTGTCCCCTAAGCCCCAGCAGCACCCCTGAGCCCCCCCTGTCACCCAGCCCTCACCCCCTGGCACCGGGGGACATGCAAATCCCCAAACGGCTCCGCAGCGTGGGCAGCCCAGAGAGCTCCCCTGCGCTGCTCTGCAGCAAGGCCAAAAAAATCACACGAGCTGCTCTGCAACAAGGCCAAAAAAATCACACGAGCTGCCCTGTTTCTGGTGAAGCTGGGGGGGGGGGAGGTGGGTCAGAAACACAGGGTGTCCCTGGCTCCTGGAGATGGCACACCGCTCCTCCTCACGCGGGGCTGGCAGGGGCAGGATCTGCACTGCCCCAAACCATTCCCCAGCTGGAAAAGTGCCTCGTCCCTCCCCACCAGGCTCCAGGACCCCTGCCGGAGGTGGGGGGTGCACCCAGGCTGGTGCTCCCCGTGCCGGGCACCCACTGCTGACTAAAGCCCGGAGCATCCCGTGGGCAACCAGCAGCACCGCAGAGCATCCCGCCGCCTTGTCTTCTCCCCGGCGTGGCCAGTCCTACCTTGGTGCCAGGTCCCCATGCCGCCAGCGCAGCCCGTCCCTGCCGCCGCGTCCCAGGCAGCGCTTTCTGCAGAGCCGTCTCTTCCCCAGCCCCAACACCCCCGCGCAGTGATTGATGTCTGCACCGCAGCCGCAGCCCAAACGGCAACTGGGCTGCCTTCCCATCCCACCGCCGGGCAGCCCAGTGCCCGCACCGCCGCCCCTTGGCGTGGTGGGAGGGTCCCATGGGGGTGCTGGTGCCAGCCCCATCCGCCCCCCCAGCCTTGCCTGCAAACACCTGACTCATCCCCAGCCTGGCATCAGAGAGCCGGCGCAGGCTGCCATCCTGCCAGCATCCTTCCCTGCGCAGATGATGCACTTTAAGACAGTAAAATGTACTTTTAAAAAAGGTAAAATATATTTTAGAAGGGAGAATCTCTCACCAGGTGAGACCGCACCAGCAGGGAAGGAGAACTCTGCTCCTGCGCTGGCTGCTCAGCAAGGAGCTGGACCCACTCTACGCCCTCATCCCGAGTTAATCTGGCACTTTCCTGCATCACCCCCCCCATCTCTTCCATGGCTCCTAGGGCAGCAAACGCCGTGCTGCCTCCAAACCACGTCCCCAAGCACCCCACTTGCACTGGTCAGCCTGGAGAGGTACCAGCAGCGAGAGCTGAACAGAAGCTCTTTGATGGCCTCTGTCCACAGTGGGGTGCAGAGCGTGACACCCAGCACAGCCCTGCCTATGGGGACGTGGCTCCTTGTCCCCCAGGAGGGACAATGCCATGGAGCAAACACGGGGGCTGGTACCGCACCCCAGAGGTGCCTTGTACCCCTGTAATGCCACATCCCAAAGTGCCCAAAAAGCACAGCAATGACACCGCTGTGGCAGAGGGATGGATCCTGCCTTGGGTGAGCGGTGGGAAAGCCCAGAGGACAGGCAGGGGCAGCAGCAGAGCAGCTGCAGGATGGCAGGGGGTGCTCAGCACCCCGTCCCTGGGCAGTCTGTTGTGGGGAGCAATGTTCAGGTAGCCCCCCACCACTTTGGGCACACGCTAGTTTTGGGCACCTCAATCCAAGAGAGATCTGGAGGTGCTGGAGCGAGTGCAGAGGAGGGCAACGAAGCTGGTGAGGGGGCTGGAAAACAAATCGTATGAGGAGCGGCTGAGGGAGTTGGGGCTGTTTAGTGTGAGGAAGAGGAGGCTGAGGGGAGACCTCATCACTCTCTACAACTTCGTGAAAGGACACTGTAGAGAGGTTGGTGCTGGTCTCTTCTCACAGGTAATTAGTGACAGAACGAGAGGGAATGGCTTCAAGCTCCAACAGGGGAGGTTTAGACTGAACATTAGGAAAGAATTTTTCACCCAAAGAGTGGTCGGGCATTGGAACAGGCTGCCCAGGGAGGGGGTGGAGTCACCATCCCTGGCTGTGTTTAAGGGACGTTTAGATGCAGTGCTGAGGGACATGGTGTAGGGGAGGACTTTGTAGAGTAGGG
>NW_015090802.1:161243-193624 GCF_001431845.1 Calidris pugnax | reverse complement strand
TCCAACAGGGGAGGTTTAGACTGAACATTAGGAAAGAATTTTTCACCCAAAGAGTGGTCGGGCATTGGAACAGGCTGCCCAGGGAGGGGGTGGAGTCACCATCCCTGGCTGTGTTTAAGGGACGTTTAGATGCAGTGCTGAGGGACATGGTGTAGGGGAGGACTTTGTAGAGTAGGGGAGATGGTTGGACTCGATGATCCCAAGGGTCTCTTCCAACCTGGACCATTCTATGATTCTATGATTCTATTGAAAACTCTAGAGCATGCCAAGCCACCAGGGAAGAAGCACAAGCATGAGGTGACTCACTGGCAGCCCCCCAGCAGAATCCTGCTGTCGGGGTGCAGGCACCCACCCCATGGTGTGGCCAGGCACAGCCTGACTGCGCTGGATGCAGGGAGAACACCCCGCTCAGCCCCAGCCGCCCAGTGGCTCACCAGTATGAGTTCCCAAATGGTACCCATGGGTTGGGATGCTCACGGACCATCCTCCCCCCACCCATGGGCATCAGCCCTGGGGGAAGCAGCAGGGTGGGGACCCGGTGGTACCCTGACACCCCCTCCCCTGAGCCCCCTGAGGAGCCAGGCTGGTACGTGTCATGCTCAGCCTGGCACGGGGACTCCTGAGCCACGGGAGTGGGATGGCCCAGGGTGGGGAGGTCTCGATCAAGCAAAACGCAGCCTGTGACAAGGGAGGACCAGTCACCCCACACTTCCCAGCAAGACCCCCTCTTCCAAAATCCTTGTCTGGTCCATTTGCACCCTCACCCAACACCCCAGCCTCGGCAGCGCAATCCCTATGAGTGTAGCTGGGGATTGGAGTGGCCGGGGTGTGGGGCTGGGGGCCACCAGCTCTCGCCTGCTCTGCACCCCTCCTGCTGTGGTCAGGGCTGGTGTCACCCGTCTCTGAGCCCCCACAGCTGTACCACCTCCTTGTGTGGGGCCGCCACAGGAAGAAGGAGGAGGAGGAGGAGACACAGAAAGCCGGGGGAAACGTCAGCCCAGAGCCATGAGAGGAGACGAAACACAGACAGGAAAAGGAGGGGAAGGAAGAGACGGGGGCAGACAAAGACCCCGAGACCCAAGCCATGCCTCAGATTGGACCCGACGCATGAAGGGAAAGACGTAATTTATCATGTCACGCACAGCCCCCCAGCTCAGCCAAACTCCCCGGCCCCAGGGAGCACTGCCCGAAGCAAGAGGGAGGCAGCAGGAGTTGCTGCTGCCCCACATCTGCTCACCCCAGGGGAGCGGGTTCGCCTGGGGGGGCAGGTGATGACCATGGGACGTCCTCCCTCTCTGATAAGTGCTGAACCCCATGAAACATCCCTGTGCCGGCTCCAGAAGGCAGCCTAGGGAAAGCAAGAGCAGAAAGAATCTTCCCTCCATCCCCGGCAAGAAGCAATGATGGACCCGGCCAGAGGTGCTCGGTCTCCAGGGCACCAGGGTGGGAGGGACCCTCTGTGCCCACTGCTCCCTAACAGGGATGGAGTTGCCTCTGGAAACACTCCTCTCTCTGGCTCCAAAATCTGCCACTGGTGAGACCGACGGGGTGCACAAGCAACTGAAGAGCAATGGGTTTCAAACGGGTTCCTGCTGGTGCCTTGGTCCCTGTGGATCAGAGCCTGTCCTGCACCCCATCGCTCTGCTGAACCTCTTCCATGCTCCCCACACTAGAGGCCACCACACTGTGCCCAAGGACTGAATCACAGAATCACAGGCTGTCTAAGGTTGGAGGCACCTCCAGAGTTCACCTTGTCCAACCCCCTGCTCCATCAGGGCTGCCCAGGACTGTCACCCTGACAGTGGAAAAGTGCCTCCTGATGTTCAGAGGGACCCTCCTATATGTCGGTGTGTGCCTGTGGCCTCTGGTCTTGTCCCTGAGCTGAGAAAAACCCGGCTCTGTCTTCTCAGCAGAAAGCCCCCGGCAGCAGCCGAGGATGGTACATGCTCCTGGGAGGAGGGAGAAGTTTCCCCCATGGACAAGCTCCGAGGAGTGGCACAGGCCAACTCCTGTGGCACGTTTTTCCCTTTAAAAGGGAGTGGGTGGCAGAGTCCTGCAGAACTCAGGAGACGTCCATGTGCATTTCAGCACAGGGTTCAGGCCAGCAGAAAGACATTGGCTGTGGTACCACCCCAGAGAAGAGCACCCCTAACTGCTGCAGTGCCACCGGGTCACCCACACCAGGATTGTCCCATGAAGATGTGACTCATGGGCTGGGCTTTATCCTGTACCTCCTCACCCACCAAAAACCCACATCAAGATCCCTCCTGGAGGAGGGAGCAGCTTGGGGACTAGCTCACCCCAAAATTGTCCCCCCAGGCAAGCACTGAGCCGTGCCACCGAGCCGAGCTCCTGCAAAGGCAGTGGTGGCTGGTGAGTCCCTCCTTGATCCCCCCCATCCCTGCTGATCCCACGGCACCATTCCCTCATGTCCTGGCGGTGCCACCGGCACAGGAGGTGGCCGTTTGCATTCTCCACTGCCACCCGTACTGCCATTTGGTAACTTGGGCACCAAAGCAGAGCCAGGTCCCTCTGATCACAGTGGGACACAGCTCAACTCTTCGAAGGGGTCAGGGCAAAGCTGGGCTTAGGTTTCAGTTCAGCATCACAGTCCTTAGGTCCCAGGGGAGAATGCTGCAGGGGCAGAGGGGCACTGGTTTTATCCTCCTCCCACCAGCCTGGCAAAGCTGCTGCCCACCAGCACCTTGGAGGCATTTGCAAACCTGAGGGAAGACAGGGAGGGCCTCTTGCACGAAACAGCTGTCTACAAGCTGAATCAATGCTTCCTTCAATCCCAGAGACAGAATCATGGAATCATAGAATGGTTTGGGTTGGAAAGGACCTTAAAGACAACCCAGTGCCACCCCCTGCCCTGGGCAGGGACACCTCCCACCACACCAGGTTGCTCCAAGCCCTGGCCTTGAACCCCTCCAGGGATGGGGCAGCCACAGCTTCTCTGGCCAACCTGGGCCAGGCTCTCACCACCCTCACACCAAACAAGTTCTTCCCCACAGCTCAGCTCCATCTCGCCTCTTTCAGTGTCAAACCCTTCCCCCTCCTCCTGTGGCTCCCCTCCCTGATCCCGAGTCCCTCCCCAGCTTTCCTGGAGCCCCTTGAGGGACTGGAAGGGGCTCAAAGGTCTCCCCGGAGCCTTCTCTTCTCCAGGCTGAACCCCCCCCAACTCTCTCAGCCCCCCCTCACAGCAGAGGGGCTCCAGAACTCAGATCACCTTCATGACCCGCGGCTGCACTTTTTCCAGCAGGTCCATGTCCTGATGATTTTGAGAGTCAAAATGTTTCTCATTAATTTGGTCAAAATTAAACTTAAGAGAAGGAAAGGGACAGGCAAGGGCTGGCAAAGCCAACCCCTGCCCTGGAAACGCTGGAAAATCCATTGAAAAAATTTCACCCAAACTTGCATTTAAACAAATAAGAAGCACCTCACGTAAGGCAGTCCCGCGGGGGACAACCTCGGCTGTGCCTGCCCCCAGGGACGGAGGGGAGCACTGGGGTGCAGCCAGGTGGCCATGAGGACTTTGCCCACTTGGGAAGGGGACTGTGGGTCAAGGGGGTGCAGGGTCAGGACTTGCAAAGCACTTCTGCAATGCCAGAAGCAGGGGAAAAAGCACCTTCCTCCCTGTGCCATGTCCCCTAGGGCTGCCCCACCACAGGGTCTGTTCCCCCCTGGCCCCAAGCCCGCACACCAGGAGGCTCAGGCAGGGTGGCACCACCAGCATCCTCCACAGCTGGGGGCTCACCCAGCTCCTGGCAGGGGAAACTGAGGCACGAAGCATCATCCTGCAGCCATTCCCCTGCCCCCAGCTGCTGACTCAGACCTGACACCCCCCCGAGAGGGGCAGGGAGGGGTAGGCATAGGAGAAAATGAGACATAAATCCCCAGGGGGCTTAAAGCAAGGGCTAATCACGACTTGTAACCTCCAGCCACCAAGGGCATCTGCAGGCACCCCACGGTTGGTCACCCTGTGTGGGGACACGGTGCCCGTGCCTGCCCCCGCTGCCTGAGCAGGGGGGAGGATTTGGGGAGCCAGGGGCTGTGGCACAGCACATCTGGTCTGTGCCCAAACCAGTCTTTTCCCAAGACATCCCACTTGAACCCCTTGTCCCCATCACCGCCTGTTGTGCTGATGTCACACCTGATGTCCCTGTCATCTGGCCTCGCAAAAAAAGAGCTCAGAGGTTCGCACAGGCTGAAGCAAGTGCCAGAGGGGCTGTTATTAGAATATTTGTGGGTTTTAACCCCATTCCCCTGCTTTTGGGGTGCCTGGCTCATGCTTTCTGAACGCCTAAAGACACCAGCGCAGGCTTCGCTCTGGTTCCTCCCCATCCGACTCTCCCCCAACCACGAGGAGTGCTTGGCCAGGAAAGGGGACCCACAGCACCCCAGTGACTACGCAGACATGAACCACGTCCCCACTGGTGACAACAGCCTGAAGCAGGACCAGGACCCAAAGAAACCCCGGAGCCTCGCCAATTAAGACTAAATAACAAGAGCACGCACAGCACAGCCCCCCACCCCAGCCCACCTCAGGGTTCAACTTCCTACTAACGAGCCAGGTCGGGGGCACTGACCCACAGGAGGAGGCAGGAGGGAAGTGGGGAGCAGCCTGTCCACTGGTGAAGACCTGCAGCTCCAGTCAGAAGGGCAGGCAGTAGAGGAGGAACCCTCTCTGATGCACCGAAATATCCCCCCCCCCGGTCCCCATGGTGCAGCGGCTTCCCAGGCTGCTGCAGAGAAGGACACGCACCCTCTGCAGATGCCCAGGCACAGGAAAAAAGAGCTTTTTAGCTTTTTTTGAAGGCTCTGAGGCCTCGGAGAAGTTTAAGCCTTGCAGGCAATTATTAAAGATAAGAGACAAATGTTTTAAAAGCCAGAAGGGACAGAAGAGGGATGACAGAGGGCGGGGAGAAGAAAAAGCAAGTCGGCTCAGAGCCACCGTGGGGGCACATGGGCTTCCTTCATTGGCTCTGACCTTCCACACAGAGGACACCATGGGACACAGAAGAACACTGCGGGGACTTGGACCACGAGGGCAGATCTGGGGCTACTGAGAAGTTAAAAAAAATGGTGGTGAGGAAAAAGTACCTCGGTCCTGCCCCAGGACTGCAACTGCACTGTGGGATCACCCCAACCCAGACCCCCTGCTTGTGCTGCCCGCGAGGCCCTGCCACCTCCTGCCATCTCAGAGCATAGGACACACTGTGCCCCTGGGTCCCCCTTGTCCAGGACCTTCCAGAGACCTCCCACAACAGCCAGGCTCGCTCTTGCCCATCCTCATATTTTCCAGTTTGTCTGGGATGGTGCCCCAGTGCATGGAGTCCCCAAGGACACCCCTCGGGCACCCCCGGACCTGATGCAAAGCTTGCCAGGAGACGTGCTGGCTGGGTCCAGGGCTTTGGCAGGCACCCATTGAGGGAAGCACTGGAGGGCAAAGAGGAGAGGGGCCCCCAGCCCTCCTGACCCACCACAGAAGAGACAGGGAGGGGTCAAGCCATGCCACCAAGACTGGAGGGGCAGGGGAGGGGCTGCCCCATGCCTGCCTTCATGAGCCCCACATGCTCTCAGACCCCATCTCCTCTCCCATCAGCTCCCTGTCAGGTGACACAGAATCACAGAATCACATGGGGCTGGAAGGGACCTCTGGAGATCACCCAGTCCAACCCCCTGCCAGAGCAGGTCCACCCAGAGCAGGTCCCACAGGAACGTGTCCAGGTGGGGTTTGAATGTCTCCAGAGAAGGAGACCCCACCCCCTCTCTGGGCAGCCTCTGCCAGGGCTCTGCCACCCTCACAGGAGAGAAGTTCCTCCTCATGTTTAGGTGGAACTTCTTATGCTCAAGTTTGTGCCCATTTCCTCTTGTCCTGTCCCTGGGCCCCACTGAGAAAAGACCAGCCCCATCCTCCTGACACCCACCCTTTTAAGTATTTGTACGCATTAATTAGATCTCCCCTCCGCCTTCTCTTCTCCAGACTAAAAAGCCCCAAGTCCCTCAGCCCCTCCTTGTTAGAGAGATGCTTCAGGTCCTTAATCATCTTTGTAGCCTCTGCTGTCCCCTCTCCAGCAGTTCCCTGTCCTTCTGGAACCGGGGAGCCCAGAACTGGTCCCCGTGCTGCAGCTGGGGCCTCCCCAGGGCAGAGCAGAGGGGCAGGATGACCTCCCTCCACCTGCGGGCCATGCTCTTCCTGATGCCCCCCAGGATGCCCTTGGCCTTCTTGGCCACAAGGACCCATTGCTGGCTCATGGGCATCCTGTTGTCCACCAGGACTCCCAGGTCTTTTTCCTCAGAGCTGCTCTCCAGCTGCTGCAGGGGGTTATTCCTCCCCAATTACAGGTCGCACCCCCAGAAGCTGGGACGCCGTCTCCCCCCAGCCCTGCCCCAGCTTTGCTGCGGCACAAGGTGAGAAATGCCCACACACCGGGCCACCAGTTCACGGGAAGGGATTTACTCCCATTCCCTCCTGCTTAATACTCCTTATCTGTCCCCCCCGTTTATCTTTCAGCAGCAATTAGCTCTGCCCAGGCTGCTTTCCCTGCTTCTTTTATATTCAGGATGTATGTATAATGTCTGTGTTATATACGTTAAGGCAGCAGCATCGCCGTGCAGTCAGACGCCCCGTGCACCCTCACTTCAGAAGGTCTGAGCCCCAAAGCCTGGATGCGAGGGTCCCCAGCCCTGCCCGCAGCGACGGGCACCACAGCACCGCTCCCACGCCCCTGCCCGAAAACACACGTGTGGCAGAGCTGGATTCCAGCTGCCGCGGGGAAAAACTGGAACTCGGAAATTTCCACGCTCTGAAACGTTTCAGAGATAGAAGAAAAGACCAACAAGGTGTCAAAGGAGCTGGAGGAAGTCACAGGGCTGGATCTGCAGCCAGGAATAGCAGGCAGGAGCCCGGGTTACACGTGCTGGGAAGGCCCCCGGTGCGGGCGAGCAAACACCTCCCCACGGGCTGCCCCCGAGCAGAGAACAACCCTCACGGGGTCACCTCAGTGGAGATGGATGGCAAGCGGTTCATGGCCTTGAACAACCTTTCTTACACCTGGCTCTGATTCCACTTTGCTCAGAAAATACTTCACTGCTCTCCCTTATTTGCAAACAGCAAATTTGCAAACAGCAGCATTTGTCTCCCCGCAGAGCTGGGGAGAATCTGTCCTTTGGCATCCGACTGTCCGGACACTACGGACACCCAAAGAGGGGACAAACGGAAAACCCCTCAATGGCTTGCAAAATGCAGCCAGAAAAACCACCCCCATCAGGCTTCAGCTTGCTGCAGGGCACCTGGGCTGCAAAAATCCTTCAGGAGAAGGAAATCAGAGACCGGAAAGCACCCACCTGGACATGCAAGCACCGAGGGTGCCCCCAACCCAGCCTGAGCTACAGCATCGACGTCGGGGCCGGGTGTCCCGGGAGGATTACAGCTGTGGGCAGGTCTGACAATTTGTGTCTCAGGTTGAGAGTGTCTGAGCCCCGAAAGGGCAGGGAAAGATGCTCTTGGTGTATAACAATGGTACTTGTCCCTCGTCCTCAAGTTGGCTCAGAAGAGCTCAATGATTTACAGTTGTGCCAGACGTGCTGGGGGGTCCCACCAGGAAAAGGGAGGTGACCCCCACTTTTAATCTGGATTACAGAAACATGTGCTCAGCAAGGAGCCCCGCAGTGTGGGTCGTGGGGACCAGAGATGCCAGCCCACACTCACACGGGGAGAAGGCAGGGCATCTCCACTCCCCCATCAGCTCCTGGGGATACAGGGGCCATCCGTGGCCCAAGCAGCGTGTGAGAAGGTCCAGCCAAGCAGGTGACTGTGCTCTCAAGTTAGGACAACGATGCAGCCACCAGCTCATCAAGGTGCCAGGGCACCAAACCCTGTGCCGCGGGCGCTGCCATGGAGGGGACCGAAAGGTGGAGCTCCCTTTGCAGGCAGAGCACATCCCTCTCCAGCTCGGGGCCGGCATACCTCACAGCCAGGCTTGGGAAACACTGATAAGATGAGGGAAAACATCTTCTCTCCCTCCTCTCGCGCTGCCCTCCTTCCAGACAATTAATTTCAGCCCTGCACCAGCCCCTGGCTGTCTTGCAGCGCCGCGGTGAATCATCGGCAGCGAAACGCTGACTCACAGAGGTGAGGCTCCAGAGGCGGCTGACGCAGGAGCCCTGGTCCCCACAGCCCTCCTTCGGGTCCCCACGCCGGCCCTGCGCCCCGGGGGGCGGTGGCAGCCCTCCACTGCGGCGGGGAGGGGGTGCTTCAGGAGGTCATCTCATCCTACTCAGCTCAAAGCAGCGAGCAGCTCCGTCCGGACCGGCCCAGCAAGCCTTTAGTAGTCTCCTGCGGTGGAAACTCCTCTCCCTGCACCAGGGCTTTATCCTCATCACATCAGAGAGGTGCTCTCCAGCATCTCACCAAACCTCCCTCCCCATCATTTTGGGCTGTGGCTGTCCCCGTCCCAGGGAGCCGGGTCAGAGCTCCTTCTGCCTTCCCACGGTTTCAAGCTCTGCAGCTCCCCACTGTCCCCAGGCCACCCTGACCCCTCCACGGGAGCAGCCCCGCAGAGAGACAGTGTCGATGCCAGCTCAGCCCAGCACAGAGAAGGTGACACCCATGGTAGCTCACCCAGCCCTGGGACAGCAACCCCCCCGTGGCCACCATTCAGCCAGAAGGACCTGTGTTCCTCCCCCATGAGATGGGGTCTTCTCAGGTCCACCAGGTTCCAGCCTTGGGTGTTCCCAGGGGCGATGTGGAAGCCCTCAGAGAGCAGCAGGTCTACAGAGGCACTGAACCAAGGCAAAGGCAGCTGCCCAGGGAGGTCCCCACATGACCAGCCCCGGGAGCTCCTCTCTGCTCAACTCTGAAGGACCAGAAAGCAGCCGGCAGAGGCACGGGCAACGAGGCACTGAGCACTGCTGGGTTCAAACAGAAAGCATTCTGTTCCTCCTCCTGCCATCAGGCCCTTGGCTACACCATGAGGGTCTAGTCCACGTGACCCTGTAGCTGGATGGACCTCAGGGTTCACCTCTCGCCTCTGCCTGGCTCCTGCAGGTCCCCGTTAGCCAGGATGGCAAGGCTTTACCATCACAGCACTGAGATTTGCCATCTGGTGCGTAACCACAGCTTTCTAAGACCCCTCATGCCCACACACTCGTCTCAAGCCCCTTCTCTACGTTCCCTTCTCATATCCTGCTATTTTCTCTCAGTTCTTCAGTCACACAGATGGATAACTTAGCATCCAAGTCTGTTTCCAGACAATCACAACCTCTTGTGATGTTCTCTGTTTACAGTAAAGCAGTTCCCCCTTTGTCTCACCTCAAAGGCACCCTCCAATTCCCAGTGACCCAGCTCCTCTGCCCAGCAGACCCCTGATTGTGCACACAACAGGCAGGACTAGAGCACGAGAGCACGGGCACTGTGTCCCACAGGCACCCTGTGTGATGGGACTCAATTCCTGCAGAAGCAGCAGGGTGCTGGGAGAAGCTCTTTTGCTCTTCTATCCCTTGCCACTAGCATCCACCTCATCCAGTCTCCCACCTCGTTCCACCTCATCCAGTGCTCGCAGACATTGCCCTTCCATCCACCCACGAGCCTCGCACCACGCGTCCAGCCATGTCACTGCACACACGTGTGGTCTTACACCCACATTGCCCAAAACTCACCCTTTTTCCCTCACCCCCAAGCTTACCATCCCCTTGCTGGATGCACTTGGAAAGGAGATGTCAGACCAACACAGCATGATGTTCTCCTGCCCAGCAGGATGGTGTGAGCTGAAGGAGGTCACATAAGGAAGATGAAGGACAGCATGAGCATTCCCTCTTCACCTCAAACACCTTTCTCACCAGCCTGTGAGCAGACCTCACGCTGCCCCGAACAAGCTCTGCTGCTTTCTCCTGCTACCAGACCATGGCTGGTCCACCACACACCACCACAGGTCCTTGGCAGGACCAGCCCCACCACAGCTCCTGCCTTCAGGCAGGGGAGAGCAATGAGGTTTGAACCTGCTGGTGCAGGAGATCACCCCCAACTAACCACAAGAGGCTGCTCCCAGTGAAACTGCAGGGACAGGTCAGCTCCTGTCTCTCCAGCGGAGATGACAGGTCTAGCTCAGAGCCCGGCTGGCGATGGAGGGCAGGAAGGTCTCATCAAGGTTGTCTGGACCAGCCTCTTCCTGCAGACAGGCCCGAGCCTGCCTTTCCAGCAGGTCTTAAATCAATGTAGGGCTTTGATGGCTACTACAGACACCTTTGTCAGGGGAGGTGGTTGTCTTCCAGCCCCGAGCAAGCCTGGCAAGCTTGGGCTGTTGAGCTGGTGTGCTCTGCAACCACTGACCTGACCTGGAGCTCCTGAGGGACGCTGAGCTGGGGAAAAGGAGTCAGACTGAAGCAGCCGCCGAGCACCACGATGAGAAGCAGGTGGTGGCTCTTCATCGACTGGGTGCATGATGGCCAGGCTGGAGCTGCCAAGCAGTGAATTGGGTCAAGTGGGGGAAAAACAGGAGAGTAAATGCAGCAAGGATGAGATGATCCCGCAGCAAGACACTCATGTGAGGGCAGCGATCCTGTGTGACACCTCCACAAGCTTTGGGATCCACCACATGGGAGAAGCCCACAGCGTAGCCCACCTCTCCGAACAGGGCTGGCAAAGCTGCTCTCCTGCAGCAAGCTCAGACTTAATTGACACGTGTTGAATCTGTTTTTGGGCAATTATGTATTTATATTATGTCAGCAGTTGCCAAGAGCCCAGACATCTGCTCGCTCATCATATGCGAGCCAGGCAGCGCAGAGACTTCTGACCCCGGAGCAGGATGCGGGGCTTCTGCAAACACAGCTGACAGGCAGAAAAGTGCCTCCCCCGCCACAAACCACCCTGTCCCCCCCGGGCATCGCCCTGCTGCCGAGGGTGGCATCATCCTGCTCCAGCGTTAACGAAGCAGCCTGAGTTTATTTCACCAAACTACACTGCAGAAGCCAGGCTCAGCTCCCCAGTGGCTCAAAGGCATCGTGGCATGGGTCAAAGATGAATCATGAGAAAGTTAGGGGGGGGACAAAAAAAAAGCACAAAGTTAAGAAGCCACTGAGTTCACAGGGAGAGGGCAGGGCTGTGCCCCAAGTCAGCGATGGCAACTCACCCCCTGCCCTGCCAGCACCGAGAGCAGCCCGGGTAGAGTCCGTCCCGAGGGACCAGCTCGTCCCCCTGTGCATCGGCCCCAGCCCCTTTTGGCACCAGGAAAAACCAGGGAAGAGGAGTGTGACCCCTGCTGTGTCCCCAGGGAGGGGGACGGGGGGCTGAGGCGCCTCCTCCTCCAAGCAGCACGTCCTCCTCCCCGCTGCCCCTCTCCCGCCATGCACAGCAGCACGCGGCCGTTTTGCAAGACCCAAGCAATTTCAGGCCATTTTAAAGAAGGTTTCACTCCCACCCTTTCGAGCGATGCCTCCCAGCTGAATAACTCAGTTCAGGAATAAATTGCTGTGACCCCTCGCAGCACACAGCTTGGGAAGCCAAGAAGCACCTTCCACACAACCTCGTTAACATGCAAACGAAGATCTCCCAACCGGTGGGTCAGGAGAACGGTGATTCAGCCCTTGGAAAAACACCCCGCGCTCCTCCAGATGAAAGTGCAGCCCAGACACCACCCACCAGCGAGACGAAAGCGCCGGCACAGACCACAGTCTCCAGCCACCCCTCGTCCCCTGGGCTGCCCTCCCACGTGGGATGGGACTGGCAGCACCAGCCATGCCACGTGCCATCGCCGAGCCCGGACAGCACAGTGTCTTCTCTCGGCAGACCATGCCTCTCCTGCTCAGCACTTGGGGATTTCTTTGCTTTCCTCGGCACCAACCAGTCCCTCCAGTCTCACCCGTTCTCCCCTGCCAAAAGCCAAGGCCAATCCATGCCCTTGGCCATGCCAGGGCCCTGCCTGTGCCTACCTGGGGCACCAGCCTCTGGAGATGCCAAAGGGCTAATGCTATCCCAGACCCCTCCAATTGCATCCTGACTCCCTCACACTTCAGCTCCCTCTCCCTGACACCAGCCGCCCGGTAGCACAAGCAGAAATGTCTACCTGTCACCAGCCAGCTGGGAGCCATCCCCTGCTCCCGGGCAGAGCCACGGCTGCCATTCCCCAAGAGCCACCCCCAGTGCCCACCCACCCCAAACCGACTCCAAAGCTCAGCAGGCAGATGGTGATGGCCACCATCACACAACATGCACCGTGCCAGCACCACCACGCTGGCTCTCAGGGACAGGGGTATGTCTCCACTTGTCGGTCCCTTGCCTGACCAGGGACAGCCACACCACCACACAGCACCTTTGTGCCAGTACAGCCTCACAGGGACCCCCCAGCCCCGAGCACAGGCAGGGTGGCAGCCCAGGAGCAACAGGCACAGGAGGGACAGGTCCTCACACCAGCATCCAGTGGCAAAATCATAGAACGGTTTGGGTTGGAAGGGACCTTAAAGATCATTGAGTTCCAACCCCCCTGCCCCGGGCAGGGACACCTCCCACCAGACCAGGTGGCTCCAAGCCCCCTCCAACTTGCCCTTGAACCCCTCCAGGGATGGGGCAGCCACAGCTTCTCTGGGCAGCCTGGGCCAGGCTCTCACCACCCTCACAGTGAAACACACAGAACCTTTGTGCCAGTACAGCCCATCAGCTCACAGGGACCCTGCAGCTCAACCCCACAGCAGTAAAACAGGCAGCCCCCGTGCCAGAAACCATACAGCCACCAGCATCCCTCACCCTACACCCCCCCCAACCCCCCCACCCCCACCAGCTGCCCACATCCCACTGCTCTGGGAAAGGGCCTGGGGGTGAGGGAGTTCATCAAGGCTTCTTGCAAAACCAAAGGCTGCCCAGCTTGGCCTCCTCCCTCACGTCAGGCAGCCCTGTAAAGCCAGGAATGTGCCTCTTCCAGGCAAACACACACCTTTTCAAAGCCACGCTTGCGCTGTCAGCAGAGTTCAGAGCATGCCAGGGGCTGGGAGACAGATTTATGACACCACGGGGCTCCCGGGGCAGTCAGCTCTCCCAGTAAAGGTCCAGCAAGAAGCAGTGGCCGCGGGCAGGGATATCGCAGGAGAGGGGCAGGGGAGACAGCAGGTTGCTTAACATTCAGCACACAGCATCCCCCGCTGCGAGGGCACCTGGGGAACCAGCGCTGACGGGTTTAAGCCACCGCCCAGAGCAACCTCCCCATCCTCCAGCCCCCGACACCGCTCCTTCCCACCCTGCAGGATGTCACTTCCTCCAAAGACTTTCCAAGTACCTTACAAACACCTGGCCTTGGGGAAGGTCATAAAAAAAAGGGCCCCAGGGCAGGGTTGCAGTCACCCTGAGGGGACAGCCCTGAGTAGGGACACCCAAGCTGTGCAGCCCCCAACGCCTCCCCAAGCCCTTCTGCATCACCCAGCCTTCCCGTACCACCCTGACTACCCCTCTCTTGGCAGAGCCACCACCTATGGAGACCCAGGCTCCATCAGCACAACTGTTCCAGAGGGGAACCAGGCTCCCCCAGCTTTTCACAGCCAGCCCACCCTGCACCCACAGCCCCCAGCCCAGCCCAGGGGCTGCACAGGAGCCACGGGGCACAGGAGCCTTGGGGCTCCCCACTTCTTGCCCTGCTTTGGGGCAAAATGGCAGAACCAGGCAGGGAAGCAGCACTGAGGTGGAAGCCCCAAACAAAAGCCTCAACAGAGCTTCAAGACAACTTCCTTCCCCAGGGTGAGGGTGTCAGCCATCTCGGGCAGAGGAACCCCAAAGCAGGGTTCAGCAATGCCCCAAGGCACCCTGGGGCACCCCTCTGCCCAGGGACAGCGTTGGGGGGACCAGGAGGGTGGCAGGACCTCCTGTGCTGCCTGGGGAGGATGCGGGTGATGCCGGAGCAGGCAGGCAGCGGCGGTGGGGATGGTACCCAGAAAGCTCCACCTCTGCCGGTTGCTTAGCGACCAGCATCCCGCAGGAGCCACCTCGCCTGCACATCCCTGCCAGCAGCGCCAGCTCTGCTGCAACGGCTCCAGCAGCCGAGGTGAGACCAGAAACCTCCACCTGGAACCCACCAGCTTCCCCCTTCCCGCTGAAGCAGCGGGGCCTGGCTGTGCTGGGGACACGTTGCAATGTGTCCCTGCACCCGTTGGTCCCCACGTCTCAGCCCCAGCCTTGCCACACACCTAAGGCCTTACAGAAAAGGGAACAAAGCTCTTAGATGAGACAGATGTCCTACCCCAAGTCCAGCTGCTGCCCCCAGAAGCTGATAAATGCTAGACAGGGAAAGGAAAAGGACAAACAGAAGCCACTTCATGCCATCTGAGCCCATCTCAAATAGCCAGCACAGCTGACCTGGAAGGAGCATCTCCCACAGCACCACACAACCCTGCTTTTCCAGGGACACTGATGCACCTGAGCAACCCCATGCTCTGCTCACCATCATCCTTCACAGCTCAGGTCCCTCCAGCAAGTCCCCAAGCTGCAAAGGGCAAATCACAAGCCTCAGCATTGGCTCCTGCTTCCCGACCCATAGAGGCCAACGTACTTGGGATTTTCCAATCCCTCCAAACATCTCAAAATTCCTTTACAGGGAAGAAAATGCTACAAGTTCACAGGAAGAAAAGTAGCAGATCAGTAAGTGACACAGGCAGAAGCTGGAGCTCAAGGAAGAGAACTGCTCTTGCAAACGTTGTCTTGGGCACTGCCTGCTCTTTGTGCTGCTGTTCATCTCACTTGTGAGTGAAGACAGATGAGCTGGAAAGAGGAGCAGGAAATTGCTATGTTAACCATGGAAAATGGAGACTGGAAAATAGACCTTCTGGGGCTTCCTGAAACTGTCCCCAGCACCGGTGTCTCTAGCAGAGGTCCAGCCTCTCCTGGATCAGAGATAAAGAGCAACTCAAGCTTTTCCTTCTGCTCCGTACCTGAAAAGCCGATCAATCATCAGTGCTGCAAGAAATCAATGCGACTGCAAGCACATTGCCCCAGAGTTCCATTGAAAATGCTGAGGGGCTTCCAGGAGCTCTCAGCCCTGCAGTAACAGCCTCCTTGCAGCTTGGCACCGGGCGCCAGCACCGCAGGTGGCAAAGGCCCCGTGCATTGAAGTACCCCAAGATACCTGCAGTTGGGTTTCCAGAGGCTGCTCTCCCAAAGGTCCCCACCTTCCCTTGCACCCTCACCCGGGGCCACACCAGATGGCACAGGAGATGCCACTGTGCTGCCGTGGCCTGGTGTCCTGAGCCCAGCTCACTTACCAGCATCATCAAAACCAAAGGTTTTTGAGTGGAGTAGAATATCTTAGGTGGGTTGGGTTTTTTTTAAGATTTGGGAAAGAGATGCTTTATGCAACAAAAAAGTATCTTTTTTTTAAAAAAAAAAACACACCAATCTAATCTAAAAAACCCCTATTCTTCTTTGAATACAGGTTCAATAAGTCCCAGAAGACTGGTTGAACGGGGCAGCAACCAGGACCCACAGCAAGCTGCTCTGCTCAGCCCCACCTCCCGCTCCCTCCTGCGGCAGGCAGCCGCCTTCTGCCAGAGACCGAGACGGTGACGCCTCTCCAAGAGCAGGCTCGATCTGGTCCTGAGACTACAAACAAAGCCACCTCTTGAGGTGTATTCCATTTGTGTTGTCTAAATCCCAAATGCAAAGCTTTAAGTTATTCCCTCCTCCCCCCCCAGCCTTCAACTGGAAGCCAAAGTCTGAATCACCCCCGGAGGCGCAGGCGGGTCCCCACTGGTGGCAGGCAGCCGGGTGGGTGCAGGTCCTCTCCCGATGCCCGGCCTCACATCTGCCCATGCTGTGCCTGCAGACCCCACACAGGAATCCAGCCCAGGTACGACACCCAGTTTACCCCTTAAAATTGACCCTTTTCATCCCTGGTACCACTCCTCTACATCCATGCGACCAGATGCCAACCCTGCCAGAGGGGTGGTGGGAATCGGGGCCATTTAGCAGACGCACAGATATAATCCTGACAAACAGCTGTACAAACCCATGCCGGGGTCAGAACTGGGAGAGATGCCCGGAGACCCCCAGCTCCCACTGCAGAACTGCTCCAGCCTGGTGTTCTCCCATCCAGCATCGTCCATGCCTCACCCCGGTGGGGACCCACCACTCCAGCCGGCCTCCCAGGCAGGAGGCAGACATTTTCCACTAAGCAAATACTGCTGGTTTTCCCTCGCTCTTCCCCCAACCCTTCCATTTTACCTCTTGGACAATCCTGAGCAGTTGTTTTTCTCGGCTGTTTAATCTCCCTCCAGCTCCCAGAGGATGTACGCTTAGCGCCTGCAGAAGCTCATCCAGCTTTGATGTGTCTCAAATTCTACCCCCAGGCAGGTGACGGGTATTCAGGGAACTTGCACAATTAAATGACAACAGAAGGAAGGGCTGGAGGAGAAGTTTTTAAATAAAAGAAATAAATAAATAAAGGGAGGGGGGAAAAAAAAGCAAACCTGAATGAAGCCTCCTCCCCACTGCACCCAAGGGCAGAGCCTCAGGGAGGGCAGAGCCCGTGGTGACCACCAGTGCCCCCTGCTCTCCTGCCCAGAGAGGAAGGTCCCAGTCCATAGCGCAGGCACCCTGGGCACAAAACCCTGCTCCTGGCACAGGAGGGTGCTGTGGCCAGCCTGAGTGTGGGGAGCAGGGACCCCACTGCCACAGCCAAGTCCCCACCACGGCACAACCCAAGGGAGACGTTTGTCCCTGGCTGGCAGAGGCAGCAGCACTCCCCGGCACACGGCTTGTGCCACGCAGACCTGGGCACCGGCTGGCACGGCTCCTGCCCTCCCAGCTAAACCAGGGCAGCCTCAGCCAGGACTGGGGATGAAAAGCCAGCGGCAGCTCCAGGCTCATCCCAGCCTGACCCCTCTGTCCCACACAGGCCAGCCTGGCAGAGGGGCTACCAGGCAGTGACACCACAGCTGCCAAGAGCACTCTCACCGCAGCATGAGGGGAAAAAGGCAGAGATACCTCCTATACACAGCAGCTGTCCCGGATGGGTTCACTGCTTTCCACTGTGGCCTCCGGACAGTGGGCAGGACAGTCATCCCACAGACCCGAGGAAGGTGTCGGGGGGAACGGTGCAGGGAGCTGCTGGCGGTTACCCAGGGCTGGGCACACAGGTAGAAGGCATGGTGATGGAAGAGGAGTTGTGTGGGTGACAGGATGAGGGGACACAGGCAGGGCTGTAGCCCTGGCAGAGCAGCAACACAGTGTACCCACCTCCGGGCTGGCACAGCACCACGTGCCTCTGCTCGCTGGTCCCTGGTCACCCCTCAGGGACCTGAAGGTGGCCCATGATGGGGCCTTCTAGAAGAAGAGAGATGTCTGGACTTTCCAAGAGACGAGTCTGCCTGTCTCAGTCACCAGGTGGAAGAGCTGAGCAGTGCCAAGGCCACCTGCACCCCACACAGTCTCTCACCCCCTCAGCATCACCCCACCACGGCCAGCAAAAGGGACCCACCTGGGAGATGGCTCTGGAGCACAGCCCCTGATCCATGCCATTAGCACCCACATTCACCCAGCCCTCCCCAGCCTGCCCTGACTTCGGGGCATCCACCCAGGGCACTGGTGTGGCCACGGCCACGGCCACCAGGAGCCGCTGGGATGGGGGCTCCATCACCAATGCCTCTGGGGACGAGGCGGCACACACACCACACAGCACCGCGTCCCCTGCGACAGCATCAGGGACAGCCACTGGGGCTGTGACTGGTGGCAGCGAGGGGGTGGGACAGCGATCCGCCCGGCGCGGCCGCAGCATCCGCATCTCCCCAGCGGCTGAACATCTCCGTCTCCCCGGCAACCCGGGTACCAGCGCCTTCTTACTTGCAGCCGAGCGGTCTTGTGCAGCAAAATCCACCCTGAATCCCTCGCAGGATCAAGGCGGCCCCCTCCTTCCCTCGCCCTCCTGCCCTTCCCATCCAAAATTCATCATTAAAGCATGGCCTTGCGGTGAGGAACAAGCAGCACCACAGCAGGGCCATGGGGAGCGGCAGCACTCCCACTCACCCCGCCAACCACCACCACTGGGTTTACTGGGAGCCTCCGGGCTGTCAGCCTGAGGAACGCAGGATCTGGGCAGCAGCCGCATGAGGAGTGACGGGTGCTGTCTCAGCACCGGGTACCTCAAATGGCCTGAGCCTTTACATGCACATGAGGGCAGGACAAGCATCCTCCAAGTGACACCAGTGACAAAGGGATCCAACCTCACTCTCCATCCAGCACCTCCGGTGGCCTCAAAGGCTCCGAAAGCTCCTCACCACAGCACAAAGCTGCCCTCAGTGCCCCACCAGCTTCTCCATCACCCTACCAAGCGTCCTGCCTGCTTTGCAGGCGGGGAAGGACACACAAGCCAAGACCCGAGTCCTGGGGCAGCATAGGGCTCCAGGAAGAACTGGCCCTTTCCAGAGATCCCTGAGCAACGTCACAGGAGAGAACACACCAGACACGCTGAGGACCCTCTCAATGCTGTGAGCTGAGGCATGACAAGCCCCCAGTCCCCATGGAAGCAGCATCACCTGAGGAAGAACCAGGGAGGCAGGCGAGCCCCAGCATCCAGACCTGCTCTCAAGATGGGGCTGAGCCTGGCAGGCTGCAACATGGGGAGTAGATCCTGCCCCATAGAACCTGCTGGCCTCCCACCCAGCAGCTCTCAGCACATGCTCTTGTAGCTGCTGAGGGTGGGAAGTGGCTCAAATGCTGCTTCACCCCTTGAACAACAGGGAAGAAAGCCAAGAAAGGAAATTCAAAAGCCTCTGTCCCAGAAGAGAGGAGAGAGCCACAAGGGCTGTGGAAGAGCTGGGCTGGGAGAAACCCAGAGAGGTGCCACCACCAGCACTCATCTCTTGGAAGATGATGCCCTGGAGCATACCCACACCAGGGCTGGGTGCTCTCCTGCACGTGGTCCAGCCTCCACATCCACCCCTGGGAGCAAGTCTTGCAGATCCCCACCCCACACTGCGCCTGCTCAGATACTGCCTACGGCTTTGCATCCCTTGGGTCCTGCTGTGCCAAAAAAGCTGCTGAAACACCAATCCCGGGTGGCAAGCCCTCCTCCGCAGGGATCTGAGAACGGACAGCTCTTCCTTTCCACCCAGCCCCAGTGGGACCACCAGTTTAGCAAGGCAGCAGCAGTCCCAGCCCTGCACACACCCTTGGCCAAAACCAGTGGTGAGGGTGGTACATCGCATGGGAACAGACCTCTCCACCCCACCGAGACCTGCCAAGGACTTGGGTGAGTGCCATCAGAGCAGCAGAGCTGCATTTTCCAAGGAAAGCTCCATCTCCTGCTGGGTGTCAAAAGGTGGGACAAGATCCCAGCCCCAGCATGGCTCACAGGCAGAGGAGCCTTCAAGAGCCAGGCAGAGGCGGGCAGAGGCGGGTGGGCATCCCAGCTCACCCCCAGCATGGGGGAAGCCTAGGTCCCGCCTGACGTGATGCAGAAGAGGTTAAAAGTACCAGCCAGAGCAAGCAGGGTGTCTGGCCGGGAGCCAGCCTTTCCCAGGCTGAGTTTGAAGGAGCTGGCAGCTCTCCCCCACCTCCGGGGCACGCATTGCCACATACCGCAAACCTGTTTGCTCAGCCCCGGGCCAAAGCAGCTGGGATGGCACAGAGCAAGCTTCATTGACCGAGGCATGTCTCCCAGAGAGGATGGGCCCCAAATCAAGAGGAAAGTGCAGCAGCAGCCCTGAGCCGGGGCGGGGGGAGCCGGCACGGCCTCCCCAGCGCTGCCAACACCCGCTGCCAGCTCCTGCCGGCTGTGCCGGGCTCCTGCCGCCGCGCGGGGTGAAGGGCAGGCAGGGAAGGACAGGGTCACCCTCCCAACGGCTCCACAACATGGACTGACAGCGTTTCTCCAGCAAAAAGCGATCTGTGCACCCTCCTGGGCCAATTCTTGTAATAAGGATCTCCTCCTGCCCAGGGCGCTGGGGAGGGACCTCTGTGCTCATCTGCACTTCGCAGCCCCTACAAACCGCCTGCGGGCAGAGCCACGGGGCTAAACCATCCCTGTGCTTCCTCCAGAGAGCATGGGGGGCTCTGCTGGCCCCTCCGTGCTTTTTTGGGTAGGGATGGGGCTGCCCAGGAGGGACCATGGTCAAACGGAGCAATCAGACCAGAGAGGGACCAGGTTCTCCAGGGAGACACCGGGATCACCGGTGCAGCAGCCGTCCCTCCTCTCCTACTCCAGTCCTCGGGCAGGAAGCCCTGGGGTCTTCTGGTGCTGCAGAGGGAGGGAGATGGAAGCAAAGGCTGTGATGGTAACACCCTGCTCCCTGAAACCCACTTCACCCAGCTGCAGATACACCCCATGGCTGCTACTGCAGAGCAAAGCACCTCAGATACACAGCAGAAGTGGGCAGGGGGGTTGCAAACCACCGGGGTGACACTGAAGAGCAGCTCCCGCCCCAACTCCAGGTCACCTGCTGCCTCTGCAGCAATCACCACATGTGGACAAAAGCAAGCGGAGAAAGGTAGAGACCACAGTCCAGCCATCTTGCGCTGGGATGAAGCAGCCAGGGGAGATCAGCTGCCTCATGTGCAAGAACAACAGAGAACCAGCCACCCTGGAAGCCACAAGGCCAACCTGTAAGCAGTGTGTTGGAAGAGTGGAGGAGCTCAAGTAGGTGAAGAGCACCTAGAGCAAGGGAAGCCACTGAAGGGAGCCCAGTTCAGGCACCTGCTTGGCCCTACCTTCTCCCATCTTCTCTCTTCTTCCAAAAGAAAGTCCAAGCTCTCTGCCTATAGTCATTGTCCCCTGATCTGCAGCACCAGAAGAACCTTCTTTGGAGTCTAAAGAAGGGCCTACAAAGTTCCATTTCCACCAATGGTCATGTTTTGTGCTCCACTTCCAAGGAAGATGGAGTGGTTCAGTTGGAAGGAACCTACAACAATCATCTAGTCCAAACGATGGATGACCATCTCCTTTGAGCAAGCTTCCCCTTCACCCTTGCCTACCAAATCCCAGCAGCAAGCCCTTCACCACATCCAGGAGGTAGGATACTACATCAGCCGAGAGGGAGCTGTAGGAACACAGAGAAACGAGCAGCTCATCTCCAACACGATCACTGTGCCGTGACGGGAGTGTCACCAACCCTTCCAGAAGTGAAGGGACACCTCCCTCAACACAAAGCAGCACCTGGCCCGTGCTGTACTAGCAAGATTCCTCTTGCCCGGACTTGCCAGGGAGCTGGGACCTACAGGGGACTGGCACAGGCTTGGTGAGTCTGCTCAGAGCACAAAGCCATAAGCAGTTCTGCTGGGCAAGTGCTTCCCCATGTCCTCGGTGCTGGCTCACGACACTCAAAGACACCCAGACCTGGGCCACTGACCCCCAGCTGGACCCAGGACACCAAGGCTACCAGTGAAAGTGAGGGGCTAGCCAGGCACTGGGGTCACCACAGAGGCGGTGTGTGTCCTCCTACTCCCAGTGCCACCTCAGTGCGGGGAACCCCAAGAGGGACTCACCCCCTGATGCAGGGGCACAGCTTCCCACCAGGCATTGCCCAGGAGCTGAACGCTCCCACATCAGCGGTGGCCAGTGCCCAGCCTCCCCAGCAGCCTTCCTCAGGCAGAGGCCCAGAGAAGAAGCACACAGGAAGGAAGGTGGAGGGAAACTGAGGCACACAGTGATGCAGGATCACGTAGAATCATGGAATGGTTAGTGTTGGGAGGGACCTTAAAGACAACCCAGTGCCACCCCCTGTCCTGGGCAGGGACACCTCCCACCACACCAGGTTGCTCCAAGCCCCCTCCAACCTGCCCTTGAACCCCTCCAGGGATGGGGCAGCCACAGCTTCTCGGGGCAACCTGGGCCAGGCTCTCACCACCCTCACACCAAACAAGTTCTTCCCCACATCTCAGCTCCATCTCCCCTCTTCCAGTGTCAAACCCTTCCTCCTCCTCCTCGGGCTCCCCTCCCTGATCCAGAATCCCTCCCCAGCTTCCCTGGAGCCCCTTGAGGGACTGGAAGGGGCTCTAAGGTCTCCCTGGTGCCTTCTCTTCTCCAGGCTGAACCCCCCCAACTCTCTCAGCCCCCCGTCCCAGCAGAGGGGCTCCAGCCCTCCCAGCATCTTCACTACACAATCCACCACTGAAGCTGGGCCTCTGCCTCCACCAATTCCCAAACTGGTCTTCCAGCACCCAAACTCTTCAGCATAGGGAGAGGGGACAAGAAACCTTGTCATTCTGTTTGCTTTCCCTACAGACATGTCCCCAGACATGGGCAGAGGTGGCATCTTGCCGGACCCACAAAGACCCCTCCTGGAGGGATGCTGTTGTAGCACTACTGGTGATACACTGCTCATAAGTAAGGAGCTGCCCCTTGAGAGCCAGGGACACCTCCAGCCCCGAGAAGGACATGGCCACAGCCCATCACCACCCTCAGCACAGACAGGGACCCCGCCTGCTTCCTGGGCACTGCCTGCCTCTGCGCCCTTCACCTCCTGTGGGCAGGAGATGACCCTTGGGGGACAGCAGGGATCCATGGATGGAGTGAGCTCCTGTCACCAGGGAAGGGGCCAGGACGGTGGGGTGCAGCCATGGAGCTCCTCGTCCCCAGTTTTCAGATGACACCACCTCCCTCCCTCCCCGGGCACAGCATGAGGGAGCACGGCCACGTTGCCCTCTGCCCAGGCTCACCTCATGGCCCAGGGGGTGAAAGCAGAAGCCAGACCTTGTCCTCCCAGCTACCCCCGGCCACACACCGCCTGCGGGACACCGGGGAGCAGCTCACGACTGGTTTCACAGGGACGGCACCGTGCAAACTTGCTGGGCACCAGGGCCCTGGAGCGGAGCAGCCCACCCCCCCGGAGGGACCCCGGGGGTCTCCCAGAAAGCCCGCACCACAAACTCCCCACTCTTTCAGGCATCCCAAAGTTTTAATTCTGCAGCTCAGAGCTACCGCTCTCCTCTCCCGTCCTCCACCCCCCAGCTGCCAGCCCCTGCCTGGTCCCTGTGAGCCCGGGGACCTGCTCCCCAGGGTCAGACCCACACCTGATGGAATCCAAGGGCTGGTTTGCAAAGACATCGCCTCCCTCAGATCCGCTGCACGAGAGAGAGCAGGGGAACTCAGCGTTAAGCGTTGATGTCCCCAAAGTCACTCCATCAGCAGGCAAAGACTCAGACAGCCAGTGGGAGCCCTTCTGTTGCCCAACTCTTAACCAAACCATCAAAAAAAAAAATATAATCCCAACACAAAGAAAGCCAGAACAAGCCCAAGCCCAGCAGTTTCATGCTTTGGTGGTAGCAGCCCAGATTTCCAGTCCTGCCAGGGGTTTCTGGCCGAGGAGCCTCCCTCCAGCACCAGCTCCGGGCTGAGCAACCCCTTCTGCACTACAAAACCCACTCAGCCTTACGTGGGATGTGGAAAGGAGAATAAAAGCTTTCAGGAAAACTCACGCTGCTTCCAGGGGCTGCTCCCAGCGCTCTGCTTGGGCAGGATTCAGAACCTGCAAAGAAGAAATCAGATTTGGTTAAAGAGAATTAAAAAAGGCTCTTCCCAGAGCTGATGGCAGAGCAGGGAAGGCCGTTAGCCGGGCTCTCTCCATCACAAGATGGTGCCCGCCCGGCTCCAGCTCTGTGCTCAGGCTCCATACAAATCCGCTCGCTGGAGAATGCAAGATCCAGATTACGTTAGAGGCCGCTTTTACTCTCAAAAAGGCTGATGTGCAAGCAGCACCTTCTCGTGCCGTCGGGCTGCCCGCTGCGTGCGTCGCGAGCCAGCGCTGCTCCTTTGAGTGATAAAAGCCAACATTTACGACAGGCAGTGCCGCAGAACCAACACACCTCCGAGGAGTGAAACAGATACCCTCCTGGCTCACACCGCCGGGCGCTACCCAAGTTCTCCTTTCAGGGCCATCTGTGCCACCCCTTTGTCCCCCGGTCCCTCTGGCGCGGTCCCTGCAGCATCACCAAGGGCAACATCTGGTCACCAGGACTTTTGCTGCGGGCCACAATGCAGGTCAGTGATGCAGGACCTGCTTCTGGACCGGCATCTGCCCCTGCTCACCCGTCCACGGCTCTGGCACATCGGGAGTGAAATCAGCAGTTTTAATAGAAACAGCCCAAATCCTGCAACAGCGTTTTTAGGTGACGGTTTTTTAGGTGACAACTGCATCTGATGGGGGCGGAAGAACTGCCCAGCAGGCACTACAGTCCCACAGCACAGCAGGGATACCTCCTGCTTTTCCAAGGGTTAATTTTCAAACGTCCATTCAACAGGCGAGGACCATCCTCCCCCCGTAAGGCAGAAGTGGAGCAGGCAGCAGGACCCCCCCGTGCAAAGCGCCCACCTCTCCCCCCCGTCCAGCAACAGCCCTCTCCCTCCCCGTGCGGAGCCCAGCACGGCCTGCCCTGGGCAACACCATCCCGAGAGCTCACCCAGGGCACAAAAGCTGCTCCACTTTCCATTTGGACACAGTCCCCGGGCGTCACGGTGACAATTGACCCACCCGTGGCCACGTGGGGCCCTCCCCTCCCAGGCAAGGACAGGACCCGCTGCCATCCCCCCCGGGAGGAAAACCCGATGCAATAAGGCTGGGAGCTTCGGCACCTCCAAGGAAACAAAAATCACCTTTGAGAGGGGGGGAAATTGCACCCCCAAAGGATCTGCAGGGGAGATACGGGGAGAGGAGGGAGTTACACCCCCGTGTGCGTGGTCCTGTCCCACTGTCACTCGAGGGGAGGCACAAGCAGGACGCCATCGGGCACTGGCACGAGGCATGATCTCATGCACCCCTGCCCCCCAGGGATAGATTCCTTCACAGCCACCACGTAGACTGGTTTTACTGGCCCATCTGTCTCACTGTGCGGGGAGCAGGGCTGGGATGCAACACGGAGCATCCCGGTAACCAGCCAGTCAGCACCAGTGCCAGCTGCACCCACAGCCCCAGGTCCCCCCAACCCACAGGCAGCGTGGGGACGGTGTCACAGGGCCCGAACACCTCCATGCCAGTGCCCAGCATGGGAGCTGAGTGGGTATCCGAGTCTCCCAGACCTGGAAACAGCATTTTCCCAACCAACTTGTCATTCTGCAGAGCACACACTGCCCATGGTCCCAGGGAAGCCACCAGCGGGTGGAGGCTACTGTCCCATGCCGTTACCTACGTGCCCACACTCCACCATCCCTGAGCCCAGGACAGACCTCCCTCTCCTTCACCTGCCTGCTCTTCTCCTGCAGCCGCCACTGCCCAGGGGCTAACGAGCCAGAGAGAAGGAGCCTCATCCAGAGCAGACCTCTGCACTCTCTCACAGCAGGACACATGGGTGTCCAACAGGCCAAGCCGGTCTGGGGAACATTCTTCAACGCTCCCACCTCCAGACAGTCTCAAAAAGCTGCAGGGATCTGTGGGGCTCTCTCCCCTCTCCGGCGCAGCCTCTGTGGCCCCGCTCCTATTCTGCCAAGCCTGGAGATTTTTGTGGGTGCCCTATGCTGGTCCCAGGTTCGCGCACCCAGCTTCCTCCCATCCCAGCCCAAGGGTGAGTTGAGAAGCGCAGTGGAGACGGGCAAGCAGACACAGAGCCCAGCACGGGAGCATCCAGCTTCCAACAGACCCCCAAGAAGGGGTGTCACATCAGCTGCCCCCGCACCCAGAGCTCACCAGGGCTGCACCGTGTCCCTCCTGCCAGGGAGGACGGAGGACGCTGTCACCAAAGGCAGGGCGGTGGCACTCGGCGCTCCCCAACCTGCCTCTGCTGCTGCTGCCAAACAAAGCCCCTGAGCTCTCCATCACACACCGACCGTCCCTCCTCGCTGCTGCGTGAAGCCGCGTTCACCGGGGCTGGCTGCACCACAGCGGGCTCTGAGCTATGGACATTATGGGATCTGAGGTACTGCATCAATTAGTATCATATTAATGAAGGGTTTGGAGAATATAAGCAGCGGGAGGGAGACCCTCCCCCAGCTCTGCTCGCTTCTGCCTGCAAACAAGCCAGCAAAAATCCATGCTAGATTGCATCGCGATCTCCTGCCACGCAGCTCTCCCCGGCGCCGGGCTGGTGTGTAAACCATCTCAGCCACAGACAGTGCCCCGGGCTTGAAAACATCCCGGAGTGACCCACATTGTCACAACGGTCGTCATCACCATCATCCAGCCTGACCCTGACGGGGCCAGCGTGGGTGCTGGGACACTCGGGGCAGCCAGACAAAGGCTATGGTCCACGCAAGGGGCAGATCCTGGCCAGCCCCGCTGGATGGGGTTAGGAGGGAGCCACACGCTGAGCCCAGCTCACTCAAATATTAGGCCAGCACGTTGCAAAAATGATGATGATGGGGCCAACAAGGGCAAGGAAGGGGACAAAGATTCATACTGTCCCCTCCACACATCCCCCAGAGCAGGAACATAAACAGGGCAGGGCAGCTTAGCTGAGCACAAAGCACGTTGGGGGGAGAGGTCCAGCCGTGCACAGGTCCACCCTGAGCTGGGACCACATCAGCTCTGCCCAGATGAGAAGGGGCAGCCCAGCCCATGCTCAGCAGGAGGTGACCATGGACCACAGCATCGTGGGCCTTCCAGGTTGCCCTGCTCACACACATGGGGCTGCCACAGGCAGCAGCACCGCACTGGGGTGGGACTGAGCTCCAAAGCTCTTGCAGAAGCCCAGGAGTGGCCAGACAGACTTACAGCAATGGTGGAACTTGCCACAGGATGGACATAGAATCACAGAATGGTCAGTGTTGGAAGGGACCTTAAAGCCCATTCAGTGCCACCCCCTGCCCTGGGCAGGGACACCTCCCACCACACCAGGTTGCTCCAAGCCCCCTCCAACCTGCCCTTGAACCCCTCCAGGGATGGGGCAGCCACAGCTTCTCGGGGCAACCTGGGCCAGGCTCTCACCACCCTCACACCAAACAAGTTCTTCCCCACATCTCAGCTCCATCTCCCCTTTTCAGTTTAAAACCATTTATCTGCACTTTCTCTACATCCTGTAGTACTCGCAGCAGTCACCCTGAAGTACGGCCATGTCACACACAAGACCAAGGTGACCAATGGGGATTTACTCATGCCATACTATCAGAAAGCATTTTTTGGTTCCCTGAAGAAGAGCCCCAGTGAATTTGCAGAAGTAATGGCCCCTGCCTGACGTAGGCATGCGTGTACCCAGATCAGACCTCAAAGAAGGTTTCTCTTCTTCTGGCCAGTTCACTCGGCAGGACCTTCATCCACCAGCAAATCTCCTAAAAGGCAACACTGCTGAAAATTCAGGCTGGAAGTTTCCCACCCCAAAGTCCACCATCAATGCTGGGTTTGAAGCCTTGTCAAAAATTGCACCTTTCCATGGCGAGCAGCAGACCCCGCTGCATGAGCCCCCCTGACGCCTTAACACGGCACTGGAGACCTTCCACACGGAGACCTTCACCGCGTCCCTCCCATCACCAGCAAAGCGGAGACCCAAAGCCATGTCAGGTGCCACACCATCCTACGCTCAGCAGGAGCTCCCGCCAGCAGAAAACACTGCCAGATCAATAGTGCACCTAATTGGAACAGTTAATTGCTTCTCTCATGCGCAGGGGTGCTGCTTCCCCAATAGGATCATTAAGGAGAAGAGCCCGCAGGACCCCTCCCAGCACGGAAGCCCCTCGTGCGTGGCCACCCGGGCGATGGTCCCACGTGGACGGGGCGGGAGGAGGATGCACAGGGCTGGTCCATCCCCTTGGCCCCGCAGCCTGCCTGCCCCTGGCCTGGCCGGGATGGCTTTCTGCTGGCACTCACCCCAGCCAGCACGATGAGCTGATTACAAAGGGGAATGTGTCATTTAAAACGCACAATCAGATTTCCCGGCCCTTCTGCCCATAACAAAATGTCTCGTGAAATGGCTCATTCTGTTCTCCCATAGAAACGTGTTTCCCTTCAAAAGCCTGATATGAAGGAGGGGGGGGGGGGGGGAAGGAAAGACAAAGCTAAAAATATCTTCTGAAAGATACCACAACAGCAACAGATTTGCAGGGAAATGAGGTGGGAAGGGGGCTGTGAATGTGTTAAAATCCTGTTTAATCTCTCCCCAGCCACCTAAAAAATCCACGGAAGGCAGAACCGATACCTCAACATTTCCTTTGTGCGAGAGATGACTCCACCCTGTGTTTTCCTCTCCATCTGATGCCGGGGGAAGGATACCAGCACACATCCCGCTGCCAGGCAGCCAGCGGGGCCGGCAGTGGGTTAGTAGGAGCAGAGGGAGGCAGGCAGGAGCCGGGGGGTGGGAGCTGGCAGCAGGGCTGCGCTGTGAATCCTCATTCACCAGCCCCTCCACGGCAGGATGCGCCTGGTCCCGCTCCCCACCTCAGCACCACCGGCCTTCGGGACCCAGGCTCAGGGGCAGCGAAGCCCAGTTATAGCTGGTGGGCAAAGGGCTGGTTTCTGAAAGGGGGGATGGCGGGGGGACACGGAGCAGATCCTAAACTGCCACCACGTTTCATCTCCACAAAAGAGGCCAAGTGCCCGAGTAAAACTGCTGACCCGCTGGCAACTGCAGATCTGCAGCTTCAGCCTCATTTGTCTCGTGGTTTGAGCACAATAGGGTCATCCCAGTCTCCTCTCTGCGCTGGGGTCACTCCAGACCCCATGTGCAGCTCCCCCAGACACGGCTGCTCCTGCACGGGGCAGACCCTGCCCGGGGCACTGCTGAGCCCCCGGGGAGCTGGTATTGCCCTCCACGGGGCAAAATCAGACCATCAGCAAAAGATGCATAGAATTTCCTCTTCCAGAGCATTCTCACCCGGATTTTAAGGCTCTCTCTACTTCCACCCTCCCAGCCAGCAAACCTGGGAGGGTGCAGGAGCATGCACATGGGCACGCACACGCTACAGGCATGGCCCTGGGTGGGACCAGCAGACGTGAAGTATTTGTACCAAATCACCCACCTAAGGCTCTGTGATGACGGCCCCTTTCCACGCAGACCCACAGCTCCCCATCCAGCGCAAGGAAAGCAAACCTTGGCCCCTGTCTCAGCTGTACAAAAGCTGAGCCCCACAGCTCGTGGCACAGATGCCCCCGTGCACCCCCAAACAGTTCACCTCCTTGCAGCAAGGCACCGCGGAGGGAGCAGCTACCATCCCAGCCAAGGGACATCCACTGCTTCCACAGTGGTAGATGCCATTTCCCACATCTCCTCTTCCTTTTAAGGCCAACTTAGGTCCTGGACAACCCAAGGGCTGGCAGGAGAGGAAAGATGGATCGTCAGCCACAAGGAAATACCACAACATGTCCCATCAAGGATGGTCTCCTGCCACCATGCTTCCCATCTCCTGTAATCCAGACAAGGTGACGTGCATGAGAAGGACTGGTCCAGTGGGCAAGCTGCCTCGCTGGGGGTAGTGAGGCTCAACCCTAGAGACCCAAACGGCAGAGAGTGGGTGCTGGAAAGGAGCTCCCAAGGGAGACTGTCCCCCAGCTCCCACAAATACATACAACTCCTTCCAGGCTCAAGTGACAGCAGGAGCCAACAGTGAGCGTGAGTCCAGGCTCAGACCCCAGTGTCCCCAGGCAGGGGGGGACAGCCAGGGACAGCCCCTCCACCCAGCACCACAGAACCTCCCAGGTCTCCCTCCCGCCATCACCCTGGCTGTGACAACTCCAAATCTGCTGACTCAGAGCCACCCGACTGCTCTAATGAGAACAATAAGCCACGCAGCCATCACTGTCACAGCCTCAGTGCGAGCACATTTTTAGATGCCACATGAGAGTCACATACTCAGAGCTGCACAAGTCTCCCTGCCCAGGAGCTTCCAGCAACCGGGGGAATCGGGAACCTCCGCCGTTCCGCATTTCTTCTTTTGCATCTCTGCTTACACCAGAGCTACAGACTCGGCTCAGCCCTCCAAGTGACAGGCACCGCATGAAAGTCTACTATAGAGCTAAACACAGGCCTTACAGACGCCCACGCGGATCTGCCGCAAAGCCTGAGCCCGTACCCAGCCCATCTCCTCACACGCTGGCATCCCCACCGCTCTCCCAGCTGTCCCGCCGGCGCCGTAGCGCTGTGCCCGAGGCGGCGGGGAAGTGTCCCCGGTCCACAGCCAAACAAAATTAAGGCAAAGGACACTCAAGTGATGTCTGTAAGACCGGGCAGGAAACCTGGAGCAAGCCCGGGAACAGCCAAGCCCACCCCCTGCCCTTTAACCGACAGGCCATTCTCTGTGACTTCCTCATTTAGAAATCCTAATTAGCTATGGGAAAGATAGATTATTTTTTTTTAGGGAAAAAATTAATCAGGCACTTGACTGGTCTGTCTCTGAGAACCTCCTCTAGTAAAGCAGAAGTCAGCAGCAGAGCACAGGCAACACAGAGTGATGCTGGAGCTCTGCACGGGACGAGGGCTCAGTGCTGCCAGCGTGGAAGGTCATTCTGTAAATCAATGAGAGATCCACCAGGACCTCACCAGGACCAAGGTCATCACCCACAGCTTAACGGGGAGCTCAACTGCCTGGGGGAAGACAATCGATTTTAAAGATTTTCCCCATTCTGCACTGCAGTGACTTCTTCACCTGACCCAGCCACCCCTCCTGGCTGCCCAGAAGCCATGTGCCAGAAGACACTTACCCTGGGAGGTGGTTGTGGTGGTGGCAACCGTGGCAGCCACCCAGCAAGCTCCGTGCCTGCACTGGAGAGGAAAGGTGCCAAAACCTTCACCCTCCGCACACCAGGAACACAGGCTGTCTTCTATACTCTTGCTTTTTGACCAGAAATAGAACACTGGACATCAAAACCCTCTTTTAGAAGCTTCCTCCAAACAAAAACACCTCTCCCCTGAGAGTTTTGGAAAATGCTGATTTCTCAAAAATTGGTAAAAATGAAAATTCTGGACAGTTCCAGCTACAGCATCAACAAGCAACCAAAACAGCCAGGGAAGAACACATCACCTGCCACCAAAGCCAGGCTCTGGTGAGCACAAACGCAGGCTCTGCAGCTCACCCGGGGCTGCCCCACACCCCCCGAGACCCCCCGTACCCCTGAGCCCAACCGGGGCTCCCCCGTTTGCAGTGGGGTCTGGTTTGACGGCTGCGTTATCACCCAAAGTTGAGGCTACAGCAATCAACACGGCACAAGGACAGTGCAGAGAAGGGAGATGTGAAAACTCTGCTCCCAGGGGGGGCTGCAGGCGGGGAGGTGCCTCGCACCCCTCAGAGACGGGTTCATTGGGGTCCTTTGACACCAAACACAGAAGTTACCCCTGTGCGAGGAGGGAACGCTTTGGGAGAAAGAGGATGGTTGTGGACCATATGCTACAACAGCCAGGATCTGGCACAGCTTCCAGAACATGCCCTGCATCTCTGCACTCAGCGGGGTCCTCATCGAGAGCATGGCTCTGAGCACCCTGGGGAGACCTCCACAGACAGGCTCCATGCCTACCAATCCAGGCTCAAAAAGAAACACAATTAAAGAGTAATTCCCTTCTTGCAAGAACCATCACCTAAACCCAGCCTTCCCTCAGCTCCAAACTTGCTTGATGGCAACAAGGGCACGCAGCTGAAGGCCACCAGAACAGCTCTCCAGCCTGGCCAGCCATGGTCAAAGGGACCTGGCACACGCCGAGTCCTCCAGCAGGTCGCAAAGGATGCAGAGATCTGCAAGGCAGCCCCAAGGAGCAGACCTTGGAGACAACGTGCTTCCCACATCTTGAGCTGTTTGGAAGCAAAAATCCCCTTGGACAAGCCTAGCATGAGAAAGCTGGAGGGAAAGTGACAGTTCTAAGTGCAGGAAGGAGACTGATGCATGGGCTGGTCTCTCTGGGGATGCTGGAGAAGCCACACCTCATCCACGGCAGCAGAGAGGGGGCTGATCAGGAGTCACCTCACACACCATCTACAGCTGAATCCAACGCAGCTTTTCCATCCCCTGCTCCTGCAGCACACTGCGAGCGCTCAGCCAGCCATACCCAGACCATTGTTTGTCCACAGAAGGGTCCCCACTGTAACACGCTCGGGGCTGGCCACGCCGGGGGAAAACAATGCCAGCGCAGAAACAGCAAGAGAGATAGTGTTTTATACCCAAACCACCGATAGAGAAAAGGGCCAGGCAGGTCCTCTCGTACAATCTCCCGGGTAACCAGCCTATGGAGAAAATGCTGAGCTCAAGGATACCTCCAGAGCCCACCTCCTGCCATATGACGATACTCCAAAAATAACCACAGAAATATGCGAGGATCCATTCCAAGTTGTTCCTGGCTCTCTCCACATTCTCCCTCTAATGTAAATCGTCTCCCTGAAATCACAGCCCGGCAGTTAAAGGCTATTACGGCGACCCGCAGCTCGGGGCCGCGGCTCCCCCGGGGCTGGGCTCATCCCGCCGCAAGGCCGGGATCCCACCCGCGCTGCCGCTTCCCCGCACACTCCGCTTTGCTCCCTGCCCGCTGGGAAGCGCCGCGTCGTCGTGTGTCCCCCCCCCGCCCCGCACAC
>NW_015090802.1:113358-160347 GCF_001431845.1 Calidris pugnax | reverse complement strand
AGGATGATCAGGGGGATGGAGCACCTCTGCTACGAGGACAGGCTGAGGGAGCTGGGGTTGTTCAGCCTGGAGAAGAGGAGGCTCCGGGGAGACCTAATAGCAGCCTTCCAGTACCTGAAGGGAGCCTACAGGAAGGCTGGGGAGAGCCTGTTTAGAAAGGCCTGCAGTGACAGGACGAGGGGCAATGGCTTCAAGCTGGAGGGGAACAGATTTAGGCTGGAGATGAGGAGAGGGTTCTTCACTGTGAGGGTGGTGGAGCACTGGAACAGGTTGCCCAGGGAGGTGGTTGAGGCCCCTTCCCTGGAGATATTCAAGGAGAGGCTCGATGAGGCCCTGGGCAACCTGGTCTAGTTGGGGGTGTCCCTGCTGACTGCGGGGGGGTCGGACTAGATGGCCTTTGGAGGTCCCTTCCAGCCTGGGCAATTCTATGATTCTATGTTTCTATGATCCGCAGCCCGAGTCCTGCCCCGCTGCGGGGAGCAGCCCCGCGTGCCCCGGGCTGCGCTTCTTCACGCAGGGGAGGTGCCTGCAGCAGGGACCGCAGGGGACTCTCCGGAGGGGACAGCGGCCTTGGGGTCTGGGGTCTTGGGAGGGTCTCGGCTCCTGCGCAAGGAGCGTGCCCCATCCTCCCAGCCCCGCTCTCCGCAGCACTGACTGCCCACCAGCCCCGCGGGCAAGCACTGGGCGCTCGCCTTGGTGGTGCAAACCATCTCCTGAGAGAGCCCTGAGGAGGACTTGGGGGTGTTGGTGGATGAGAAGCTCAACAGGAGCTGGCAACGTGCACTCACAGCCCAGAAAGCCGACCACATCCTGGGCTGCACCCCCACCAGTGTGGCCAGCTGGGCGAGGGAGGGGATTCTGCCCCTCTGCCCCACTCTGGGGAGGCCACTGATGAGACCGGTGCACCAGCCGCTCTCCCTGCCAGACCTCACATCCATGAGGAGCATCCTCCTACCACCTCCCCGTGGAGGACCACAGCCCTGGACTGAGGTTCCCTTCCTCAAGGGGTGGGAAGGGTTGGGTGGGGTGGGGGCCATCTCGGCAGGTTTTGCAGCTCCCAAGGGACCCTTCCTGGAGCAGCTGGGGCTGCCCACCCACTGCCCACCGCCCCAGAGCATCGCGTGCAGTGTTTGCGTGAGACACCCATAAGCCAGTCCCCAAAGATCTCCATGTCATCAAGCGACCTGGCTTGTGTATTTTGGGGGTGTCAGGGCAAGCAGGAGATGCAGATGAAAATCAGGGGCAGTTGCTTCACCACACACGTCCACCCACAGCATGGATGCACTGGGTGCACGGATGCACTGGATACAGGGATGCTCTGGGAGCAGGGGTGCACCCGTGTATGGATGGACTGCACGGATGCCCTGGGTGCAGGGATGCCCTGGGTGCAGGGATGCCCTGGATGCAGGGGTGCCGTGGGTGTAGGGGTACGCTGGATGCAGGGGTGTGCTGGATACAGGGATGCCCTGGGTGTGGGGGTGCCGTGGGTACAGGGATGTCCTCGGTACAGGGATGCACTGGATGCACTGCATGGATGCGCTGGATGCAGGGATGCCCTTGGGTCCAGAGATGCACTGAGTGCAGGGATGCCCTGGCTGCGTGGATGCACTGGATACAGGGATGCCCTGGGTGCAGGGATGCCCTTGGGTACAGGGATGCACTGGATACAGGGATGCCCTGGCTGCATGGATGCCCTTGGGTACAAGGATGCCCTTGGGTACAGGGATGCCCTGGGTGCAGGGATGCCCTGGGTGCACTGCATGGCTGTAATGGCCACTATGGCCATAGGTGGAACCTTTGGGGAAGTCAGACTGATGCTCACAAGCCGCAGGAACGAGATAGAGGCGTGCTGCACGCTCAGCCCTCTGCCTCGAAGACACAGAGGACTGAGGGGATGTGTCAGGCCCAGGGTAGCACTGGGTTTGCTTTCCTCCTTCCCGCAGCCTGTGGCTAGTCCTGACTCGGTACCCAGTGCCCACTAGCATTTGCTGCATCACGTAGAGGCTCCAAGCAGCACGTTGTGCCCCTGGACTTCCCTGTGGGGCTTCCCTTTGCCCTGTTATCTGGTGGCACATCTGCCGTTAGCTCCTCTATTGGTCCTCTGAAGCTAGAAGGGTGCAGCTCTGCGCGGGACCCCAGGAAAGGCAGGTCTCCAGCAGGGAGGGGAGTGCCTGGGGACCCTGCCCAGATGGGAAGGTGGGACCTGGCTGCCTCTGCTTGTCCTCTGCAAGCCAGGGCTGGCCCGGGGTGGCTCCTCACCCTGTGTCAGCACACGGTGGCCTGTCTGGCAGCGGTGGGTGCCAGGGCCCTGTGCCAGCTGCCTCCTGGTGCTGCTCCTCAGCTTCCCTTCCACCAGCCTTCGGGAAACCTGCCCTTCCCACTCACACGGGGATCCCGACCCCTTCTCCAGCGGGACTGGGACGAAGCGGTGGGACGAGGCGGGCTTTTTTTCTACTGCTTTATAAAGTGCCTCCTTTATTAGCCACACTGGGGCTTTTTTTTTTCCTGACAAGCCACATACCAGCAGAGAGTACCAGGAACAAAATGGGGCTGCATGGTCCAGTGGTTGGAGCCAAGGCAGCGATGCCAGCAGGATTGTGGGCTCTAATCCCCTGCCGAGCTGTTGACTCACTGTACAAACTGAGGCAGGTCCTGCCTCTTTGTGCCTCTGAGAAGCCCAGCTGGAAAGTTGGGTAAATAGCAGGAACCTCTTGGAAAAAAAACAACCCAGCGCATGGGAGCCAAGCTTGAGGGAGAGCATTCAGTTACAAATAAAAGACATTTCAACTGGCTGCTCTGCTCGGATTCCCCTTGCAGCCATGGCTTTCACCTCCGGCCCTCCACCGCTGTGCGTGGTGAGGGGACGATGCTGAATAAGTGCTTTACCTCGCGACCAGGGTGGCTGCGCTGCCACTGACATCACTCGCAGGTCACGCTGAGCTGCATTCGAAGGGAACTTGCACAGGAGAAAAGTTGCACCGTATTGCTGTGGAAAAATCATTGCAATTGTAGCTCTGTGCAGCGTCCTGAGGACCATCGCTGTCTGTTTTCGCCTTTCAGGTCATTCAAAGGAAAACTAGGGATTTCTGCTCAATGGCTTGGGCTCCAAAATCTAGGAAGAAATAGGATATTTAAATGTTAAATTCACTTCTAAGCGAATTTGGGTCAAATAAGTAAGTGGCAGAGTTATAAGCACAGATACCCTTGGTATGGTTCCCCAGTACCCACCACAGGGAGCGTTCCCCTTGCAAAGCCAAGGAGCCAGAAGAAGAGTGTGTGGAAGAAATTCCTCCAGAGCATCCTGCACTCCCCTTCCCACGCTGGTGCCAACAGCCCAGCCTGAACTGGCCAAAGCTAAAACTGGAAACTCTTCAGCAGTCCTGGAGACATAGAAAGTGCAGCTTATGGCCATACCTGGCCTCACAGCCCTCACCGCCGCAATGAGGAAAAGAGTTTAATCTGCACAAAAAAAAGTCACCTGCGAGCTGTTATCACCCCACCGTGTGCTGGACCCTCTTCTGGTTATTCAATAAGAGATAAATGAGCTTTTCCTGCAGCCCTGTCAGCTTCCTGCTGCAGTGATGGGAGCGATGGAGATACCTGCTCCGGCCACACATTGCAGGCAGGGTGGCAGGGTGGGGACAGTAAGGGTTTTTGTTTTCCTCTAGAAAACATTGAGGAAATGTGAACTTTACAAGGTTTTCAGAAGCTTAACTGGAAACTCAAAGGATTTAAAGAAATTTAAAGCAGCTGACATTGGTTCAGTTATTTTTTTCAGATAAACCAAACGTATTTCCAGAACAGTTAGCTGTTTTAAACACCAAAACCAGCCATTATGCAGCTGGGTGGAACGGCATCTCCACGTGCCCATTGGACGCCAGAGACCTTTGAGCCTCCTGCAAGGGTGATGTGACGAGGAGCCCCGCTCACTGCTGGCCAGCAGTTCCTTGGAAAACCCTGTCTTGGGAGTCAGGTCCTTTTTGTAACCCCAGGGAGGATCTCCTGGCCATGTTCCCACCGTCCGGCAGAATCAACTTGAAACAACAACATAAGAAAACACAAATGCCCGTATAAATAAATGAGGACTGGCATAAATGGCAAGGGCTTGCAGATGTGATATGGTTCAACGTCAGGATGGGTTGGTCACCAGGCTCTTCCCAGATCTCTTTATCATGGGCTCTTGATCAGGGAGTGGAGCGGTAAGTAACAGTTTTAACCAAAAGAGGGTAGATTTAGGTTAGATATTAGGAAGAAATTCTTTGCCTTGAGGGTGGTGAGAGCCTGGCCCAGGTTGCCCAGAGAAGCTGTGGCTGCCCCATCTCTGGATGGGTTCAAGGCCAGGTTGGAGGGGGCTTGGAGGAACCTGATCTGGTGGGAGGTGTCCCTGCCCAGGGCAGGGGGCTTGGACCAGATGATTTTCAAGGTCCCTTCCAACTCTAACCATTCTATGATTCTCTGATTCTCTGACCTCCTTGAGAGTCTCCAAGCTCTTTTATTCCAAAAGTTTTCCCCTTACAATTTGACTCTGCAGCAACTCTGGCCTGGCTTTATGGGTCAGAGAGCAAAGAGGATCAGCACAGCTTCTGGTAGTGGCCCTTGGGCGAATTTCTTCATGGAAACATGCTCTTCTTTGGGGAAGATAGATAAGGCAAGGGTGCAGCTAGGGATCCAGCTTCATAGGTGCAGCTATGAAGAAAGCTCCTCCAAGGAAGAGCACCTTGGAGCTCCACCTTTCAAGCACAGAGCAAACTGTTAATTAGCCCTTGCAACACCAGTGTCAGGGAAGCACACCACCAGTTACTAATAATCATAGAATCATAGAATCATAGAATCATTGAGGTTGGAAGAGACCCTTGGGATCATCGAGTCCAACCATCTGCCCTACTCTACAAAGTCCTCCCCTACACCATGTCCCTCAGCACTGCATCTAAACGTCCCTTCAACACAGCCAGGGATGGTGACTCAACCACCTCCCTGGGCAGCTTATTCCAATGCCCGACCACTCTTTCTGTGAAAAATTCCTTCCTAATGTTCAGTCTAAAGTGTACACAGTCTAAAGTGAACACATCGCAGCGTGTTCTTCATCAGACTTACAAACACAAGGATGCTGCAGAAGTTGAAGAGTGGTTGTGTCCTTCCTCACTTCCAACACTCGTGACCACACACGTGTGTGCAGGCAGGCATGTGTGCTGGTGCCCCTCCAGCTCTGCCCTTGCTGGCAGGAGGCACTGGTGGCCCTGGGGTGAGCCAGCTCTTGGGCTACAGGGCTCAGCCAAGGAGCCGGGTGCACCCAGACCCTTTATTCCATCGAGGCCAGCAGCAGGGAAAAAGGGGTGCGCGTACCCGTGTGCTTTTGGGAGGAGGTTATTTTGGGAATCCCCGCCTGAGCTGCTGCTCGTGCTGATGCTCTGCGATAACAACCTTTCATGCCTCTCGCTTGTTTATGCAGGGCATGAAAAGGCCCTTTGTGCAGCCCGGGGAGCTGGCTGCCAGCTGGGATTAGTGAGACGCTCCCTGTGTGCTCCTCGGCTCCATCCCCCCTCGGCAAAGCGGTACCCGCAGGGAGGCCTGGGGGTGCCCACGGGCTGAGGTGGGCTGGCAGAAATGGTCACCCTGCAGGAGAGGGGGCACAGCTCCTGCTGTGGAGCTCCTGGGCACCTTCTGCCCTTCACACATTTTGGATGATGGGAACACAGCGGTGAGCTCGGGCTGCATCACCTCTGGCAGCTCCAGGTAAAGGTTTCTATCCAAAGAAAACATTTCCAGCTCTTGGTGCCACCTTCCTCCAGGCTGTTCGAGTGGGATCAAAAGCTCAAAGGAGTCCCTGGGACTGAGATGTCTTCAGAGATTTCAGAACAAGTCCTTATTATCCCCGTGTGTCTGGAGGCCTGAAGTCTTGGGGGAAGAGCAGGCCTCCCACTGCCTTCATCCTCTGCTCCCCAAGGAGCAGGATCTGGTACCCAAATGCTGTCAATGACCTTCAGACAGCTGGGCACAACTTCAGATAGTTTTGTGCATGGTGGAGAACTAGAAAGAAAAGGGACAAGAAATCAAGAAATGTATTTTTTAAATTTAACTCATAGAGATTAATGACCTGGGTAACAGTTATGACACATCCCACCTCGACATTCTGCAGGAGTGGGAGGATTGCAGCGGACGGAACTGCAGCAGCCCCAGGAAATAAGGAGGAAGGAATTTTTGCCCACTGTACAGGCAGGGAACCCGAGACCGGGGGCGGGATGTGAGATGCCTGATGCCACCCAGCAGAGCTGTGACAGGGACCGCAGTAACCACAGAAAGCACTTGTGCTACAGCCATCTCAGCAGACCTGTGGGGCAGGTGGGGTCCCCAGCGAGTCCGCAGTGGGGTTAGGAGCCACCAGCAAAGCAAGTGACAATATTGGCAAGGGATGACTCCTGTCCCGTGAGCTGCCAGGGGACGGAGGAAGGGCCGGGCATGTCTTGCTCCCAGCAGCATCCCCAGCCCTCGGGCACGTCCTGCCCCAGGCAGGAGAGAACCCCGTGGGACCCTCTCCTTCCTCAGCTGGGCTTTCTGCATGGACCTGCTGGATGCCATCCTGGGCTGCGAGTGCCCAGAGAGCATCAGTCCCATCCTGTTCAGGAAGGCAGAGAGGCTGAGGCTCTGCCCCCAACTGCGCGACAGGCAGAGCAATGGGATATCCTGTGCCTTTCCATCCCACCACTGCCAGAAAAGTGCAGTTCTCCTGAGGGGAGCCCCTGGCACGGGTCTGACATGCTCTGATTAAAGGCAAGGCTCTGACAGCTTAATTAAGTGCCAGCTTGAAGATGGCAGGGATTGAAGGAAGATGAGGCTGACACCAGCCTGCCCCACTGAGAACAGCTGAGACCCCCAGCAGAAATCTGTGGCACCAAAGAGAAAAAGGGGAAAGATGAAGAACAAGGTGCAAAGCAGGGACCATTCTGCTCCCCCCTCTGCTCATGTCACCGCTCTGAGGCAGGAAAGATTAGGTTGATGTCGCAGCCCCTCCCCAGCAAAGCCTCTTGTCCTCGCACACAGCTCCTGCATCCCTCAGCTGCCCTCGCTGGGATGCTCCTTAACACTGACTGTCTTAACTTGCTCTGCTCTGGGGAGCCTCAGAGGAGGGTGCAATATTAATTACAGCGTTGGAGCGCGAGTGCTGACCTGGGGGGCTGCACCAGCAGAAAATGGTATTTCTGCCCAAGAACCTGACTCTGTACTGCCTAATCTCTCATGCTATTACTTCTCAGAGAAAATGTTTTGAGTCTGTATGGATTTTTCTATGAAGAGTCACTGGCATGAAGGGAACACACACACTCCCCTTCATAAAAATCCCCATCTGTTCTGGATTTCAGGTTACCAGTTACAACCCCCAGTGTCCCAGCTTGTGGAGCCAGGTCACAATGTGAAAATCTCAGCTTCTAACACTTCTGTGTGCAGCAAAGACAGGAAAATCTGAAACCTAAAGGCAGAAAACAAATCAAGAGAGGGTCAACAATGATCTAAGGATCTGTTTATGTGGAAAAGGCAGCAAGCCATGTGGGACTACCACAGTCATCCGGCCTGGTGCCTGGCACAGTGAAGCCTGGAGAACTGGCCCACAGCCTCCCAGGAGGCTCAGGACTGGTGGCTGAGCAGGCACGTGCCCATGGGAGGGACAACCAGCTGAGGAGTGATGGTGAACTCACCGCAGTCCTAAGGAGGTTAATGTATGCTGCTGTAATAATACGCTGTAATAATGCTGCTGTATGAGCAGCATCTCTGCCGTGATTTAAGTATCTCCAATTTCCAGCCACTAGGTCTTGCTGCACGTACCTGGCTGGAGAGTGCTCTGTCACGCACAAGCCTGTCCCCACACTGGTGCCTGCAGCTCCCACGTGCACCTCTGGGCAATCTTCTGGAGAAACCCAACAAGCTGAAGTTCTTCAGTCTGCTGCTGCCAGGAAGGTTCTTCTCACCCCAGCAGGGCTTGCAGCCCTTTTTGGACTTCTTTCATCTTCATACATGATGCCAGTCTGTGGGTTTAAGACACATTTGAGACTCAGTTTCATACAGGAAGGGTTCAGGATGGGTGTAGGAAAAACAACACTTTATCAAGTGTCCCCAGGAGTCTGTGCTCAGTACCTGGGCTGAAGTTATTGAGAAGGTGGGCACAACCCCCTTCCCTGCCAATGAAGAGAGGTGGAGAAGTTGTTGTAGGGATGTTGGTCACAAGGAGCAGACACTTCCCTACAGTATCTTCAAAGTAATTAGTAGACCCCATGGTTACTGACAGTGTCTTCCTGGGATGCCTTCTGAATGAAAGGCATCCACAAAAACTTTCCCCCTGGATACAATGCCATAAAAACACCTGGGCTGAGGGACGTTATGGTGAAGTTAGTGCTGCAAGGACTTGCCAAGGACAATGACAAAGGACTCCAGTCCTGGGATCAGCACATGGGGAGGGCTCAACAGCTTGCAAAACCTCTGCTAAAGCTACGTTTGGTCCTAAACACTCTGGACTGAGGTCTGGATGTTGGCAAGGTGCTTGTGGGTTTGGATGCAGGATACACATGGTTCCCATCTCCTGCCAAAGATCCCAGAGTATGTGCCAGAAATTTACTTGGAGGCATTGCACTGATCGGAAGCAGATCCCCGTGCTGGAGTGTGTTCCAGCCTTCCCTGTATAAAAAGAGATGGATCCCCCGTGTTTTCCCAGCAGCCACAATCACACTGGTCGTCATCAACAGGGTGGCAGGCACTGGGGAAGCCCATGCAGGGCACCTGGGAGGAGTTGTCTGAGCAGAACAGTGATGGGGTTGGCGTTGGCAACCAGAAACCTGTTGGTGTAGGGAACTCCTCACCAGCGAGTACTTTAATGGGGCTCTTGGCATTTTTTTTGTTTACCTGACCCTACAGAGAAGCCCTGAGGCTCATCTTCTTTTCCAGGAGAGGCACTAAACTGCTTACAGCCCCTGTGCTGCAGAGGTGGGCATAGCATGGCGAGATTACACGGGTGGGATTAGGTCAGCTAGAGCCCAAGTTTCTTTTGGGAAGAACAAGGGGATTTATGATCTACCCCTGTCCTGACTGCTCCAGCAGTATCTTACAGACTTCCTCATCCTGAACCTGGAGCACAGAGTGGGCAGGGTGGATGCTGCCAGGTCCTGGCACGGCCAGTGGGAAGCTGGGCAGGAGCAGATGTGCTTGGGGAACAGGTAAGAACCAGTGTCTCTGGGCCTCAGTGAGCAGAAGCCCTGCATGACCACCCCTGGGGACCATCTCCAGAAGAGCAGCATGTCTAGCAGGCAGGGTGCAACTAGGATGGACTCAATCGCCTAGCCCGAGGCAGCATCGTTTGCAAAATGAGTGCTTGGGGCAGTTTCCACCAAGCAGAAGAAGATGGTCCCAACCAGCATCAGAGCCTGCTCTCCCATCTGCTCGTGGTGGAGAGATGGCTGCTGCGGCTGGAGCCTCCTTCACTTAGTGCCCAGCCTGTGCTGCTTGCTGTTCTGACACGGGATCTGTCAAAGGCAGGAAAAGGGCTTAGTTTTCTCTGCAGACAAGAGTTTGGATTGAGGCAGGCTTTGCCCAGGTTGTGTATGTGACCCAGGTCTCGTCAGGGCAGGTGGCTGGGGGCAGGCAGGACAGAATCCCTCCTTGAGGGGCACTCACTCCCTACCAGATCCCAGGCAGCCACCAAGATGAGTTCCTAATGCTTCATCCCAACCCTCAGGAATATCAGCCTTTGGTCTATCTCTGACGGGAAGCAGAGCTCTGCAGACAAACAGCTGCCAGACCCCAGGGAGCCACTCTCCTCTGCTTCCCGTGGCACAAGGGACACTGTCTGCACCTCGCTCCCTCCCCACAGCCAGGACCACCAGATCTCCTGGGGATGGCCATGGGCAGGACAATGCAGGGAGCTCTGCACACTCCTGGGCTCCCAGACCCTGTGCCATTGCCTCCCCACTGTTGTACCCATCCTGGGCACCCCTGAGCCTGGCCTGGGGGTGGTCCCTCTGCAGAAAGGCGCTGGCTCACCCTCTCCCTTGCAGGATGCAGTCAGGGACAGGAGAGCCTCTCCTGGACAACTAACCAGCAGGAGAGAGTCAGGGACACCATGGACCCTGCGAGCAGCCAGATCCAAGCCTGGTTGGATCCCAGGTTTTACTGGCACTACTGGTGCTGGGAGCAGGAGCTTTGCCTGTTGCCTCGCAGCAGGGCAGCTGCTGATGGCTGCTGGACCCACACGGGCAGCTGCCCCAAAGGCGAGAGAGGGCTCCTGCCCCCGGCAGCGCTCCCCATGCCCACTCTCCTGCCTGCCCCACAGCCCTGGCTCATTGCAGCATGGTGAGTGTCCTGCCCAGCCCTCACCCCCCACTCCTGGCCCCGACAGCCGGCAAATTCCCACTGAGACCCAGGGTGAAAGCTGGGCCAGCACTGCTCTTTTAGGTGGTGGCTCTCTCCAGCCTCCCAAACTAGGGATGTTTCTGTCTCCTTGCTGCCCTTGCCAAGTGGCTCCATCTCATATTTGTCCTGCCCTGGAGAACAGGGCTTGCTCCCCCTGACTGGCAGCGGGGGGAAATCCTGTGAACTGGGCCCCAGCATCACCCCACTCAGCTGACACCTACCCAGTGCTGTTTCCCCACTCCAAATGCCTGGGAAGGTGTGGAGAAGGCAGCCCCTCACCACTGGATGTGCTGGCCAGAAGCATCTGGCAGCCTGGGAGAAGTTAATAAGAAAAGCCTGAGCCAATATTGCTAGATTACAGCCGTCTCTTCCAGAGAGGATTAGTGGCCAAATCCCCAGCTATGGGCTTGTGGCTGGACCCCCTGTGCTGGCTGTGCCCGTGGCCGGGAGGGCAGTGCAGGGACCAGACCAGTGCCCGGCCCCAGCTGTGGCCAAATGGCTGCCAGACCCCAGGAGCTGCTCTTCTTTCCTTCCCGTGGCACAAGGGAGACTGTCTGCACCTCGCTCCCTCCCCACAGCCCCAGATCAACAGCCCCCAGCCGGGACCACCAGATCTCCTGGGGAAGCCCATGGGCAGGACGATGCAGGGAGCTCTGCACCCTCCTGGGCTCCCAGACCCTGTGCCATTGCCTCCCCACTGTTGTACCCATCCTGGGCACCCCTGAGCCTGGCCTGGGGGTGGTCCCTCAGCAGAAAGGCACTGGCTCACCCTCTCCCTGTGTCCATCCACCCCAGCCCCTTGCAGGATGTGATTGATGCCCCGGGGGCTCGCTGAGCTCCTCTGCAGCCCTGGCCAGTGGTAGCTCTCCCCGAGGGGCCCAGTCCCACAAGCTGCACAAGAAGGGGGTTGTCAGGCCCTCAGTGAGGCTCTAGTGAGGACACAGGAGCTTTGGCCTCCACCCCATAAATACCATGGGATGAGAGGAGCATCCTCCTGGGGGATGCCACCCCACTGAGACGTGGGAACACAAGCCGGCAGCTGAGCTGATGAGAGAAGTCACGGCTGGGGAAACAAACCCTGTTTTGTCCCAGATTCCTGCCTCCCTGGACTCCGAGCAACCTCCACCGCAGCTTCTGGCACGAGCTGCCCCCGACCCCACGGCCAAGGGCAGAGAGAGCAGCGAGCAGCCATGGGGCTGCCAGGGCTCAGCCCCCACCACACGCTGCGAAAGGACTTCAAACGCCTCCACAGCCGATTTCCCTGGCCCAGGCACCCTGGCAGCAGCACACAGCGAGATCCCAGCCTTATTATTGCTCATCACATACAGGGTCATGAATAATATTTGGAAAATAAAGATCCGTGCACAGCCAGTCCCTGTCAGGGGTGTCCAGCACCCGGCTGGAGCCTCTCCCAGCAGTACAGGATCGGGCTTGAAGGTGGGGGCGTTTTTTCAGGGTATTTATTTGCATTGCTGAGACCCCCAGCCCTCTGCCAGCTTCAGCTGATGCTGCTTAATGGGACCAGAAGTGAGAAGGAGGGAACGGGCCTGAAGGGCCAGCTTGCCCTGGGGCCAGCTTGGCTCCCTGGCCAGGGCTCCTGTGGTCGCTGTGGTCTTGCTTGACCCCTCACAGACAGTGCTGGGCTTGTCCCAGTCCCAGCCCCAGCCCCATGGGCTGGGGGCTGAGCACAGGCTCAGGGAGGGAAGCAGGGGGCTGCTGGGCAAGGACTGGCACCACGGAGGCTTCACACCACTGGCTTGTCCCCTCCAAAGCACACTGCTGGCAGGAGCAAAGAGTCCATGTGTCCGTGGTGTAGGCTGGGCAGGGCAAGGAGGTGCAGGAGGAACCTCTCCTGATGCCTGGTCCTGCCCCAAATGCCCTGGGTGAGGGGCTAGGGGCCCCAGTGCTGGTGGTGGCCACAGAGGCCCTGGGCTCAATGACACAATCCAGCTGGCCAGTTTGAGGGACAGACATACGTAGTCAGCCCTTGGCTGGATGAAGCCCTCACTGATTGCTCTTCTGAGATGCTGGAGCCTGGTGAAGAGCCCAACTGGTGGCAGAGCTGCTGCTGCAACTGGGGGGCACAGGGACCACCAGCCAATGCTGACAGCTGGGTAGTTCTGGGAACACGCTCTTGTCCTTCACAAGGAGATGGGGTGGACATCCCCAGTGCCAATGGTCAGCTGGGGCCAGGGGGACCTACTCCACCCCTTGCATGTCTCCTGGTCATCCTCAACACGTGTGCTGTCCTTCCTTCTGGACCGGGTACAGGAAGATGATGGTTAATGACCTTCGCGAGCAGGCAGCACTGGTAGGCTGTGCCCTGAAGGTGTTCACATGGACAACAAGCCCATATCGCTGGAGTCAGTCAAAGAGTCAAATTTCTGAGAGTCCTCACATGCTAAAATTGAGGCTGTTACATGTGAGACCTGGACCAGATGAAAGCACCAAGGCAGAAATGCCAGTGATTTCCTCTTTGCATACACCAGTTGAGCTGGCTTGTGGGAGCACTGGGAAATTCATCCTGCCCCCTCGGGTTGGTGCTGTGCACGTAAAACACATCTTTCAGCCTTTGCCTTTTTGTCCGCCTGCATGGCAGGAACACCGATGGTGTGCCCAGTGTCGTGCCTGGTGTTGTGCCTGGTGCTGTGCCCAGTGTCATGCCTGGTGGTGTGCCCAATGATGTGCCTGGTGGTGTGCCCAGTGTCATGCCTGGTGGTGTGCCCAGTGGTGTGCCCGGTGTCATGCCCAGTGGTGTGCCCACTGGTGTGCACCGATCCCCTGGCTGACAGATCACCCTGTGGCCAGAGGAGACCCAGACAGACCAGGCTGACACACTCCTCCCCAGCACCAGCTGGCTCCTCACTTCCCCACCCACCAGCGCTGGCTGGCATCGCTCACCAGAGCCAAGGGCCCTGCAGAAACATTGATTTATTTGGGCAGAGGAGAAAGGTTAATGGCTGGCGCTACGAAGAACACTCAGTGAGCTGTGTAGTCAAGGACTGTGCTTTGCAGTGCTGCAAGGGCCGGAGCAGGCTGGAAAGCTCTCTCCTCGTGGCTGCAAAATGTAAGACTATGCCCTGCAAAGGCTCTGCGGGTCTGCCTGTGCTCCTGAAACACAAGCTCCCTGGCAGCAGCTCCAGCATCCCCATGGCGGAGCCATACGTGCTCTGCCTTGGGTCCCGCTGAGTCTTCGGGCCACACGTGCTCAATGAGAAACGTGGGCTGCCAAGACCTGCAAGCAGCCATCACCCCCTGGGACACGGATGGTGATGCCTCAGCCACACATAGCAGGACTCAGGGATCAAGCGTAGGCTGGGGTGATATGCCCACCTAGACCTGATGCCCTGGAAGGGACATTTTCTGGCAAAAGCCCCTTACAGGCATCCTCAAAAATAGCACTCCGAATGTCAGACCTTGAGCCCAAGCCCACGCTGGGCACCAGAGCAGAGCCAGGTCCTGCCTCCTGGTTCCTGCAAGGACCAACGCCAGACGCATCAGAGGGACTGGCAAGGTGCCCATCCCTCAGGCAGATGTGGGACAGCCCGTCCCATGGCAGAACAGGGCCCGATCTCTAACAGCGGTGCTGATTTATCCTCCAAAGGGAGAATTTCCTTCAGAAAGCCGCACTGGTATAAGTCCTCATGATCCACATAAACCCCTCCTCTCCCTCAGCCGCGGAAGGTGGGTATTCTCTGACTGCGTGAGCTCTTTGTGGCTGAAATCGCTGGGATAAATATGAGCTGATCATTTCTATGAAGGGAAGATTTTAGGATGAAAATTAGCATTATCATCTCTTATCAAATGCTGATAGCAACGTTTCCCAGGTCAGCTTTATTCCCCGACAAGACTCGGAGTGGCAAAGGAGCAGCTCCCTGCTGTCACATTTGCAGTCCCGGCCCTGCAGCCCAGGAGCTGCGCAAAGGAGCTGAAATTAGCTGGAAAATGACTCTCGACCAGCCTTGCTAAATTGCCATGAAAATTTAACAACCCAAGCGCAAAGCCTCTTTGCCTGTTTGCTTTTTTCATCATGGGGCAGAGAGAATGGAAATCAAGTGATATTTTAACACGTCAGTCAAAACTGGGGGGGAGATGGGACGCAGGGCTGAGCCAGGCTGCTGCTACCAAAGGGCTCTGCTCCCATGGTCCATGGGTCACCCACCACCTGTCCATGGTTTGTGAACGGCCATCAGCAAAACATGCTGCCCCTTTGCACTCTTACAAGCAGAATCTGACTCTCAAATATATGAAGCTCCCCCCTTTGCACTCTTACAAGCAGAATCTGACCCTCTTCCAAATATATGAAGCTCTGGGTAACAGCTCTGCTTTTAGGGACAGTTGGGGGGAACCTGTGCACCCTTTTTAATTCCTTAGGGACAGTTGGGGGGAACCTGTGCACCCGTTTTAATCAACGATGAGGGAGCTGATGGCCACAGCTCTCGGGGGGCTCCCAGCACCCCATGTCTTGGCACTAGCCACCTGCACCTCAAAGGTGTCTTGTGCATTTGCTGGTAAAGGGCTTGAGGTCCTCCTCCCTACAACCCCCTTCCCACCCACTCTGTCCCCTAAGAAGGAGGTGGGCAGAATTTTGATTTCCAGCCCAGTGGGGAACCCGTTCCCTATGGGTAGCCCTTTTCCTGATGGCAAACCACCAGGTCACTGCAGGCCCCCCACATCCTCAGCTCCATCTACAGCCCTCCATCAGACCAAGCTTTCCCTCGTCCAATAATCTGGTTATCTTTTCAAAGAAGGAGATCAACGATGAGGGAGCTGATGGCCACAGCTCTCGGGGGGCTCCCAGCACCCCATGTCTTGGCACTAGCCACCTGCACCTCAAAGGTGTCTTGTGCATTTGCTGGTAAAGGGCTTGAGGTCCTCCTCCCTACAACCCCCTTCCCACCCACTCTGTCCCCTAAGAAGGAGGTGGGCAGAATTTTGATTTCCAGCCCAGTGGGGAACCCGTTCCCTATGGGTAGCCCTTTTCCTGATGGCAAACCACCAGGTCACTGCAGGCCCCCCACATCCTCAGCTCCATCTACAGCCCTCCATCAGACCAAGCTTCTACATCCTCGAGGTGAAACCAAACCCAGTCCGGACCCTGTCCTGCACCGTGCTGCGGTGGCTGTGGCCGGCTGCCCGTGGCCCACACTGGCCTGGAAAGGTTGCCCTGTCCTTCTGCCATTGGACCCATTGCAAAGCGGGTGCCGGTTCCACCTGGCATGGAGAGAAGTTCACCAGATTCCAACCGGCTCTTGGTTTTTCTTTAACCAAGAGGTTAAAGAAAATGGTGAAGGGCTCCCTATTTGCCAGGAGGAAAACTCCTGGAAGTTAACCATTAACTGGCATCTGATAGAGAAGGAAAGAAACACTCTCTGAGGCTGGAAGTTATTTGCTTCTGTGTCCACCTGGTACTGGGGAGATAACAAATCTTATTTAGCCTGGGTGGACTGCAAGATTACAAGGGAGAGAGGCAGAGCTCCACAAAGCTGAGCACCCAAATGACCCTCAAGAGAAGAGAGAAGGAGGTGGGGAGGGGAGGGTGGGAAGCCATGTGCCCCCAACCCCAGCCTTCACTCCTAGAAAACCTAGTGCCTGATAGAAAGAGATGGCTGTGCCCTGCCAGCAGATCTTACAGACACCCACCCTCCTCCGGATCATCCTCCTCACCCCACTTATCTCTTGCCTTTGCCACTGCGGTGCCCGATTTGGCAGGGGGGCTCCCAGGCTGGCCACAAGGACTGATGGGCAGAGATGGCACAGATGTGTGTGCCTCGTACCCTCGGAAAAGCAGCCCAGCAACCCCTTGGTGGCTGCAGAGTCCCCTTTTCCTCCTCTGGGGATGCCAATGGGGAGTGCTCAGGCTGTCTCCAGGAGAGACTCACAGTTGCCCTCTCTCCACACCCGGAGTAGGGAAGCATTGCCCCCACGGTGGCCCATGCTGGGCTCAGCTGGCCAGCGGGGTGGAGGGCTCGGGAATGGGCTGACACAAATGCAGAGTGGGCTTTCTGGTGACAGCCGGCCCCATCCACGTGATGTTGATGAATGTGGGGCTGGGACAGGATGCAGCACCCTGGCTCAGCTCCTGGCCTGGATGGAGTCAGGAAAGCCATTCAAATGGAAATGTCTTGCTGCTGAGTTAAAAAGCTGGTGCAAGAAGGAGTGAGAATAAAGAGAAAGAGACCGGGAAGGAGGAGGAGCACAGCTGGAGAGATGGGGAAGATGGAGAGCAGGAGCGGTACAGGAGATGAAAGATGATGGAGGAGATGCAAACCAGGCAGAGGGAGATGGGAGAGGAAAGGATGGTGTATGAAAAGGGGAGAACTGGAGGTACAGTTACAAAGCTGGTTTTCCTATTCAGCTCACCAAAATGGTTTCCACCCTCTGCCACTGGGTGAAGACCTCCTTCTCCCATGGCAAGGGGGCAGGCAAGACCCCCACTACCTCCTGTCTCCCCTCTCCCCTGCTCCCTCGGCCCCCAGTGCTGAGTGCTTGGAGGTGGCTCTGTCATGCCCTGCCTGGCCCTGATTTACTGGGAAGTCTCTCCAGCAGGGTCCCTCCGGGGTACCTTGCAGCCCCAAAGGACCACTGGGACTGCCAGGAGCTGCTTTGGCAAAGCTACATCCCAGGCAGCCTCTGATACATCATGATGCGGCCTAAGGAAAATCTCCTTGCAATCCTAATACCTACCCTAAATCTCTCTAGATGCAAATTAAGCCAATTACTGCACAAAATATCCTCGGTAGACCTGAGACCTGAGAATAAATGGTCACTAATCTCTTTCTGGTGATTTTTAGCATTTTAGAAGGCTGTTCTCATATTCCTGCTCAGGTTTCTCCCTTCCAGACCTAGGTAGATTTGGTCTGCTCTTCCTTTTCTTGCAGCTCATGTTTTTTAAACTTCTAACCAATCTTGTAGGCATCTCCTCTGGATTTTCTCCTGTTTGATACCTGCTCCTTATGATGCCCAGCCCAAATCCCTGGTTGAAATTCCCCCCAGGCTGAGCGGAGCAGTGGTGTGGCTGTCCCTGCCTTATGAGGACCACTTTGCTGGTGATGCCTGGCCCACAGCAGCAGAAGGCTGCCAGGCCCCATCAGGAGTCACCCACTGAATCTTCCCAGCACCAGTACTGCTCTCCAGCCACAGAGTCTCCACTCGGTGCATTGCAGGTTGCCTGCTTTGTGTTTGTCGTTACTGAACTGCATTGTATCAATTTCAAGTAATTTCTATGTGGTTGAGTTTTATCTTAAATTCTGATCATCTCACAAAGTCACAGAATCACATGGGGTTGGAAGGGACCTCTGGAGATCATCCAGTCTAACCCCCTGCCAGAGCAGGTCCACCCAGGAACGTGTCCAGGCGGGTTTGAATGTCTCCAGAGATGGAGACTCCCCCACCTCTCTGGGCAGCCTCTGCCAGGGCTCTGCCACCCTCACAGGAAAGAAGTTCCTCCTCATGTTTAGATGGAACTTCTTATGTTCCAGTTTGTGCCCCTTCCCTCTTGTCCTGTCCCTGGGCACCACTGAAAAAAGACTGGCCCCATCCTCCTGACACCCACCCTTTAAGTATTTATAGGCATTGATCAGATCCCCCCTCAGCCTTCTCCTCTCCAGACTAAACTATCTCCTTCAAAGTGTTTGAAGCCCTTTGCTACCTATTATTATTTCAGAGTTTTATAAGCATAATCACAATTCCATCAACCTGGTAGCTAATGAAAATATTGAAGAGGACCTGACCCTGGACAGACCTGATGGGACCTCACTTAACACATCTTCCCAGTCTGACAGCTCTCAGTGTTTCCCAACCAGTTGAGCATTCACCTCAATGATGTTTCAGTTGAGCTCCAGCGCCTGGGCTTCCTGAGAAGCATGTCCTGTGGGGCAGTGGCAAAAACCCATGAAAGTCATGGCAAACCATATCTACTGCTTCTCTTTATCAGCCAGGCTGCTGCATCATCGATGAAAATCAGATTGGTTCAACATGTTGTATTATTGGCGAATCCTTGTTGTCTGTTCCTTATCACATGTTATCACTGAGATGCTTAACATGCGATTGTGTAATAATTTCATTCTGTATCTTTTCAGACACCAAAGTTAGGCTGACTCATGTATTTTCCCTTTTTAATGCTACATGCTTCCTTTTTGCCCTGCTCCAGCCCACAAGTACTTCACCCATGCTCCATATGTTTTCTGAGATAATCGGCAGTGCGGTCAGAGATTACTGCGGCCAGTTCCTTATCTACTCGAGGGCAAATTTTATCAAGCCTTGACAATTTGAATATTCTCATGTTATCTTCTTCAATGTTGTTATTCTGTTCTTGTTCCTAACCTCTTGTCGCTAATGGTAGTCTGGTGACAGTTAACTCTTCTGTAAATATTTAAAGCATAAAAGATATCAAACAATTTAGCCATCTCACATACTATCTGGTATTTGCTTATCTGTCCCGTTTATTTAATCTGGACTTTCCTGGACATATAGATTTTTTTTTTTTTTCTAGGCTTGTACATCTAGGCAGAACTCATTTTCTGCCTTAGTCTGCTTGATTTCATCTCTCCATATTTGTGTTTTCCTCTATATTCATCTTTGTACATATTCTGCCTTCTATGCTGATGTACCCAGCCGATGTTGTCCCACCAGGTCCCTGGGATGCTCAGCTCCTGGGGGATGTTCCCAGCTCTTCCAGTCTGTCCCCTTTGCTGCAGGCGTTCGTATCTGCCCAGCTCAGACATCAGGAGTCTGCACCACGCTCCCTCCTGGAGCCCTGTGACAGCTCCATTGCACCTTCCCACCCCTCCTGGAGACTTTTGTCCAACCTTCTTATTTCTTCTCCTTGGTCCTTGTCATTAGCCTTTTCAAAAAGGAAATAAATCTCTCCTCCCTGGACAGGTACACGGGGTCCTTGGATGCTCTGTCATTCTTCATCAAGCAGGGTCCACCTCTGGCCAGCCATGCTGTGAAGGGAACCAGCCCTCCTTTCTACATCACTTGCACAAACGAATGTATTTAATCCTGCTGGGATGTGCCTTGAGCTCAGAGAACAGCCAGATACTAAATCTTTTGGAGTAGTGCAAAGTACTGGGCACTTCTCTGGAGTGCCTAGAGAAGCTGTGGCTGCCCCATCACTGGAGGGGTTCAAGGCCAGGGCTTGGAGCAAGCTGGTGTGTTGGGAGGTGTCCCTGCTCAGGGCAGGGGGTGGGACTGTATGGTCTTTAAGATCCTTTCCAACCCAAACCATTCAATGAATCTATGATATACATCTCATGGAGCAGGGGAGGGAGGGCAGCTGGGAGTGTCCAAAAGCCACCAAAGGCTTGAGCTGAGCAGCAGCCACGTTATCCTTCCTGCACAAAACTTCCTATACTCAATTTATCCAGATTTCAGAAAGGGAAATCTCAAATTCTTTCATTAAGTGGAGCACTGCAAGGAATAAAATAAAAGTGCCACCTCTGGAAAAGGAAAGCAGCCATGGCTTTTTTTTATTTCTGGTTAGCAAGTGTCACCAAGGTGGAAAGAACTGTTGTAGTCTAATGAGCAGATCTAAAACATTTAATATGGGTCAGTTCGATGTGACATTTCTCTCTGGTGCTATATTGCCTCACTGGTGCTGAGGTTCAGAGCCCAGGCATCCTCAGCTCACCCCTAAAGTCATCTTCTGGGCTGCACCTCCTGGGTCCAACGGATGGTGCAGAGGGAACATGCCAGGGATGCCAGGCAGAGAGCTTAGCTGTGCCCCGTAGGAGTGTGGCAAGGAACGCTGTGGCAGAGCAGAGAGATGAGTTCACGCTCTGCAGGCAGGTCTCCAGCCCTTGGCAGGTAGCACCAGGGATGCCAGAAGGCACTAGTGAAAATCCTCTCTGGGAAGACAGGCAGTTTGGCAGGAATTGCCCCTGCAGGCCATGCCCTCCATCAGGGGTTTTGCTCGGCCTCAGGGATGGTCATCCCCTTGGGTTTGTGCACGGAGCACATACCGCTCCCACTGCAGGTTTGAAGTGATGTTGTACAAGTGCTTTGAACTCTGACTGACAGAGAGGAAGGTAAGTACCCCATTGGGTACTTACCATACATACCATACTGTACATACATACCCCATTGGGGGCCCCAGGACCCCCAGGGTGCTGGTGTTGTTCAGACCCACTGTGTGGAGGGTATGTGTGGGCGGGCAGTGACTGAGGGGCAGTGTTTTGTCAGCAGGATGAGGAAGGAGCACTAATTATTGTTCATGGATCTCATCCTGGAGCCCCCATATGCCAACATGCTGCCCACAGCCTGCTTGGATGGCTGGCAGGACTAGGGAAAGAGGTGCTATCAGGGAGCACATTTGCCTTCCTCCAGAATATCCAGAGCTCAGGCAAGACCTCTCCTTGGCCCCGGGATGGGGCTGCTCAGTATGGTCCTTCATTTCTCTGAGGCACGAGCAGGAGCTTGTGTGGATAAGCAGGTGGAGAAGGCAGAGATCAGGTACCATCAAGTACCGATGTCCTCCAGATGCAGTTGTCACATCGAGAAACCCTGCCCCAGGGCTACAGCACTCGTCTGCCTGGTTTGAAGCTACAAGAAGGGCTCATGGGGAAGGACTTGAGCCTGAGTCAGTATCTGGTCCCATTTGGCCCAGCTGATGGAACCGGACTGAACGTCTTTTCCCTGGCTGTGTCTCTGGCAGTGCTGGGGCCAAGCTGGGTGACAGGGCCACAGGCTGCATTGGTGGCTCTGGGCTGCTGGTGGCCCCAAGGAGCTGCTGCCATGCTGCAGGGTGGGTGAGTGGAGGAGACCCTGAGCTGTTCTGTCAGCCGAGGAGCATCCCACTGTCCCCAGGGCTTGTGACCGGGTCGTGCAGAGTGCGAGGACCTGAGGAACAAGCTCCATGCCTGCCTCTTGGAAGGCTGGTGATGTGGGTGGGAGCTCCAAGCTTGTCAGAGTTAGCGCCTGCTCTTTTGCAGGTGGTGATGCCTTTTTGTTTTTTTGACATGATTGCACCGCCATACCAACACTGAAGAGGCTTTTCTTTACAGTGCTTCCTGCTTGTGCTTCAGGCTCTCCACCCCCTCATTGCAGATGGGTTTGGGCTGCAGGGAGATGAGCATGATGTTCGGGAGGAATCCCTGGAAGTGCTGCTCTCTGCCTGCCAGCCCCAGCCCTGCAACACCCGGTGGTCCCCATGCTCCCAGCATAAGGTTTCTACAGGTCCTTTTCTCCTCGACACCCAGAGGAATGTCTACATTATTATTCCAATCTTTCAGCTCCTGGTCCTTCTCTCTTCTTCTTGCAGCTCCGCAGCAGCATTGCACAGCCCAGGTCCCGATGGCTGAGATGGCTTCAGGTGCTGGTCCACGTGGCAGCACGAGGAGCATCCCCAGTGGTGCTAGACTTCCAGAGGCACCCTGATGCTCCACAATGCACATGAGCTCCAGCAAAGGGGGAACAAGGTGGCTGCGAGGCCCCTGAGCAGCCTCGCTGTTTGCCAGGCAGGCGGGCAAAGGCTGCTCTGCTCGTGGCACCAGCCCGGCAACGCAGCACTGAGGGCTGATCTCCCACAGCCAGACCTTCTGGCACCTGGGCACAGAGGAGAATGCTGCACAAATGGAGTGGGACATATTTCTTGCTCCCCAGTAAATGAATGGAGGGAATATGGGGCAGCAGCAAACCCATTCCATGCTCTCACTCATCGGCTGGGCTCCCGCAGGCTGCGGGAGTCTCAGCCCTGCTCATCTCTCATTGCTGCTCTCTGGAGGGCTAAGCTTTGCCATGCACTATGGGTGGCTGATAGCTGTGGAGGCACTGACAGAGGGGCGGTGGGAAGATCTCCCCTGGGAAGTGGGGAAGGGCACTGGTCCCACCAGACCCTCGGGAAGGCTGCACCAGGGAAGTGATGCCAGAAACCCTCTCACTGGTCCAGCCTGGGCTGCACATCCTCAGGTCCTGGCTCTGGAGTTTTGGGGACACTGGAGGTTGGGTGTGCACCTGAGCTGTGCAGCTCCAGCCTGCTTCCTGGCCGAGTGAGTCAGGAGAGGAAGCAATTAGCTTTGCGGCTGGATGTCTGATGAGTCATTCCTTCTGCAGGCTCCTCTCCAGATCCACTGCAGGCAGCTGTGACATCCTGGGCGCAGGGAGCAGGGACAGGCATCAGGGCAGCTGAGACATCCAGAGGGAGGTGGCAATGCAGGTATGGCCGGGATGACGGCTGTCAGGAGGCATGTCAGACCTCCCCTTTGCTGTCATCCCTCATCCTTCACCTCCCCGATTTGCTGCCAGCTCCTGGGATGCAGAGGCTGTGTCCCCACACTGTCACTGCAGCCCCCTCCCAGCCCAGAGAGCTCCCAGCGGTGGATGTGGCTGCCTGGTCAAGCTGGTGATCTGCTCGACATCACATCTGGCTCGGCAGGACCTGGAACAGGAGATATGCCACAGCAGAGCCTTGCCAAGGAGCTGTGCCAGCTGCTGGGCTGAGGCGTGCTGTAAAAATTGGTAAAGATGGCAGGATCTGGCCAAAAAGATCATCTGCTGCAAAGTTCAAATGCTCAGGGTGAGACACCTTGAGTCAAACTTTCTAAAAGGTCAGGGCCAAGGGCCCAGTGCCTGCAAGGGAGACCAGATTTTCCACAACGCAGCGCTCCCACCAGGCTGGGACCACAAAGCCAGAGGCAGCTTCAGCCCCAGCAAAGCCCAGCCCAGGAGCCGGTGGCTCTGCCTGTCAGATGGGATGCAAACATCAGGACGACAGTTGCCCAGGCATCTTTCAAATGGCAGTGCTTCCCCGCTTGACAAAATAAATCCACGGTACAAATCCAGATTTTGCATGTACCTAAACACAGTTCATGAAGAAATGCAGAGAGCTTGTGGTGGAGTAAAGCAGTAAATACTGGGGATTCCACTTATCGTACAACAAATGGCAAAACAACACTGAACTTCTAAGGCTAGAAAAAAACCAGAAAGCTATTCCTAGATTGAAACAAAACCTGTAAATGGGATGCAGAGTCAGAATTCAGGTTATGTGAGTGCTGGCAAGTCCACGTTTCTCTGGTGATGTAGGATTCTGCTTATAGGAACCTGAATCTGCTTTTCTTGTGATTCCTGTACCCACGCGGTGCTCTCCTTCCTGGCTTCTTCCCAAGTTTACCAGGTTCTTCTTGATTTCTGCTGGTTCCTCTCCCACTGCTACCTCCAATCATCACCGGAGCTCCTGGGGTTGACATAGAAATAACAAATGCAACATTTGCTTGTGATTTCTGTGGGTTTAATGTTTAAGCATTTGTTCTTATGTAGTGTCTCTTAGTTTGGGTTGTAGCTAGCAGTCTTGGTGATAAGATAAAAAAATTCTTTATGTGTGAATTTTCTGGGTTTAGAGAAACCCAAACACTACGATTCATGAAAGACAGGCTGAGAGGCGTGCTGGGTGCCTTGGCTGGAGGCCTCCATGCTCAGTTCTTATTCTGCTTTCCCTCTTTACCATCCTCCAGCATCTCCCTCCTCATTGCATGTTCTCTTGTTCCAGCCTCAGTCTCCTGCTCACCCCTTTCCTCCCTGGTTTGCTGGTTTTCAGTAGTTTTGGCCTGAGCTGATAGCCGAGGGCAGAGAAAAAAAGATAAATATCAGGCTTGTTCTTGAATCAAAGCATGTTTTTCTAAAACTCTGAGAGCAAACAAATCCTTAGAAATCTGGATCCTTCCTCCTCGCTGCAGTACCCCCAGGAAGTGTCATTCTGGACACCTCCTTGTGTCTTTCCTGAGCCACAGCCACCAAGGTCCTACCGCTGGCTCCCACTGGTACAACCAGCAACCCCCCAGGCCCTGGGAATCTCAACTGCAGGAGCCTTCTATGAAGTCCAGCAAAATCTGGGCTAAATACCTGCTGGATGTGAGGAGCAAGGCAAGTTCTGCAAGCTGTGATTGCTCTGGCATGCTCAAGAACTTGTTTGAGACACCCTTGGCCAGTAAGAAAGAGCAAGAAAAGTATTGGGCTGGTGACAGATGAGGAACACCCAAAACCAGCTTGTTTGAGTTCAATCCCTCATCAAAGTTGATGGAAAATAGAGTTCTTTCTCCTTTTGGGTTGCACCTCGCCCTCCTGTGCCTTGGATGGACCCTCCACCCTCAGCACCAGGCTGAGACGGGAGGAACATGGAAACCAAGGCAATGAGACACCTCTACGGGCTTAAGGAAAACCACAGCTCATGTAGAAACCCCAGAGCTCTGCCACCACGATGCTCCATTGCTCACTGGTGCTGAGGGCAGGTGGGAGAAGGACTGAAGAGGGGCCATCCAAAGCCCCGGGCAGTGTCCCATGGCCCATTCACCATGCAATGGGAGCTTCAGGCTGTGAGCACCCCCAGTTTCACCAGTGGTTTTCTGGTTCACCAGCTCCACATGCAAAGCAGGTGCCACCCAGGCACCTCATTAGCACTCATTAAGCTGTTTTCATCTCCTGTGAGCTGGGGAGACATTGCTAGTGGGCAGGGAGAGAGGCGAGGGTGTGCCAGTGGTCACACTGTGAGTCAGGCAGCCCATGGGAGCTCAGGCTTGTGGGTGCCTAGTGTGAGGAGTGGGTGGTACGTCAGTGAAAGAGTGTGGTCCCTGGTGTGCTGCAGCACCACCGCGCTGGTAGCTGAATCATCTTGAAGATCCCCCTGTCCCTAGAGAATGCTCATTAATAGGGACAAGGTGGCCATGGTCCCTCAGTTTGACTTCTGGAGACCTTTATCGTGGGGGGAGCCCAATGTGCCTCTCCTGGGAGCCCAGACTGGCCTCAGTGTGGCTCACTCTCCCCCTGCCTTGAGTCTGGTTCCAGTTTTCTCCTTCACAGCCCACGGCAGAAGAAGGTTCTGGTTGTATCTCCAGGGCTGAATTTCTCACCCTAGGCTGCCAGCTCAATGCAAGAAACCTTCCATGGCCTGGAGTGGCCTGTGCCCCTGGCTAATGGTGAGGATGAAGAGGGGCCACAGCCCCGCTGATCACCCTGCTCTCTCCATCTGCCCTTCACACGAGCAGCAGAGGAGAGCTTGTAGTAACTCACAGGAAACAGCAGCCTGTCACTGCTCTTTCTCATATATAGCCCAGCAGATCCCACAAGTCTGAGCAGTGCATGGTCACAACATCACAACTGGGACATCACAACTGGGATCTGGCAGAGGGATCTGGAAAAGAAAGCCCAGGGTCACATCACACGTCAGCAGCACAGGCAGGGACAGGTCCTGGCTCTGGAGCTCTAGACCAAGCATATAGACCATATGGCTGTGCCTCGTGTATTCCATATGTCTGCTGCTCTGCAGAGCATGTCAGAGGTGTGATGCTCTATGACCTTTTACACAGCTACTACATCACATTTATAACTTTAGGAACCTGACCGTTACTTTCCAACCATTCCCAAAGCCCATGTGAGAAGCCCCAGCTCAGAGGGTCACTGGGAGCACTGGTGATGGGCATTACTCCCTGCTTGGCTGGGATTGGTAAGTTCATAAATACCTATAGGGCTGCAGACCCCTTGGCAAATAAAGATATGTGCATTTCCCAGAGCCCATGTTCCCACAGTACGCAGGCAGCCTTGGGACTTGGAACTATAGGGCTGCAGACCCCTTGGCAAATAAAGATGTGTGCATTTCCCAGAGCCCATGTTCCCACAGTACGCAGGCAGCGTGCAACAGGGGCACCTGCTTGGGAGCCTTTCTGAGCTCCACTGTTCAGCCCAAGGGACCTCAGCATGATCACAACCCCAGGCACAAATACAGGTTGGGTGGAGAATGGCTGGAGAGCAGCCCTGAGGAGAAGGACTTGGGGGTGTTGGTGGATGAGAAGCTCAACATGAGCCGGCAGTGCGCGCTGGCAGCCCAGAGAGCCAACCCCATCCTGGGCTGGACCAAAAGCAGTGTGGCAGCAGGGCCAGGGAGGGGATTCTACCCCTCTGCTCCGCTCTGGTGAGACCCCACCTGGAGTGCTGTGTCCAGCTCTGGAGTCCTCAGCACAGGAAGGACATGGACCTGTTGGAATGGGTCCAGCAGAGGGCCACGACAATGATCAGAAGGCTGGAGCCCCTGTGCTGTGAGGACAGGCTGAGGGAGCTGGGGGGGTTCAGCCTGGAGAAGCAAAGGGTCCAGGGAGACCTTATAGTACCCTTCCAATATCTGAAGGGGGCTACAGAAGAGCTGGAGACCGATTCTTTGTCAGGAAGTGTGGTGACAGGACAAGGGGTGATGGTTTTAAGTCAGAAGAGAGGAGATTTAGATTAGATATTAGGAAGAAATTTTTTCCTGTGAGGGTGGTGAGAGCCTGGTCCAGGTTGCCCAGAGAAGCTGGGGCTGCCCCATCCCTGGAAGTGTTGAAGACCAGGCTGGATGGGGCTTGGAGCAACCTGGTGTGGTGGGAGGTGTCCCTGCCCAGGGCAGGGGGGTTGGAACTTGATGATCTTTAAAGTCCCTTCCAACCCAAACCATTCTATAATTCATTCTATAATTTCTTCTGCTTTTCCATCGCTGTCCGTGGGTATCCAAACCCACCCTGCCCATGGGTATGTAAACCCACCCTGCCCACAGCACTGCACTTCTGCCCACACTGTAGGGAATCATGTCCCAAGAAGCCAGGGGTCCCCACGTACCTGCCTGTCCCTCCCTCCTTTTTGGAAACTCTGGGAGCCTGCCCCGAGCCTGCCCCGAGCCTGCCCAGCCATCACTCCTTGGCATGGCGTGTGCCACAGTCAGAGCGAGGGAAGAGAGAGCAGCGCAGATGGCGTGAGGCAAACAGCAACACACACAATCTGCCCGTGGAAAGCTGAGAGGAAGCAGAACCCTTGGGAGAGCTGAGCAGAGCGGGACGTGCAGGTCCCTGCACCGGTTGTGTCTGGGCGGGTGAAGAGGAGTGGTCTCCAGTGAGGAGCAGCTGCCCCCAAACCACATTTATTGCGTTTGTTCTTAGGTCCCCGTCCACTCTGAAGAGTCTGGCAGCGAGAAGATCGTTGTATTGCAGCCAAGAGTCACAATGCTGTGGCATCCACTGATGGTGAAAACAAGGCTCTGAGGGGTTATGCTGGGAGCCACTGTCCTGTGGGGTGGCTTTGCCAAATCACTTACCCAGTCTGCACATTGGTCCCTTCACCAGTAAAGCAAAACAGGAAACATAACTCTGCTTTCCTTTTAAAATACCAACACCTTGTCTGAGCTGCGAATGCTCATGGGCCATATCCTGAGGGGGAAAAACATATGGCCCTTTTTCTTCCCGGGTTCATACGTGCCTGGAAAAGGGCAGCCTGGGCAATGGTCACCTCCCCAGCTGGGGCACTGGAAGCAGAGCAGCACCCTCCACATAAAGCTGTGTCCTACTGAGAGAAGGCAAAATCTGGCAGGAAAACACAGGCATTACAGGAGCAGACATGACGTTTGGAATATGGCCGTATTTGAGCAGCTACCAAAACTGTCAGAAAACAAGGGAAGAGTTAAATATAAGATGTGGATGGGAGTCCAGAGAAAGAGAGAAAACAGGGGGAGATGTGAGAGAAACTGAGCTCCAGACGTCAGCTGTCAGAGTCGATGCCTTTGCAATGTGAAGTGCAATTGCCTGCCCACACGGAGACTGGTAGAAAGGCAGCAAGGTCCAGAGCTGGGGCTGGGACGTGCCAGGCTGAACACTAACGGTGCCCATTTGCTCCCTTGGTACTTTGCCGTGTTTTTAGTGACACTCATGAACTTTTTTTCCAAGAATCTCTGCCTCCTTCCATGGATGAGGAGGACTCCCCACATGTCTTCTCACCAAGGAGAAGCCAATGAGGAGTTGCTCTTTGTGTGAGGGAGAAGCAGAGATGCATGGAGCTCTGCACTGGGATGGATCATTAACCCAGTATCTGGGATGGGATGGAAGGCACACTGGTGTGGGGGACGTAGTGGTGGGTGTCTGCTACAGACCACCTGATCAGGAAGAAGATGGGCCCTTCTTCAGACAACTGGAAGAAGCCTGATATTTGCAGGTGATGGTCCTCACGTGAGACTTGAACCCCTGCGATATCAGGTGGAGGGATAGCACAAGCAGGGCACAGGCAACCTAGGAGGTTTCTGGAGTGCTCTGGCAACAACTTCCTAGCACAAGTGATGGAGGGGCCAAGGAAGACACTCTGATAGATCTGGTACCTATAAACAAGGAAGAACTGGCCAGGGATGTGAAGAATGAGGGCAGCCTTGGCTGCAGAAAGCATGACAATGTGGAGTTCAGAGTCCTAAGAGAAGGGAGCAGGATCACAAACTAGGACTCAGGAGAGCAGTCTTTGGCCTTTTGAGGGATCTGCTTGGAAGAGTCCCACAGGGTGCAGCCCTGGAGAGAAAAGGCGTCCAGGAAATTATTCGTCTTCTAAGATCAGCTCCTCCAGTCCACCCTGACAAGTAGAGAATCAAGCAAAGGTGACAGGGGCTTGGACAAAGCACTCCTGACAAAACCCATGTGTAAAGAGGAAGCATGTAAGAGGTGGAAGCAGGGAGGACAGTGCAGGGGGAGTGCAAAGACGTTGTCCGGGTGTGCTGGGGTGGGGTCAGGAAAGCCAAAGTCCACCTAGAAATAAGTCTGGCGAGGGACACAAAGGGCAACAAAAAAGGCTGCTACAGGTACAGCATCACCCACAAAGGTGATAAAGGGACAAGAGCATCTCTCCTGTGAGGAAAGTCTGAGGGAGCTGGGGCTGTTGAGCCTGGGTAGGAGAAAGCCCTTGAGGGATCTTATTATTAATGTATATAAATAATTGAAGTTGGGTGCAAAGAGAACAGAGGCACAGTCTTCCCAGTGGTGCCCAGTGCCAGGACAAAAGGCAACAGACACAAACTGAAATACAGAAAATTCTACTTAAACACAAGAAAAAGCTGTTTTACTGTCAGGGTGATTGAACACAGGCGTAGGTTGCCCAGGGAGGTTGTAGCATCTCCATCACTGGAGCTATTCTAAGCACTGGACGTGGCCCTGACCAACCTGCTCCCCTTCACCATGCTTTGAGCAGGGGGTTGAACGAGACACCTCCAGCATTGTCTTCCAACCTCAGCAACTCTGTGGGTCTTTTTTGAGTCATGTCATTTGTTCAGCATCACCAGATGTGTAAAGAAAGGGCTGTCAGATCCTCTGTGGCACCGGGAAAAGACCATCCTTGGCTCAGCCATGTCATGAACACATGCAGAAGATCGTGTCTTTCCAGCAGGAGGGCTACTCCTGCCGCGGCGGAGCCTCCCTGCGACACACCGCTCCGACGGCTCCTCCGCGCACCAGCAAGCGACAGCAGCGTTCCTAAAGGCTTATTGCAAGGTTTTAGGCTGCCGTCAGCTGATCAACTATGGAAGTGTCTTCTTTTTCTCTTCCTGCTCCAGGGATTGGATTGGAAATGCCCCCAAAAACACCCCAGTAAGGTTCAATGCTTATTAATACTTATCAATGCCTATAAATACTTAAAGGGTGGGTTGCAAGAGAATGGGGCCAGTCTTTTTTCAGTGGTGGGGATTTTCAGTTCAGGGGACAGAACAAGAGGAAATGGGCACTAACTGGAACATAAGAAGTTCTATCTAAACATGAGGAGGAACTTCTTTCCTGTGAGGGTGGCAGAGCCCTGGCAGAGGCTGCCCAGGGAGGTGGTAGAGTCTCCTTCTCTGGAGACATTCAAAACCTGCCTGGACACGTTCCTGTGGGACCTGCTCTGGGTGGCCCTGCTCTGGCAGGGGGTTGGACTGGGTGATCTCTAGAGGTCCCTTCCAACTCCATGTGATTCTGTGATTTCAGGGGTGTGGAGGGAGCCTAGCTCAAATATGTCATATAAGCAACTTGTGTTAAATTAAAGCAGCAAAAGTTTTGAACTGCATCAGGAGTGCAGCTGGGTGTGTGGAAGGGTTTGGTTCCCAGAAATGCAGGGCAGCTGAGAAATAGGAACATGTGTTGGCAAGGAGGGAAAGATGCCTCCCTGCACAGAGGCCAGCCCCCGGGAACAGCTCTGTGTGTCGGGGGGAGCCTCGGGGGCACCCCTGGCCCTCGGCAGGGAGCGGGGCTGGCCAATGCTGGGGCTGACAAGGCAAAGACAGTGCGGATGGGAGTGAAGGAAAACAAGAGATATCAAGCCTGCTCAGATGTTCCAGACCCCCAGGCTGGGAGAAGAGGAAATGTATAGGTAATTAAGGCCTATAAAAGAACATCCAAAAAACCAGATCTGTTTTAAGTGAGGGCAAGGGGGGTTAACTGCAGTCATTAACAGGAATACTGATGAGAAAACCAGGGAACTTTGGCCTGTTTTGATCTCAGTTCTGCTAATACAGGAGCTTTAATCATGACGTGTAAATGAGATCTGCTTACCTGCCATCCCCAAGCACAATGGCAATACGTACCAACAGCAGGGCAGCCGTACACCAACCTGTTTCACACACAGGGAAACTGAGGCACAGCAAGAGGCTCTGCGTGCTTTGCAATGGTGCAGGTACTAACATGGGCCATTCTTCTGAAAACAAGCCTGTCTGCGAGGTCCTGGTCCTCAGGGGTTTGGTAGAAGCATTTCCCTTATGCTTGATTTCTTCCTCTCTCAATGAGGTACTGGTCAGATAATAAAGAGGACAGCACGGTGAGTGCAGCAGCATGGTGACCACCAGTCATCCCAGCTCCATCAGGGAAGGGGGGCAGGCGATGCCCATCTCCTCCCACCTCTTTGGGTTGATGTAGATGATCCTTCTCTGCAGAGCCCTGCACCCTGCCAAGGTCCCTCCAGCACAGACAAGAGCCACCACAGTGTAGCTTTCCCCAGTCTAGGACTGGGGAGACCCCACACTCCTGTTGTCCTGGGCACACGATGATTTGGAGACATGAATAAAACCAGTATTCAGCTGTGACACTGGAACACACGTTCATGTTTTCAACATCTTTACGGAGTTTACTGGGCTGTTGCTCTTCCAGCCATCTCTCTCCAGAGGAATGTTGCATGGCTTTGGGGTGGCACAGCCCCAGCATGCACACGTGTTGAGTTTTAACCCCAGCCAGCAACTGGGACCACACAGCCGCTTGCTCGAGGAAAAACTTGTAGGTTGAGATAAAGACAGTTTAATAAGTGAATCAAAAGCCGCACACACGAGCAAAGCAAACCCAGGAGTCCGTTCCCCAGGGGCAGGGGGGGTTCAGCCCCCCCAGGACAGCGGGGCTCCCTCAGCGTAACGGGGACTGGGGCAGACAAACGCCATCGTCCCAGCGTCCCCCCTTCCTCCTCCTGCCCCAGCTTTATCTACTGAGCGTGGAACGTCCCTTTGGTCCTGGGGCTCGGCTGTCCCGGCCCTGTCCCCTCCCAGCTCCTTGTGCCCCCCCAGCCCATGGCTGGCGGGGTGGGGTGAGGAGCAGAATGGCCTTGAGAGCTCAGCAACCACCAAAACACCAGCGCGGTATCGCTGTGTGCCCATCCCAGATCCAAAACACAGCGCTGCCCCAGCTGCTGCAGGAAAGTTAACTCCATCCCAGCTGGAACCATGACAACATGGCAGGGCCTTAACCCCAGTTTAATGCCAAGAGGACCATGCCCTTCTTGCACCCAGGTGCCCTCCCTTGGGTTGGCTTCCAGGTTTCCCCAGCTGTGACAGTGGGGAAATGTTGGCGGCAGCACCCAGGGCCAACAGCCTCCCCTGTGCCATCCCAGACACGGCCCATATGGAGCTTCCACAGCAGCTGGGGGATGGTGGTGTGGTGGCCCCAGGGGCTGGTTTGGAATTTATGGCACCTCTCAGTCCCAGGCAGCTTTGAGTGACATCCTGAGCAAAGTCCTCCAGCCTCTGGCAGGGCTGGTCCCAGCCAGGGGCACCCAGCAGGGACCCCCCATCAGGGCTGGCTGAGCTAAAGGCGAGGATGGTCTCCCAGCACCCCGAGGGGAGCACGTGTCTGTCCACCTGAGCTCAGGCTGAGCCTTCAGCCAGTTCTGGCAAAACCACCCACTTTTACGGGCGAGGAGACTGCTGGAAGTGCTTCCAGCTTTCAAGGGTTCCTGAGTCAGGGTTCAGGCCCCCAGAAACAGGAGTTATTTTGAACTGAGTAGTTTGGGGACTTTTTTATTCTTCTTCTCATTTCTAAACCTGCAATTTTCAATCACCTTGAAAGTTCAAAACTACAAGAGCTGGAGTGGCTATTTCTAAGGAAAAACCCTCAAGATGAAGTTGTGTTCTCCATTCCAGCAACACAATCCTGGGGAAAAACAACAGATAGCATCAGCTGGAAATGTGGCTCTTGCTTCTTGTTTGCCTGGAATTCCATCCATGCTCACAATAAAGGACACTTCACCCAGCCCTGGTTTTGAGAGGCAACATGGTGATAAACCACCTCTCCTGCCCAAGACCACCAGCTGATGCCACCAAGAGCCCCGCGTAGCTGCACTCCAGCTGATCAAAGCAGTCAACCAGGTCAAGTTGGAAGACTAACTCACTTTGACAGTATCCCATCAATCTAAATAACGTATCACAGTTTGCTTGCTAATTGCCTCCATTAAGGATGATTGTGAATCGCTCAGCCACTGGAAGTGTAGGTTTTGATGTGAAGAGGAGCATGTGTTGTGCACAGAAACAGCTCCAATGTCACAATCAACAAGCAACAGCCTGGAATTAATGGGTTTTGCACCCTTGGGGCTCTCAAGCTCAGGAGGAAATAGGTACCTCTCTCCACATAGAAGGGAACCCCCCATGTGAGAGCTGGACAATTCAGGGTGCACCAAGAACAAGAATCATAGAATCATAGAATGGTTAGAGTTGGCAAGGAAGGGTCATTTTTAGAACCATAGAATGGTTTGCGCTGGAAGGGACCTTGAAAATCATTGAGTTCCAATCCCCCTGCCCTGGGCAGGGACACCTCCCACCACACCAGGTTGCTCCAAGACCCCTCTAACCTGGTCTTGAACCCCTCCAGGGATGGGGCAGCCACAGCTTCTCGGGGCAACCTGGGCCAGGCTCTCACCACCCTCACACCAAACAAGTTCTTCCCCACAGCTCAGCTCAGTCTCCCCTCTTTCAGTTTAAAACTGTTCCCCCTCATCCTGTCACTACACTCCCTGACAAAGAGTCCCTCTCCAGCTCTCCTGTAGCCTCCTTCAGGTATTGGAAGACCATTATAAGTTCTCCCCGCAGCCTTCTCTGGAAGTCTCTCAGCCTGTCCTCACAGCAGAGGTTCTCCATCCCTCTGATCATTTCCGCTGGACCCGTTCCAACAGGTCCATGTCCTTCCTGTGCTGAGGACTCCAGAGCTGGACACAGCACTCCAGGTGGGGTCTCACCAGAGCGGAGCAGAGGGGGAGAATCCCCTCCCTGGCCCTGCTGCCACACTGCTTTTGGTCCAGCCCAGGATGGGGTTGGCTCTCTGGGCTGCCAGCACACACTGCCGGCTCATGTTGAGCTTCTCATCCACGAGCACTCCCAAGTCCTTCTCCTCAGGGCTCCTCTCCAGCCATTCTCTGCCCAACCTCCCTGCATGGGAATCCCAAATCAGAAACTGAGTAAAACGCTAGAAGATTGGGATGTTCATCTTGCAGTGAAGTGGGGTAAATTTGTAATGTTGAAGGCAGTGAATAAAATTGCAGTGAACATAACTGTTCATTGAGAGGGTTGGATTAATGAGGTGGTGTTCATTAAAGTGTTTGAAGGTATTAATTTCTCGTAAGAGCTAAGTGTTGTTCTTAGTCCCTCTGCTTTCCGTGGCGATAATGGTTGTCATTTCCAATTGTGCTTGTGCTTATCCTCTAGGAACTGATCCCCATGATGTTCGTAGCTCAAGAGGGGACCTAAAGCTCGATGCAGACTTTACCCAAAATGTGGGCTGCCCACAGCTTCCTCTGGAGCACCCGATGATGGGCAGTGTCAGCAGCATGTTACTGGGCTCTCCAGAGCCACAAGCCAAATCTGGGGAGCTTTGTTAGTGCCCTTCATCACAGCAAACCCCACATCAGTCCCCTGCCGTGGGGCAGGGAGCCTGGGGAGCAGTGCCCAGGGCTGCTGGCTGAGCAGTGCAGGCAGCTGCCTCCTCCCCTCCCTCCACTGGCACCAGCACCCCCTCACCTCCCTGGGGAGAAGGGGGTTTGTTTGATGGACACTGGCACAGAGGAGCTGGTGTTCCCATTTAGAACCACAGAATGGTTTGGGTTGGAAGGTCTTTAAAGACCATCTAAAGACCATCTAGTCCACACACCCCCTGCCATGAGCAGGGGCATCTTCAACTAGAGCAGGTTGCTCAAAAGCCGATCCAACCTGGCCTTGAACACCTCTAGGGATGGGGCATCAACCACCACTCTGGGCAACCTGGGCCAGGGTCTCACCACCCTCACAGTAAAAAATGTCTTCCTTGTATCTAGTTTGAATCTCCCCTCTTTCAGTTTAAAACTATTCCCCCTCGTCCTACGGCTCCCCTTCCTGATCACAAGTCCCTCCCCATCTCTCCTGGAGCCCCTTGAGGGACTGGAAGGGGCTCCAAGGTCTCCCTGGAGCCTTCTCTTCTCCAGATTGAACCCCCCAACTCCCTCAGCCCCCCCTCCCAGCAGAGGGGCTCCAGCCCCCCCTGCATCTCCGTGGCCTCCTCTGGCCCCGCTCCAACAGCTCCATGTCCTTCTGCTGTTGGTGGCCCCAGAGCTGGAGGCAGCACTGCAGGGGAGTCTCCCCAGAGTGGGGCAGAGGGGCAGAAGCCCCCTCTCCCTGCTGGCCACACTGCTGGGGATGCAGCCCAGGACATGGTTGGCTTTCTGGGATGCCAGCACATGTTGCATGTTCATGGCCAGCTTTTCATCTACCAGTACCCCCAGGTCCTTCTCGCCAGAGCCGGTCTCTGTGCCATTTGAAGGGGACTTCTGCAAAAGACAGCAGGGTTAAAGCAACGTCCCATTTTCCTGTCCCCAGGCTGTTCTCCAGTACGTTTCTGTGCCCCTGCCTGGGTGTCTGGCAGGCAATTTTCACCACAGATGCATTAACAGGCAGAGAGCTGCTAACACTGCGCAGCCTCGCCGGCACAGTATGGGGAAAACATGGCCTGGGAAAAACAAGGGTTATCCAGCAGCCTTCCCTCCGGCAGTGACAGATCATGAGCTCTCCAGCCCCCCGTTCCAGCTGGAAAGCAGCTGGTGGGAACTCACCCCAGAGGGGAAACTGAGGCAGAAGTGAAATGACTTGCCCGAGGTGAGATAGGAGGTAGGAGGTGCCTTGAGCCTCTCATTGAGGTTTTGTCCACCTGTTTTTTTTAATTCTTCCTTTCCGGCCCAGCTTCCCTGACACACGATGTCTGACACTAGGCATTGGCCATGCTGTCTCTGCAGCAGAGCAGCGGCGCAGGCAAGTACCGCTCTGCCCACTTCTGCCCTGCATTAGTGCTGTCTCTGCTGACAGGTGAGGGGGAAAGCAGTCAGTGGGAGCCCTGGAAAGAAGAAAACATGATGAGCAAATCCCGGTCGTTAAGATGTGAGGTTTGCTTCATTTTCCTTCTCTTTCAATCCGGAGGGATTAGCAGCAGCCAGATAAGAGACCTGCCAAAGCACTTCCAGCAGCTTGGACTGGAGTTAACTTCCAGCCGAGGCGATTTCTGAAAGCGTGGGCATCTCTCTGCGGCACACTCCGACAAAGAAAAAAAAAAAAAAAAGGAGGGTCAGAGAGGAAGCTGCTCTGGAAGCTTTTCTTGCATGAAGAATGGCTTTCCCCCAGCAGCGCTGCCGGGCCCCGACAGCCGTGTCCCCATCTCACCCGTGAGCGCTGCCGGGGGGCTGGTATTTATACAGCTCTTCAAAGTCTGCCAGGCTTTCGCCAAGCCCAGAGAAGGGCTCAGCGTGGTCCCTGCCCTGGGCACCCCGGTTTGCCACACACCCAGGGGACATGATACTGGTGGTAGCCCTGCTCTCCCAGGGGTGCAGAGGTGGAGATGGAGCAAAACGTGACCCTGAGCACTGAGACTGCACAGTTTGGGCTCTCAGAACACGCACCGTTTGTTCTCAGCTCATAAAGGGGGCTCTTTTCCCAGGGATGCTGCCTTTGGCTCTCTGGGGGTCTCATCAGCCATTCTAGCCTGCCTCTGCCATGGCGAGGGGGGGGGGATGTTTTGCTTTTGGGTGAAAGCCGAGCTCTTCACCAGCCTCCGGGATGTGGAGCTCCAGCAGGGACCAGGAGTGCTGTGAGGCTGCAGGGACCGGTGTGAGATGGCCGTGCAATCACCCCAGTGGGCCAAGCTGTGGGCAGGACTGTGGATGGGGGTTTCACACTGGTTGGGGTTGGGACAGGTGTTGGCACGAGCTCAGGGTGCACAGGAGCAGATGGGAGCCACGGGCAACTCACCCTCCTCAGCCCAGCACTGCTGCTGCTGTTTTTAAAGCCAGACCAGTGAGGCTGTGTTTTTTTGGAGCACCAAACCGGGAGGTCACATCCCTGTGGCTGTGATGTCTCCACGCACAGGGCAACAGAAGACAGCTGGGCCTTTTTAATTTAAGTATGTCAGAATAGGGGACCAAAGGCTCCTTTTCTGTTTCTTCATCTTCCAACTGCTGCTTTGAAGAGCAGGAGCATCAATGGGGACGGTCAGGGAGGGGAAGAGGCAGCTCTGGCGGCACAAAGGCAGGAGAGAGGGAGCAGGGAACCATGAGCAGGGACAGAGGCAGAGGGGTCTTAGGGACAGGAGGCAGAGGTGGATGTTGGCTCTGCCCATGTCCGTACCCCTCCACCCCGTCCTCTCTCCAGCTGCCCAGTGAGGATAACACCAGGGATGTGGGGTCTTCCCAATGCCAATGCTCTCACCTGTGGAGCCATCCAAACACCTTCCCAGGAAACTAAGTGTTAGTCTAAGTGTTCCAAGCCTCTTCTGGGCTCTCTCTGCCCACCCCCAGAGCTGGAGGCTGCCAGGAGCAAATTCAGCCTCACGAATGCTGCTGTGTGTGTAGGTTCAGGCTTTCCTTTCCTCCACGGGTGTATGTCCTGGTTTGAGTGACGCAGGACTAATTAGTCTTCCAGTGATTTTACTTTTCAGTAAAGTGCCTTCTAATGCCTGGGAAAACTGTTCTTTCAGAATAATCTAGTGTGATTTTGTGAAAATATTTACTTTACAGCCAGCTCTGGGATGTAGGTTTCAAAGTCTCATTATTTTCAAGATCTCCAGGGGCAAGGATGAGGAGGAGCGAGACCCGGGCACTTGACCCAGGCTGCCAACAGGATTGGTTCATACCATGAACGCCACATTCAATATAAATTAGAAAGTTTGCTGCATAGTGCCCTCTCCCTCGACAGTGGTGGGTCCAGAGAACTCCTTGCCCCGGTGCCAGAGGCCTGAGCCCTTCCCTTCCTCCCGCAGCCGCAGCGCTCACGGGGGCCCACATTTGCTGTCCCTGCTGGGAGTGCACGGCTTCTGCTGGGGAATGGGCTGGGGATAGTCCTTGGGTATGTTAGATTGGGATCAGGATCAATACTGGTTCTTTAGTGTTATTAATGTCAATTATTCAGTCATAGTCTATTAAATCTGTTTATATTTCAACCCTTGTGTTTCCTTGCTTTTCCCTGCTTCCCCTTCCCAGCTGGGGAGAGGTCATTGGGTGGTAGAATGAGTGTCTAAATGACAATAAATTGTTGTGGGTTCCTCAGACTGTAGCAGTGTAACAGCATCCATCCTTCCTAGCATCCTACAGCCCTACAGAACTGTGGAAGATTTCCAGGGAAGACAATATGCATATCAATCACAGCTGGCCCCCTCAGAGCAGCCCGAGCATGGCACCAAGGCCATGCTCTGCCTCTGTCCCTGGAGCTTCTCCACAGTTTTCCAGGGATTTCCCTGCTCCCCCTGACCTGCTCCTTGGCTGCAAAGGCTCATTGTCCCTGTTTTATTAGGAAGAAGCCACGGGCCCATGTTTTAAGTAAGGCCTGAGACTGTGGATGCCTCTAGATCTGGGCACCTGAACTGAAATGCCCATGGGCTGGCTTTCGTGGAGCTGTTTGCAGATGCAGCGAGATGCCCAAAGGCTGCCTGGACCACCCTCTGGGATGGAGGCAGATGCTTGGGAAGGCTTCAGCGCCCTTCCTGCCAAGTGCCCAAGCAGCTCCTCCAGGCCCCAAAATGCCTTTGAAAATGTGGTCCCCTGCATTAAGCACACTGAACCCCAGTGCAGCCTCTGTGAGCTGCCCATCCTGCGGTCCCACATGGCCTCACCGGGGGGGTCCCTTGTCCAAACAATGGCAAAACCCCTGACTGCACATCTGCCATCAACCCCTGTGCTGCCAGGCGCTCCCACAGCAACTCCAAGGTCAATTCCAGCATGGATGCTCCGAGATAGATGACTACATGTCCCTGTTGGGAACCGGGCAGGATCAGGCCTCCATGGCCAGAAGCCGTGGCTGTGGCTGTCAGGGATGCTCCATGTCCCCGTGTCACGTGGGCGGGTGGCCGGCGGGGGCCGGGCTGGGATCAGAAAGCTCCATGTGGAGCTCTGTGCTGAGCTGGGTGCTCTGCTCCACATGGACAGCTCACACGGGGTGGGGATTTTGCTCTGGAGCACTTCTGACATGAAACCCCCCTTCTCAGGGGAAGCCCAGAGACACTTCCCACATCCATTTCACCACTGCGAGAGGGTGACCCGACTCTCCATCTTAAACCTCCCAACATTGAGTCTTTGATAGCAGGGGTCTGCTTGGTATGAATGGGGACTCTTCTGCCTCTTGAGGGGCACTATCAATTCTTCACGCTCCACTCCAGGACCTGCTGTGCTTCAGCACTGCCCCAGGCTGCGGGTCATAGGAAAGGGTGGCACCACTCAGTGGCTTTTTTTTAATTTCATCTATTATTATTGTATTATTGATTATTGAATTATTGAATTATTCCATAATTATTGAATTATTATTCATTTTCTTCTCCTGCAGAAGGGGAAACTCTTCTCTCTTCCAGTCCAAACCAGGAAACTTTAAATCATGATGGTATTTTCTTTTATTTTTTTATTCATTTTCTTTCTTTCTCAACCTGTTGGAGCAGGGCCAGAGGAGGCCACAGAGATGCTGGGGGGGCTGGAGCCTCTCTGCTGTAAGGACAGCCTGAGAGAGTTGGGGGGGTTCAACCTGGAGAAGAGAAGGCTCCAGGGAGACCTTAGAGCCCCTTCCAGTCCCTCAAGGGGCTCCAGGAGAGATGGGGAGGGACTCGTGGGCAGGGAGGGGAGCCATAGGAGGAGGGGGAAGGGTTTTAAACTGAAGGAGGGGGGACTGAGATGAGATCTCAGGAAGAAATTCTCTGCTGTGAGGGTGGTGAGAGCCTGGCCCAGGTCGCCCAGAGAACCTGTGGCTGCCCCATCCCTGGAGGGGTTCAAGGCCAGGTTGGAGGGGGCTTTGAGAAATGTGAAAAATGTCCCTGCTCATGGCAGGGGGTTGGACTGAATAATCTTTAAAGGTCCATTCCAACCCAAACCATCCTGTGTAGCCATGTGCTTTCCCAATGGGGAACACCACAGGGAATCCTACAAGTCACAAATAGCATGTTCCCCCAGCTGACCTGCTCCCACCCAGACACCAGTCACTGGGCCTGGAGAACCTGGTAGCAGCGGGGATGGACGGACGGACACGTGGCTGCAGCTTCCACCTCCTCCTTGGGGTCAGACAAACGTGGCACACACCAAGTGGAATTGTACCTGGCCAAAGAGAAGAAGCCAAGGATCAGAACCCGACCCAAGGAGGGTAAATAACTCTGATTTCGGAACCTGAAGCAAGGTTGACACCGCATGTCTGCAGCACAAAGCGGTGTGTGAAGTGACCTGTGCCATCTGCTTGTCAGAGGGACCTTCACTCCAGAGTTGGTGCTACAGTTGAGATGCTCCTGGAGTTTCAAGTGCCTCTTCAGGTTGGTAGGTGGAGGGTGACCTTTCTCCAAGGAGCAGCACAGATCGTCTTCCCTTTCCTTCTTTGTTCTGGGCTCTTGTCAAGGTAAGCAGGGATTGTGACACCAAAACACAGTTCTTCACGTTAAGTTCTTATGTCTCATATCAAAGGAGAAACACTCTTTGTCCTGGAGGATGGAAAGTAGCTAATGAAAGATTTAATTGCCCTGTCTAGTGAGGGAGGGAGAGTAGCAGTTACTCACCTCTCTCTCACACCAAGTCCCCAGACAGCACCAGGAACTCGGGCTTCCTTTGATATGATAATCTTGCCATTTAGGACAGAGGAAAACACAAAGTCAAAGGGGCTGAGGAAAACCAGACAGGCACAAGAAAACCAGTATCATACCTCCTGGTTCCTTCTCCCGCGCAAGGGAGGCAGCAGAGACTAATGGGCAGAGTGCCGCGGAGCCTGGGTGCTTTTCTCCAGGGGCAGGGACCTGACGTGCACCCAGGGTGTACTCCTTCAGCCCTCACATCCTGTCCCAACGGCTGCCACCTTTGGAAATGACCAACATCGGAGAGAACACTTGAGGTACATCTGCCTTCGAGGACCGTGAGCTGCAGGGAGCGTCTGCCAAGAGTCTCATTGAAATCGTGGAACACTTGAGGTACATCTGCCTTCGAGGACTGTGAGCTGCAGGGAGCACCTGCCAAGAGTCTCATTGAAATCGTGCTTCACTCCGAGGGTGGTGAGAGCCTGGCCCAGGTTGCCCAGAGAAGCTGTGGCTGCCCCATCCCTGGAGGGGTTCAAGGGCAGGTTGGAGGGGGCTTGGAGCAACCTGGTGTGGTGGGAGGTGTCCCTGCCCAGGGCAGGGGGTGGCACTGGGTGGGCTTTAAGGTCCCTTCCAATCCTGACCATTCCGTGATTCTGTGAAATACCCAAAGGGGTCAGATTTTCACCCCTGGCAGTGATCTTGCATCATCCCCAAAGGATAAGCAGGATCACATGCAGCCTGTGCACAGGCATCCCGTAGTTGGCCTCTGAAGTGTGGCAGCTGCTTTCAGCCCCTGGAGAGCCCACACAAGGAGAAACTCAGAGAGTTCCCATGTGAAGCCAGAGGAGAGAGAGGGAAGCAGGATTGCCATTTTTCAGGAAATTTTGACATTTTGAAATTCCTCTTAAGGCAGACAGGCGAAAGAAAAAAAGTCACATTCACATTTTCATGCCAAAAATCATTTTGGAAGCGCTACATTTCAACAACGTTGGTACATTTCCTTCTGATACTTTAAAATGTTGCATTATAATATAATTCACAATATAAAAAAGCTCTTGGAATAATAAGGTGCTTTAAAGGAAGGTTTTTTTTCAAAACTAGAAGTCGCTGACATTGACAATTCATACAGAAAGTCTGATTTCAGTGAAACAACTTCCAGAGAAATATGTCCTGGAGGAAAATATTCCTCCAGCTCTTGTGTGAGCTGGGTTATCTCAGAGCATTAGGTGGGTCGTGGGGGCTCTCCCGTCCCTGGCAGAAGCTAGGTAGGAGGAGGGGCTGTATCTTGCTTTCTGCAGCTGTGGCCTACAAACGTGGGCAAGCAAAGGAGGTTAGAGCTGCAGAGGGGGCTGCTCAGGGTGCTGCTGGCTCAGAGGTGCTCTCTGGCTCCTGCCAGATGATCCGTCCCTTGGCACATCCATCAATCAGCAGCTGATGACTTCCTGGTCCTTCTCCGGCCATTCATTAATTTTTCCCAATAACAGTGTTCTTCCAGAAACAACCATTCCTCTCTCTGCACAGCACACTAGGGATCTTTCAGTCTTCTTGTGGTGTGCTAAGGGCCAGCGAGAAGGGTCTCCATCTCCAAGGGGTCAATGGGAAGAGGCAGCAGCAGAGCCCATGGGCCGATGATGGCAGCAGCAGCCGCGGGAGGGACGCGCAGGGGGATGCAGCCGCAGGGGATGAATGGTTGGGCACGTATTTGGGGGCTATCAGCACGCACATATAATAAAAGCCAATTAGATGCATATGACAGATTGTAAACCTCTTGTGTGTTGTTTGAAAAAAACATGTTTTCAGCTTGTCTGCTTTTAGAGAGCTTCTCAATAACACAGTTTTACTCTGGCTGAGAAATTACAGGCATCCCGCCCACGCCACACAAAGCCTGACATTTCCAATCACATCATCTTCCTTTTTCTCTCTGCACAGCACACTAGGGATCTTTCAATCTTCTTGTGGTATGCTAAAGGCTGGTGAGAAGGGTCTCCATCTCCAAGGGGTCAATGGGAAGAGGCGGCAGCAGAGCCCATGGGCCGATGATGGCAGCAGCAGCCGCGGGAGGGACGCGCAGGGGGATGCAGCCGCAGGGGATGAATGGTTGGGCACGTATTTGGGGGCTATCAGCACGCACATATAATAAAAGCCAATTAGATGCATATGACAGATTGTAAACCTCTTGTGTGTTGTTTGAAAAAAACATGTTTTCAGCTTGTCTGCTTTTAGAGAGCTTCTCAATAACACAGTTTTACTCTGGCTGAGAAATTACAGGCATCCCGCCCACGCCACACAAAGCCTGACATTTCCAATCACATCATCTTCCTTTTCATTTATAACAGGGGAAAAAAAAAAAAAAGAAAAAAAACCAACCCCAAAAAACACCTCAACATGACTTATCATTTGCAAGTCGAGCCAGATATAGTTTCAGCCACAGCTGCTGGAGCTGATCAAATGGTATTATGTCTTATAAATAGCATAGCTGCATTGCTATTGCAGCGTGCACGGGTCAAGAGACTGCCCCATCCAAGCTCCCAAAGTCGACGGTACATTCAGCAAACCAGCTCTGCAAAGGACAGTACGTTATAATTTATCTGATGTTGTCACGTAAATGAAGAAGCAGGTTTGATCTTCTGTGGGCTCCAACCTGTGGCTGATTGAAAAGCAAGCTCGATTTTTTCTGGCGGGATGAGGGAGGCACCCGGCTGTGGGCAGGCAGGGGACGGTGTCCCTGGCTCTGCTTGGAGCTGTGGGCAACAGGCAGGGACCGGGCAGTGTGGCACCGTGCCCGCTCCTCTGCTTCCAGCTGGGTGAGAGACCCACCTGGGTGAACAGGCAAGGACTGGACATCTTGAAATCCCTCCCAGACCCATTTTTTCTGAAGCAGATTTGGAAATGTGGTTTCTGCATGTGTTGCACACACGGCTGTGCTCGGCCTGTGGGCAGCCTGCGGCAGCACAGCCCCCATAACTACCACCCCGGGAAGAAAGGTGCTCAGCATTGTCTCAAAGGGTTCCTAATGGCAGATGAGGCAGCAGTGTAATGTGTTGCACACACGGCTGTGCTCGGCCTGAGGGCAGCCTGCGGCAGCACAGCCCCCGTAACTACCACCCCTGGGAAGAAAGGTGCTCAGCATTGTCTCAAGGGGTTCCTAATGGCAGACGAGGCAGCAGTGTGGAACCACCCACCTTCTCAACCCCTGATGTGTTAGAACCCATGGAAACACAGGGAAGGGCTGTGCACTGGCTCCAACGGACTGCATTCCCACTGACTTTGGCAGAGGTTGGATTAGGTCCCCAAGCAGAGTGGTATTTTGGAAGACAGCTGACCTAAGAGAGGTAGGAAGTTGGGTGTTGGGCAAAGAGAAACCTCCTTGTTTGTGTTTGCAAGAGCACCTTGCCAGGAGAGATTGGATGCATCTGGTCCATCAGGGCTGGTTTGCTGTGGGAGCAAGGGCAGAGGTTTGGGGAGCTCCCGTCCGAGGTGGGAGCAGCACAGGGGAGCAGATGGGCAGATGTTTCCATGAGAAGATGCTGAGCACGAGGAGCCAGCTCCCCCAGCGGACTGAGGGCAGGGTGGGTGCAGCGGTCCTGGCTGTGGGCAGGGGGGAGGCAGGAGGTGGCACTGGGGAAGGGAGCACCTCTCTGCCACGTCCCCGTCCCCACCACAGCCAGCACCAACGGCACCCGCTGCCCCAGCACCCAGAGGGGCGAGAGGACAATGTGCTGCTTCCTGGCACGGCCAAAAGCCCCAGGAGGGGAAGCTTCCACCAGCCCTTCTCTCGCCAGCCCCGGTGTCAGGGAACAGGCAGGTTTATTACTCTTCATTTTACTTTCAGCTGCTAATTATGGTGCTAAGGCTGGCGGTTCTTACAGGTCATTAGAGGAGATACATTAGGACATGGGGGGGCGAAGGGGTTCAGGCCTGGCCTGGCGGCGCGAGGGCTCTGCCGGCCGAAGCAGGTATGGGCTGGCCTTTAAAAACATAAAGGAACAGGAAATTTCTATAGCTCCTTGCAAACCCACACAAAAAACCCACTCCAGAGTGTCTTAAAGGCTTAGAGACAGCAGAAAGGAGAAAACCAGCCTGACACTGTGATCCTTTTCTAAATTTTATGATATTCGAGCCAATTACATTTTTACTCTTTTTCCTGACGTCTGACTCAGAATTTGAGAAAATTTAATGCTGGCATTACTGGAGAAGGAATATGATGTGAAGATAATTTTAGTTTCCAAAGAGCCTGCTTCAAATGGCTGTGATTTTGCTTTCAGCTAGTGCAAAAAGCTGGACTGACACCTTTTGTTGAACAATGCATCTGGGATAACGTCCTCCGCTGCAGGGAGAGGGCTGGCACGCAGCCCTGCCCTGCTTACACCCTGCTCAAGTGCTGTTTAGTGGCTTCCAGGGGATTACAAACAGGGAGTGGGCTTTGTCCCGGCTCCCTACACAGCAAAAGATGTCATTATTCTCCAGGAGAGCCCGTCTGCAGATGGGTCTTTGTGTTATTACATGCAAATAATCCTCATCTGAAAGTACCTGCCACTTGTAACACCGAGTCCAACATTCAACCGACAGCTGCATCCATTACCTGACAAACCTTAAAAAGAAGAAAATAATAATAAAAAAAAAGGCCAGAGGGCAGGAGGACGGTTTGTCATGGCAGCATCCCTGCCTGGCCTCGGCTGTCACCCTTCCTGCCTCTGCAGGGCCATCGGCTGAGACCCCCGGAGCCCAGCGGCAAGAGCCTCTGTCACACCGTGTCCCCCGCTCTGTGTCAGCCCCATCTGCGCCCGCCACGCTTGCTGTGCTGAATTCCCTACCCACCGTGACAGCCGCCTCGTGCCAAGCTCCCCCGAAAGGATTTTAGACATGTAATTATCTTAGATCTTCCAACAGCATCAGCTCCAAAAGCGCCCGACTTCGCGTTCAGCCTGCAGTAAACAAATCAATGTCAGCACGACATCGCCGATTCTTCGTCCCTCCTAACAGGGCTGACAGCGCTCCTTAATGGGAAATATCCAGCTAATCCCAGCAGCCACCCAGGGAGGGCAGGTTTAGCAGGGGAGGTCCTACTGATGTTGGCAGGTGATGCAGCTCCCGGCATCCAGCTGCCTTGGGAAAAGCCAAGGCTGGTCCTCACCGTGAGCTGTGTCGGCCACCAAGTGAGAGCAGATGCAGGCAGAGCTGGCCACATGTGCCAGGGCTGGTGAGGAGCTCCACAGGTTCAGGTCATCCGAGGAGAGGCTGAGGGAACTGGGCATGGGTTTGGAGAAGAGGAGGCTGAGGGGAGACCTCACTGCCCTCTACAACTCCCTGAAAGGAGGGTGTAGAGAGGTGGGGGTTGGCCTCTTCTCCCAAGGGAATAATGACAGGAGCAGAGGAAATGGTCTGAAGTTGGGGCAGGGGAGGTTTAGATTAGATATTGGGAAGAATGACTTTCCTGAGAGGGTGGTCAGGCACTGGAACAGCCTGCCCAGGGAGGTGGTGGAGTCACCATCTCTGGAGGTATTTAAGAAACATGTAGACATGGCTCTTCAGGGTATGCTCTGGTGCCCAAAATTGTTGATTTGTGTCTGTTTGTGGTGTGTTGTTTAGGGTTTTTTTTTTCTGTGGTTGGACTCGATGATCTCAAAGATCCCTTCCAACTATGAAGATTCTGTGATTCAGGTGGGGAGACAGGCACTGGGTGGCCTCCTGCGGTGCTGGGACACACCACCAGCACCCCCTGTCCTTCCCATGGAGGCTGCTGGGCACTTTCTGTTTTTATTTTTTTTCACCAAATGCTTTCAGACACAGTGCAAAACACACACACCCACGCTGCAAACACCCCCTCCCCAGCGGGGAGGGTGGCAAGAGGCAGACGGGGCACTGGTTCCCCGGAGACGGGCCATCAGCCAGGACAGCCTGCTGCCCCCCTCCCCATGGATGTACCCACCACCTCTGACCTCCCGGAGGGGGCAGCCCAGCTGCAGGGCAGACCACAGCCCCCACAAGGGAGGAGACAGGCCCTCGCCCCACAAAGGGGTCCCCAGGTGCTGGGACCCCGCTCTGGGTTGCAGAGTGAGCTCAGCCCCCTGTTCCCCCGCCGGAACACACAGCTCCCCCCTTTACACAGCCACCCACAGGGCTCTCACTACCTTGGCCACTGCACGGGGCATCCAGCAGCCACTGGACCCTGTCCCCAGAGTGTCCTGTTGTGTATTATGCTTTGAGCACACACCCACGCTGCAAACACCCCCTCCCCCTGCTGGGTGCCCTGAGGCAGCCTGGGCTCTGCCCGGGAGCGGGGAGGGTGGCAAGAGGCAGATGGGGACTGGTTCCCCAGAGACCAGCCATCAGCCAGGACAGCCTGCTGGCCCCCTCCCCATGGATGTACCCACCACCTCTGACCTCCCGGAGGGGGCAGCCCAGCTGCAGGGCAGACCACAGCCCCCACAAGGGAGGAGACAGGTCCTCTCCCCACAAAGGGGTCCCCAGGTGCTGGGACCCCGCTCTGGGTTGCAGAGTGAGCTCAGCCCCCTGTTCCCCCGCCGGAATCCCCCCCCCCCCCCCACCCCCCCCCCCCCCCCCCCCACCCCCC
>NW_015090802.1:112921-113251 GCF_001431845.1 Calidris pugnax | reverse complement strand
TTGTCATTTAGACAATTATTCTACCATTTCGTATTGTCATTTAGACAATTATTCTACCATTTTGTGACCCCTCCTCACCCGGCCATCAGCCAGGACAGCCTGCTGCCCCCCTCCCCATGGATGTACCCACCACCTCTGACCTCCCGGAGGGGGCAGCCCAGCTGCAGGGCAGACCACAGCCCCCACAAGGGAGGAGACAGGTCCTCTCCCCACAAAGGGGTCCCCAGGTGCTGGGACCCCGCTCTGGGTTGCAGAGTGAGCTCAGCCCCCTGTTCCCCCGCCGGAATCCCCCCCCCCCCCCCACCCCCCCCCCCCCCCCCCCCACCCCCC
>NW_015090802.1:85845-112881 GCF_001431845.1 Calidris pugnax | reverse complement strand
CAGCCACTGGACCCTGTCCCCAGAGCGTTCTGCTGTGTATTATGGTTTGAGAAAACCCACAACGATTTATTGTCATTTAGACAATTATTCTACCATTTCGTGACCCCTCCCCACCCAGGAAGGGGAACTGGGGGAAAAAAGAGTAAACACATGGGTTGAAATATAAATAGATTTAATAGGATAAGACTAAATAATTAACACTAAACCTAAAGACCCAGTATTGATCCCGATACCAATATAAGATACCCAAGGTCTATCCCCAGCCCATTCCCCAGCAGAAGCCGTGCACTCCCAGCAGGGACAGCAAATGTGGGACCCCGTGAGCGCTGCGGCTTCAGGAGGAAGGGAAGGGCTCAGGGCTCTGGCACCGGGGCAAGGAGTTCTCTGGACCCACCACCATTCAGAGAGAGAGAGAACTATTCAGCAAACTCTCTAATTTCTACTGAATGTGGCGTTCATGGTATGAACCAATCCTGTTGGCAGCCTGGGTCAAGTGCCCGGGTCTCGCTCCTCCTCCTCCTGCCCCTGGAGAGGCTTGAAAACACCGAGACCTTGAATCCCATGGAGCCCGGCTGGCTATGAAGGAAAGATTTTCACAAGTTCAGACACTAGAGTTTTCCAAAAGTGCAGTTTTCCCAAGCATTAGAAGATAAATTAGTCCTGTGTGGCTCAACCCAGGACACTGTGCGAGCTCATCATGCCCGATGCCAACTCATCCTCACAGCATTGCCCCCTCCCTCGGCTCTGCTCAGCCCTGTGGCCCCGTGGGGAGCTGGAGGCAGGGGCAGGGGGCAGTGGGGCAGGGCTCCTCTCCGGTGGACCCTGCACATGGGACCCTGCCAAAAGGGTTGGCAGAAAGGCACTGGAGAGCCGGGGAGGTATGGATGCTGTGGCAGTGCCAAGGGCTGCATGGATCCAGAGCATCACTCAAGCTGTCATAAGGGCCATCTCAGGGTCTGTCTGAACACCTGGAGCACAGGCTGCCCAGCCACGTGGTGACGGATGGGCAGGGGGGCACGGGGCCACCCCTGAGCACCATCAGGAAGGCAGAGTTTAAGGGAAGGTGAAGGGTGCAATAAAGAAAGGGCCTAAAGCAGTGGGGTTAACTTCATTATTTGGTTGGTCTCATGGATTAAAAATACATCTGGTTGCCGATGAGGAATATGTCCGTAGGAATATTTGCTGTGATTTACATGTAATCCTGAAAGACACGGTGAGATGAGAGGCAGAGTCTGTCTCAGCCTCGTCCGGCAGCTTTCTGAGCACTGACAGGGGATGGGGCCATCCCAGACAGGACTGGGGAGTCCTCCAGTTTGGTTTTTTTAAGCAATCTCCAAGCTAAGGAAAGCTGCTGGGCTACTTAAACCTCGACCAGCTGGAATGGTTCACTCAAACACAGAGCAAAGTCCTGCCTCTAGGAAGAGGAAGGCCTGGAGAAGCCAGAATGAAACCCATCACAGAGGATAAAGGAAGGAAACTACGGGGAGGAGACCCAGGTAACAGGGTAGAAACAAGGCTGTAGAGAGAAAAAGGGGCATATTGATCTCCTCTGCATAAATGAAGAAAGCCCTGAACTTGCACGCAAAAACCTGTGATTTTCACTGTCAGGGAGCAGAGTCCAGCCCCAGGGTGGCCAAGACCAGCTCCAGGAGCTGCTCAGCAGCAAACACAGAGACACGAGTTAAGGTGCTGGCAGGAGACGGAAACTTTAAGCCTGGAAAACTCTGGAGCTCTCCTGAGGAGGGTCTCTGCTCAGCAGCCTTCAAGTGAGAGATGGCCGGGAGACCCGGGACAGGTGAGGAGAGGAGGTGCCGTGGAGCCACGTAGGTGGGACATCACTGTTCCCACCACATGAGCATTGTGCTAAGTGTCACCAGCAGTGTGTGCAGGAGTGACCTGCAGGCGTGTGCCGTGCCCAGCATGTTCATTGCAGGTCTGCCCCACCAGCCCCTGCCCCACTGCTGCCTCTTCTGCTCTAGGTTGGTCCCCTTGTCCTGAGGATGCTGGTGTGCTCAATAAAAAGGTTCATTCAAGGAAAATCAAGGTCTTAAAGATACCCAGGCTGTGCCTTCTGGAGAGGTGTTTCTCAGAGCAGCCAGCCAGTGACATGCCCCACTTCTTTGCATCCATCCCTTCCTGGAAACTCAAAGGAGGAGAAAAGATGGGCTCTGCCATGGTGCCTGAGCCCCACTGTCTGGAGATGGTCCTCTTCTCCCCAGGACATGTCCCTGGCTGCATTATCCCAGCCATGGATGGGAACCCTTTTACTATTCTCATCGGAAACGAATCCTTCTCTTGAAGCTGTGAAGCAGGGCACAGGGCACAGGGGACCTGCCTTTCCCCGAACTGCAAAGGACAGAGCAACTCCACGTGTCTTGGTTTGGGCAACTTAAGTGCCAGGCATCGGAAACGAATCCTTCTCTTGAAGCTGTGTCTTTACAGGGCACAGGGGACCTGCCTTTCCCTGAACTGCAAAGGACAGAGCAGCTCCACGTGTCTTGGTTTGGGCAACTGTACTCATTTCCTTCGCTGTCCCATGTGGGTGTTTCCATCACTTACAGAATAACAAGCGGCTTTGGAAGCAATTGGATTTCACCACATATCTTCTCAGTCCCAGGGAGCTGGCTAACACCAGCGCCTCTGCACAGGTCTCCATCCTCGGCCGTGTTGGCCCCAACTGCACAATGCAACGGGTGTGCAACCACCCTGGGACAGGAGTTGGATGGCTGCAATGTGGCTACAACAACTGGGAGTAAGGGATGGGGCTTGGTGGTGATGGTGCAGATGTCTCAGCCCCATAGGGAAGAGCCGGGGAATAGTAAATGTAATGGGAACGGTCAATATACTGACAACACTCAAATACTGGCATCCTAAAGAAAGAAAAGTGGGCAAACCCCCACCTGTGTAGAACTTTTGCAAGTTCCCTCAGCCCCGAGGACGGGCGAAAGACCCCTGGTTACAGTGGACAGCGGTTGGGGGGCAAAGGGAACATCCCTGGGCCACCTCCACGAGTCCTGCACCTCTCCAGGCAGGCAGCAGGCAGGAGGCAGCAGGCAGCAGGCAGCAGGCAGGAGGCAGCAGGCAGGAGGCAGGGCAGCCCCTCACACCCTGGGCAGCAGCTGCAGCCCCCAAAACACCTCAGCCCTTATTTTCTGCTGAGGACAAAAGCCATCAACAAAGTCCTAATTAAAAAACAACCATGAAGCAAAAAGCACAGCTAATTGCTTTTTGACTGTAGAACAAAAGCCGCTCCTCTGCCTAATTACACTGTGAAAATGAGAAGAATTTAAACAGGAATTATAAGTAATCACACAAGCAAAGAACTGGGAGTGAATGCCTATAGAAACCTGAATGCGCACCGGAGCACAAAGACGCAGGCAACAGCTATAAGAGGGGGATGACAAGGAAAGTATTTAAGACTTATTATATTGAGCTAATCGGCTGCTCCTCAAGTACCCTCCTCCTCAGGCACTCCAGGCACCTTGTGCATCCTGGGGAACTGAAGCTCCACAATACTCTAGAGAAGTCCCACGGGTCAAAATCATGGGCTGTCTCCAGCAGGCGGGGGAAAGGCATTGCTGAGCAGCGGAATGAGACTCTCGCCCACCGAGGCCAGCAAGCCTGAGTGCAGCCCCCACTCAGGGCAAAACGCACTTCTCCCACCTCCTCCTTCCATCTGAACCACAGCTGGCAGGCTCTGCAGGGTGAGAGACCACGCAAGGGCTCCTGAGAGCAGAACTTCCCCACCGATGGGCTACGGGCTCTCTGGGGTGGGCAAAGGTTGGGTTCTTGTCTAGGCAAAGGGTCCCCAGGGATGCAGAGCCCAGACCTGCAGCTCCCCTTGTCCCAAGTCCAGGGGTACTTGGTGGCTCACGTGAAACGAGCTGAGTGACCTCTGAGATGGGTGGCAGGCCTGAAGCACTGCCAGGGAAAAGAGGAAAAACCATTTTGTTTGTAGAATAATCAAGTGGAGGAGAAAGGAGGTGGGGAAAAAGGAGGATGGAAGTAGGATACATTGAAAATCTCAAGGTCCACACTGGAAGATTGAGTCCCATGCTCCTGAGGGCTGCATGGAGAAGACCATCTGGAAAGATGGAAACGGTCAAATAGATGTTTCCTTACGCAGAGGACAGTTATCCTGCAGAGCTCCCTGTGCCAGGAGGTCCTTGCATCAAGCACGGGGTGTCAGGCCAAGGGAAGGGGGCACAGCACACAACAGTAAATGGTGTCTCCTCAGGTCCAAGACCTGACCCAACCCCAGCAAAGAGAAGACTCATAGTCATCCCACGGCCCTGGACTCCAGTTGGACATCCAGGTACCAGGAGAGCAGTGACACAGAGCAGACACTTGGGCGAGAAATAGTGTTTCACAGTGGTCAAAGCAGCCCATGGCACAGGCAGGCAGGAGCCTTTGCACAAGCTGCTCTGGCTCTGCCACCTCTTCCATTGCACCCATGGACGCAGCTGGAGCTGGACACAACTCCCACAGCTCCAGAGGGACCAGCAGAGCCCACCCAAGGAGCTGGGTGCAGGAAGGGCTCCCGGTACTGGGTAGCCATGAGCTGTGCTATTGGGAACCAGCCCTGTGGGCTAAATCCCCCACTCAGGTCCAAACCAGCCTCAGATGCAGCACCAGCCACCACATTTAAGCCTGATTATTCCCACTTGAAGTAAAGGACAGGAGAGTGTGCTCTCTCTGAAACGCCGAGTGCTGTGTGTGAATCAATAGTTCATTTCTTTCTTTTATCAGAAGGGATTGGGGAGGGTGAGACCATCAACAGGAGGAAATCAAAGCAAATAGAAATGACATGGCAAGAAGGTTGATGTCTGCATGAGCCCCGCGATATCAGCTGGAGGTCGTTCACTCTTCATGCTTCGTGAAGAGCACTGTGGGGCTGCCACATCGCTACCAAATTCAGAGGTGCTGGGAGATGCAAAAGCCAAAAGCCTTTTGTCACCAACTTTTGTGAGCACAGCTTTGTATTCCAGTTGACCAAGGGGGTGGCAGCTCTGGTTTGGCCCCATGTTGAAGACATGACCTGAGGCCACCAACCCAGCAGAGACACACTCTGCCCAGGAGCCAAGGCACAGCCTTGGCATTCTGCACCCAGCCAAGGAACAGCTGGAGCTTGTGCCCAGCACTACACGTGTGACTCTTGAGCATGGCCAGTGGTTATGGGGCCCACAGAGAGCCCAGACCTGTGGCTGCAGCACTGCCAAACTGGACTTTGCTCCCTGTGCATGCCTCCTCACCGGCCAGTCACCCTGTGGCAGGGCTAAAAGGCCCACCCAGTGCCACTGCTGGAGGGCCCAGAGCCTGTCCCATCAGCAGGCAGGTTCAGCTCCTGCAGGAAAGTCCATCATGTTTTTAGCATAAATCCTGACCACTAATTGCCCAGTTAGCCAGTCCAATGAGCTATAATAAGCCCTCTGTGCCAGGATGATCACCTGTTTTATTTGTAAACACAAAATTACTTTGCCCTTCTGTAGGAGGGTGCTGCTTCCCTCAACTCCACAAAGACCCAGCTCCATTCCAGGGCAGCAGCAATGTCCCCTGCAGAGGGGACAGGGGAGCACGCAGGAGGCTGGCATCTCCAGCTGAGGGACCCTGGGTCAGAGCCTGGCAGCACTACCCTCACTTTACATCCCACTGAGTCGCACAGGTGCCATCTTGAAGGAGATGATTTAAATGTCCAGCTACCTCCCATCAGTGGCTGCTTTTGAAAATCCTACCTTGCTGTGCCCAGAGGTAAGTAAGATTTGAAAGGGACCATGTCTGAACCATCTGTCTTCCCTAAAACCACATGCTGTGCTTTGTTTGCCCTCAGTCCTCAGCAGAAGGCAGATGCTCTGCACAAAGACCTGGAGAAGAATGACCAAGAGAAGCACATAAAGGAACTGAGCTCCAGCTCACATCTCCCCCTTGCCCCCTGGGCTTAATAGTGCTCTGGACACAGGAGAATCACACACTGGAGTTGTAACAAGTGAAAGATGCTGGAGGGTAGAAGAAATGGGATATATTTTTCTCTTGAAGAGGCTTTTTCTACAAAGGCAATATATCCAGGTTAAAGAAAAAAGAAAAGAAGTAAGGATAAGAGCAAGCAGGCAGCCAGGCTGTGGCCATCACTGACTCCCTCTAACGCTCTGGATCCAACTCAGCACCTTGCTTGGTGGGTCACTGTTAGCTGCAGCACTCTGATATGGGAGATGGCTGACGGAAAGGCATCACCTTGTCCACCTGGTCTAGCGGGAGGTGTCCCTGTCCACGGCACAGGGATAGAAACTAGATGATCTTTAAGGTCCCTTCCAACCCAAATCATTCTATAATTCTATGATCTTCCCTGCTGCTTTGGCATGGCATCTCTAGAGATGATGGGGGGCCTACAGATGGGGGGCCTCTAGAGATGATGGGGAGGGACTCATGATCAGGGACGTTTTAAACTGAAAGAGGAGAGATTGAGATGAGATCTCAGGAAGAAATTTTCTGCTGTGAGGGTGGTAAGAGCCTGGCCCAGGTTGCCCAGAGAAGCTGTGGCTGCCCCATCCCTGGAGGGGTTCAAGGCCAGGTTGGAGGGGGCTTGGAGCAACCTGGGCTGGTGGGAGGTGTCCCTGCCCAGGGCAGGGCATTGAAACTAGATGGTCTTTAATGTTCCTTCCAACCTGAATGATTCTATGATTCTATGATCTCTGCTGAGATGCTCTTCAACAGGAGCTGGTGGCCAGGGAGCTCTGCTGGCTTCTTGCTCCTGTGAGTCCGTCAGCCCATGGAGAGCAAGACCTCAGCCAGCTTGGCCCCAGCTCTTCCCACACAAGCCCCAGCACAGCCTGCAGATGTGCAGAAGGAGGCTGAGGAGCATCAGCCTTATCCAGCTGTGGGCAACTGCAGCCCTGTCTCCTGGGCAGAAGGGGCTGGGACCCATCTGAGACTGGCAAGGGAAGTCAGGAGAACGGCTGTGGGGGCAGTCTGTGGGGCTGGAGGAGCAGGAGGTACGGGCTGGGAGAGGGAGCTCTGGGCTGGGGCTCTGGCAGGGGGCTCATCATTAAGACTCATCAATCCTAATCTGCACCCCCTTCTTCCTCCTGCCCAAAAAAGTGGGGTTTGGCTTTACCTGGGGAAGCAGCAATGTTATTTCTCCTATTTCTAGCAAATGTTCTTCTGCCTCACCAAACCAGTGCTGGCTTACGCAAGAGACCTCAGGGATATCTGCAGCGGGCAAAGGCAGCTGAGCGTGCAGGAGGTGTGTGTGGCAACGGCACAGGCTCGGGCAGACAGGCCGGGGATGCTGCAAAGAACGAGCGAGCATCAGAGCTGTGATGGGCTGAGCGTGCAGGAGGTGTGTGTGGCAACGGCACAGGCTCGGGCAGACAGGCCGGGGATGCTGCAAAGAGCGAGCGAGCACAACAGTCCCAGAGCTGTGATGACACCTTCCAGTCCTTTTCCCCAGAGACAAGGCCAAGGAACAAGGGATGGTGTTCTCCTCGCCAGCTTGTGCTTAAGCAGACTGCCTCTGAAAGGGGAGAGCCTGGGGACAGGGGCACAGAGGGCTGTCATAGCCCTGAGACCCCAGGGTCTGTCTGACCCCTGACAGGAGCTTGTGGCACTCAGAGTCCAGAGCCAGAATCACCAGTATAAACCCTCCCTGATTGCTCATTTTGATTCAGCACAGCATCTCCTTTCCCATCCCTTCCCTAAGCCATCCCTGACACCAGACTTCCCGCACGCTCCAGGCTGCTGGGTCAGAGGCACCTTCCCAGGAAGAGGAACCCTGTAGTATTTGTACTAACCATGAACGGATCTGCAGCTCTGGCTCTGGGACTGCAGGAGAACAGCTGTCATCTGAGCTGGCTGGGTTGTTAAACAACTGGTATAAAATCTTCGCTGTGTTTCATTTGGCTCCAGTACAGAAAGCCTGGAAGAAGCTCTAGGTATGTCCTAGAGCTTCAGGTCTGGGGATGGTGGAGCAGGAGTATTTCGTGGTTATAGGACTGGTTATATTGGGTGTAGGATGTTTATTGGTTCCAGCACTTAAGTCAACTGGGATCAGTCTCGGTTTCATGTGGGTGGGCCTCTTGCCTGGCCTCATTCCAGCCAAACCAGCAGGAACCCTGGACGCTTTGGCATCAGGTTGGCCCATGACTCCCACCAGGGAGGTGCCAAGCGATGCTGGGAGCTTTGGAAGCCAGACCTGCAATCCTGAGCCTGGTTCTCCATTCATACTGAGGGGTTGCAAAGACGCCTGCCTAGCTCCCCATTACTTCATCTCCTTGGTCTCAACAGCAAACAGGGCTCCTGCTGAGCTGAGACCTTGCATTTGTGCATTTCAAAAAAACAGTTGAGGACTAAGTAAGACCTTGTTCTGGACAGCTGCACAGGTAAGTCATACCTTGTTCTGGACAGCTGCACAGGTAAGTCCTCCTCCCTGGCCAGATTTACTCTGCTCTTGGTACAAAGACAGAAATGCAGTGCAGAAAAGAAGGAGGTCTCCTCCTTGAGCAGTGGCTGTGTAATAGGTTGTTACAGGAGCACAGACACCTTAGAGGTCAGAGCATCCACCCTCTGCGCTGACAAAGGATAAATATATCTAGGCCAGCCTTCCTGGCTGCTCGTTCAACCTGTTCTTCAGACCCCTGTAGTTAATGGACTCCACGAGGCCTTTGGCAGGCTGAGATAGACAAGCTGTTTTGAACCCGCAGGAACAGGGGAGGGTCACGGGCTGGGGCCAGGCTGCTGGGGGACACATTCCTCTGCCCTCCCTGTCATTGGGTTAACAACAGGGAGGGTGGTGCTGGCAGAAGGCAGTTTGCTCTTGTGTATGGCATCGCTGAATTTCAGGGCTCCAGAAGCAGGACTGGCAGCCAGGATAAGGCAAAATGCTGGTGGATTGCTCCCCTGGATAAAGTCACAGGAGAGGTGAAGGAAAGATTTAACTCCTGCTTATCTTCCAAATGCTCTGCTCTTTCTGCACATACTGGGCAAGCTTTAGAACCAACGGGCTTTTAAGGGGAGCTGTGAATATAAGAAGTTCCACCTAAACATGAGGAGGAACTTCTTTTCTGTGAGGGTGACAGATCCCTTAAGCTTTAGAACCAACGGGCTTTTAAGGGGAGCTGTGAATATAAGAAGTTCCACCTAAACACGAGGAGGAACGTCTTTCCTGTGAGGGTGACAGATCCCTGGAAGAAGCTGCCCAGGGAGGTGGTGGAGTCTCCTTCTCTGGAGACATTCAAACCCCACCTGGACACGTTCCTGTGCAACCTGCTCTGGGTGGACCTGCTTTGGCAGGGGGTTGGACTGGATGATCTCCAGAGGTCCCTTCCAATCCCATGTGATTCTGTGATTCTGTGGCAGTTGCTGAGCATGAAATCCTGCGGTAGCAACCACTTGAACTCACTGCAAGAGATCATGGCCCTCGCCCCAGGCACAGGTCCTTCCCCACCTCCTGTGCTTGTGGGACCCCTCTTACGCCATCCCGCATGGTGTCAGAGGTGGCCCACGCTGAAGCCACCCCAGTGGTTGATTCTGTTTGTATATGCCTCTCAGCATTATAGATTTGGCCTTTGTCTTTGTTATTTGTGCCTCCAATTCTCCCCCTACCAAGTACATTAGTTGCTATGGAAACAATTATTTCATTGGTATGAGTAATCTTCACAACAGCCACAAAAGCAGCAAAAAGTCAGCTCCTATGCTGCACCTTCTACTTAATTCAGTTAGTTGCTAATTAGCTCTTCCCTTGAAAGTGATCAAAACCTCTGCCACCAACCATCTGTAGGGAAAAATAAAGAGTTTTGACTGGCTGCTTTGATCATTTGGTGCTAACTTTGCATGAAGCAGAGACACGGGTAGATGCTGGAGCACCAACCCCCACCCAGCCCCTGGGTGCAGGAGGAGCAGGGGACGTCAGCTGGATGGAGGGAGCTCCCAGCACATCTCAGCCTCGGTGCCCAAACTGCTGGGTACAGCAGACAGGCCCCAGCGTTGTGGAGCTGACAAAGTCAGGGCACCAGGGCTGGGAGGGTGCATTGTCCCAGCGCAGGGGTATGGGGACTCCATGGGGGACACTGCACTGGGGAACCTCTGGCAGGAGCACAAAAACTCACCCCCCACCCTCCCGCAGGTCTAAGGGCGGCTCGTTTGGTGTCGTCCTGCTTTGAGTGACACAGGATTGAGTTATCTTTCAGTTATTTTACTTCACAGTAAGGTCTCTTCTAGCACTTGGGAAAAGTGTACTTTTAGAAGTCTCTAGGGCTTGAACTTGTGAAAATGCTTACTTTACAGCCAGCTCTGGGGTGCAGGTTTCAAGGTCTTTGTGTTTTCAAGCCTCTCCAGGGGCAAGGATGAGGAGGAGCAAGAGCCAGGCACTTGACCCAGGCTGCCAACAGGGTTGGTTCATACCATGAACGCCACATTCAGTATAAATTAGAAAGTTTACTGAATAGTTCTCTCTCTCCCTCGATGGTGGTGGGTCCAGAGAACTCCTTGCCCCGGTGCCAGAGCCCTGAGCCCTTCCCTTCCTCCCGAAGCCGCAGCGCTCACGGGGTCCCACATTTGCTGTCCCTGCTGGGAGTGCACGGCTTCTGCTGGGGAATGGGCTGGGGATAGACCTTGGGTATTTTATATTGGCATCGGGGTCAATACTGGGTCTTTAGTATTATTAATGTTAATTATTTTTTCTTATTGTATTAATCTATTTCAACCCTTGTGTTTCCTTCTTTCCCCCAGTTCCCCTTTCTGGGTGGGGAGGGGTCATTGGGTGATACCATAATTGTCTAAATGACAATAAATTGTTATGAGATCTTCAAACCATAACAGATGGGAAGTGTGTTAAATGCTGGTCATGACACTGTTTGGGTCACCCCCAGCCATATACCCCAGATACCCAATTGTCTAAATGACAATAAATTGTTATGAGATCTTCAAACCATAACAGATGGGAAGTGTGTTAAATGCTGGTCATGACACTGTTTGGGTCACCCCCAGCCATATACCCCAGATACCCAAGCCCTAGAGACCCCCTCAGCCAATGAGGCCACCTTGGAGACCCCTTGAGCAGTGGAAGCTACATGACCGTTGGATGTACATTACACGGCCATTAGACGGCCACAGTTCAGATCCAACCAGGCTATAAAATGGGGTCCCCACTGGAGACCCCCCCTTGGAGTGGTTCCCCTCGGAGTAGCGGGTCTGTCATCAGAAGCCTCCCTTTGGTTCGAGACATTGGCTATAAAATGGGGTCCCCACTGGAGACCCCGCCTTGGAGTGGTTCCCCTCGGAGTAGTGGGTCTGTCATCAGAAGCCTCCCTTTGGGTCGAGACATTTCCCAAAGTAACTTCTCTGGGATTGAGTGTCCTCAGCTTTTTGGGGCGCAATTTGCTCATTTTGTATCCCCATTCTAAGCTCAGCGTTAGCATGCACAGTGCAATAATAGTTCCCAGCTGATGTCCTGAACCTGGAAAAAGTTCTGTCTGGTGAAGTTTGTAGTATAAGTTCCCTGTGAATTTTTACCATTCTACCTTTTTTTGTGACACCATTAAAACCAGATTTTTTTAACATCTTTTGTTGGTGTTACACTTCCATGACAGAACCCACCAGAGCTAGTGCACTCCCGGCTGAGCAACCCTCATTTAGCAAGACTGGAAACCCTTCTCTTTTGTGCCAGACAGGAAGTGAAAACATCACTTCTTGCCAAAATAACTGCTCTGGCTCTGCCAGGCAGACTCTGCTGTACCCCATGTCCCACGTGTCCTGTGCCTCAGCAGCCCCTTGGCATTCAGTCTTCAAAAAATTAACCATTCTTTACAACATAGCAAAGTTTAGCCAAGGCTTTACATTAATGAGATGATTAAACTTCCAAACTGTGATGCTCTCACAAGATGTCTGATGGCACACCTGCAGCTGGCCCTGCAGCCACCAAGTGCCACCTGGCTTGATCCACACCTTGCCCAGAGCTGCAACCTGGTGGGAGAAATGGTTGACCTGCCCTTGGCTACAATAAGCTCAGTGGAAATGGTACTTTGAATTAAGTCATCATTGAATGGTTTGGGTTGGAAGGGACCTTAAAGACAACCCAGTTCCAACCCCTCTGCCCTGGGCAGGGACACCTCCCACCACACCAGGTTGCTCCAAGCCCCCTCCAACCTGCCCTTGAACCCCTCCAGGGATGGGGCAGCCACAGCTTCTCTGGCCAACCTGGGCCAGGCTCTCACCACCCTCACACCAAACAAGTTCTTCCCCACATCTCAGCTCCATCTCCCCTCTTCCAGTGTCAAACCCTTCCCCTTCCTCCTAGGGCTCCCCTCCCTGATCCAGAGGCCCTCCCCATCTCTCCTGGAGCCCCTTGAGGGACTGGAAGGGGCTCTAATGGCTCCCCGGAGACTTCTCTTCTCCCGACTGAACCCCCCCAACTCCCTCAGCACCCCCTCCCAACAGAGGGGCTCCAGCCCTCCCAGCATCCCTGTGGCCTCCTCTGGCCCTGCTCCATCAGTCCTTCTGCTGTTGGTGGCCCCAGACCTTGACGCAGTTACTCCAGATGAGTTCTCCCCAGAGCGGAGCAGAGGGGCAGAATCCCCCCCTTGCCCTGCTGGCCACGCAGCTGGGGTTGCAGCCCAGGACACGGGGGGGTTTCTGGTCCCAGCCAGATTTGTGGAAGCAGGTTGAGATGGATCCCAGGTTGAGCAGCCAAGGGGAGTCTGAGAAGGGCACGTTCTCACACCTCTGCCCGACAAGGAGCAGCAGATCCAAGGCTGCTCATGGAGGACAGCCTCACCTGCTCCTCACGTGCCGCTGAACGCGAGATGTCAGATGAGCACCTCGGGGTCTCTGGTGAGAGAAGATCATTCAGAGCCAGGCTAATATTAGCAACCAGACAAGCTCTTTGGTGTAGAAAGGAACAGGCAAAAAGCAGACTGGAAAAACTAACCTGATCCCAAATCACTCCTGAAGAAGTTGACGTCTCCAGTGATCTGTCCACAAGAATAAACTGAGGGAAATCCCCTGGATTGTGATCAGCCATCGAGAGACTGGATCCACAGGCTACAGCAGGGGGACTGAACATGTCAATGGGACGGGATGGACTGAGCTGCTGGTGTATCTCCCTGCTTTGTCTCTACACAGGGAAAAATCACTGCAGCTCAAATGACAACACAGCAATTAATTCTTCTGGCTTTCTCTGTTTCGCAGTCACTGCAGCGGGGAATTGACAGCAACTTTTCTGAAGGTGAGGAGCAGTGCTACAGGAGGAGAGGGCTCATGTTTTACCAGCTGACCGTCAGGGTTCTCCTCCCAACCTTGCCCATCAAACAGCTTTTTGCTCTGTGGTTGTACAGCACTGTGTACTACAAAGTCCCAGCCCATGCCTGCTCTTCCAACGTGCTGCCGGCATCCAGGGAACCCGGAGGGAGCATGGACAAGATCTGCAAATGTGAATTTTTTTGCATTAGTGCCTGTGTCGAGGTGGTCCGGGTCTGCAATGTGGGCTGCTGCCGGGAAGAAGCCCAACGTCCCAGGAGCAGCACAGACTTCAGCCAGTGCCAGCCCAGTTCCCTTGCGCCTGCAGGACTCGGAGGAGGAGGCTAAACACTTGCAAATGGGGCAGTGGCAGGTCAAACAATTTGTTTTCCGTCCCATCCCAGCAATTCCAGCATTATTAGAAGGTGCTGATGTCTCCAGATTGATAAACAGGGGCAGAGGAGCTGTGAGGGAAGGTCACTGGTAATCACATGCGAGACAGGCTGATTGCTTTTCCATACTGCCGAGGGAGGCATTTTGCTTGTGAAGTGTCACCCTTTGGGCTGAACTTTACCCTTATGTCCCCCTCAGGAATAACTTATCCCAGAGAGGGCACACGAGATGCGGGGCCCAGGCCAGACCTGCCTTCCTACGGCTCTCCCTGCCCTGGGGTGTGAGCGCGGGGCTGAATGCAGCCACCCCACTCCAGCACCCGTGTCACCTAAACAAAAATCAGCTGGTCTTTCCCATAGTCCCTACAGACATGTTAATGTGTCCTCAGCGCTAATGCCATCACAGAATCACAGAATCTTCTAGGTTGGAAGGGACCTTAAAGATCATCTTGTCCAACCGTCAACCTAACTGACAAAAATAGACACCTGCACAACAAACAAGGAGCATCATCACTAACCCATACCTCCCAGCACTACATCAACCCCTCTTTTGAACACCTCCAGGGATGGGGCCTCAACCCCCTCCCTGGGCAGCCCATTCCAATGCCTGAGAACCCTTTCAGTAACAAAATTTTTCCTAATATCCAGCCTGAACCTCCCCTGGCGCAACTTGAGGCCATTTCCTCTCGTCCTGTCGCCTGTGACTTGAGAAAAGAGACCGACCCCCACCTCTCTACACCCTCCTTTCAGGTAGTTGTAGAGAGCAATAAGGTCTCCCCTCAGCCTCCTCTTCTCCAGGCTGAATAACCCCACTTCCCAACCCGTGCACTCGCCTTTTTTCCTTATGTCCCTGTGTTTGCTTGGCGGTACCCACCTGTGCAGCCTGGTTCACAAGGGGACCATACGCCTGGGCAGCATTAAAGGGATGGTCTAGGGCATGTTTAAGGGCATCCTGGGAGGTCGGAGACTTGCTGTAAGGACTTGAAGGCTCAGATACATCTGGCCAAGTTGCACCTACATCTCTCACTGGCTGCTCAAGGCTTCATTCCCAAGGACTACTAGGCAGAGGTGGAAAACAAGCCATTTAAGCAGCTTTTCAGAAGTGGTTGGTGGGTCAAGTCTCCAGTAAAGATACCAACTTCTTTAAAAAGGCCGCGTCTCTGCCCCTGGTAATCAGCTCTTTCCTGGGGCTCTCGTGATGATCACCAGTGCAATGCCCCGACTGAGAGGACTGCAGGAAATCTTGCTCCAGGGCTCAGCCCAGCTCCCTGTTGAAGCAGGATCAGATGTTGGAGGCGGTGGGAAGATCCCTGGGCACCCACACCACCACAGATATAACGTGTTGGGAGGTCACTGTAGAGGTAGCAAAAGCCTTTCAAGGTCCTCTGTGTCGTCTCGTGGAAAATCTCAGATCCACACCTGGCTTCAGCTGATGCCCACAGATCTGCTGGCTGTGGCCCTTAGGAGCCTGGGCACGCTCTCTGGCCACTGTACACAGGCACCACCAAGGTGCCGGGAGCATGGCCAGCCCCAACACCCTCACACCACATGGCAAACGCTACAGGCATGGTTGATAACACAGTTTTTCTTTTTCTGGAACAATGGATGCATTTTAGGTTTTATGGAAATGAAAAACAAATAAAATAAAAAAATAGCTTATTAAATGACTCCATACAATCGTCTACCTAGGTTTGTACTCAGTGAAAACTAAACCATACTTATGTCAGCAAGCCAGCAAGTCGTGGGAAAAGGGTAAAATTAAGCATTGAATGAAAATCTATTTTGATATGAAAATCTGTAATGCCTTCAAAATGGAAATAACCTAAAAAAAAAATCAACTCAATAAAATCTGGGGAGAGGCAAGTTAATGAACTATTCTTACAGAGGTTACCTTCCCTTGAAAAATCCACAAACATGTTGATCTCCTACTCTGTGTCATTTAAAAGGTACAAAAATATTCTCATTTCAGCAGTGCCTCCCAGGCTGGGCTCTGTAAGCACAACACAAAAGACAGCCCAGTTGTGCAAGCAGTTACCTGTCCCAGCATCATTCTTCCCTTCAGTTACCTGTGGCATTAAATCTCTCCCTCACACACTCATGGCATAGCCCAGAGTTGTTTTGCTGGATTTCCCAGGTTAATTCTGAAGTCTGATCACGTAAAGCTGTGGCAGAGAAAAATAAACTCAAGACATCTTAATTCAAAGCTCAAAGATATAACCTTCGTGGAAAACACTTTGCGCCGCTGAGAATAAATCTCTATCTCTGCTCATGTATAAAGATCTAAGAATAAAATATTTGATAATGTTTATCCTTGCAACATGTGTGAAAGTCTTATTCCATTCATTAGGTGTTTGGCTTCAGGGATGAGCAGATGAGCACTGACTGCTGGTCTCTTGGCTCGACAGAAGTGAGGTCCTACCGAGTGAATGAATTACTTTTCCCCTCCCTGGAGAGTAAAGGCCTAAAAGTCGTTGCCGAGCCCAGCCCTGCTCCCACGTGCCAGGATTCCTCCCTTTGCCCACCAGCCCCATCCTGAGGGGGTGGCATCACCTCATCCACCACCATCGCATTTCCTGCCTGCTCTTCCCCACCACCTCTGCTCTGCTCACCAGATCTCCTGGAGCTGGGGCTCCTCCATGCTTCTCCAGAGCCTCCGACACCAGGATCCCACTCTCTGCTTGGCTTCATCACGGTGCTCCAGCTGAAATCCCTGCTGGAGAGAGGGAGAGAAATCCCAAGGAGAGCCTCCCACCCGCCAGACCAGCACAGTTTGGAAAACCAAAGGGCATGTTCTCAACCTCCACACGCCACCAGTGCCATGGCAGTCCCAGGAGCAGGTCAGGCGTTTTGCTGCCAAGCCTCCGCTTCCTTCCAGAAACTTCTCATCCTCCCTCTGTTGCAAACCCTGCTCCCTCCCTGGGGTTTGGAAGGAGCTCTGACAGGTTGCTTCTCTTAGGGAGATCATCTCTTTGCATTTCCAGCCCATAGGGGTTTAGGTTTTATTAATACTGTTGGGAGTGAGATTTTTAATGCTAAATAAGTTTCAGCCTGAGCTGAAGGCCAAATATCACGGGCAGCATAGAGAAGGATTCACAGAGTTTAAGAGGTTTGTCATGGCTTTTTTTTTTTTTTTAAAAAAAAAAGAGCTGTGATTAATCTTCTTAATGCAAAGAGCATTTTCTGTGACGTCAGTTTAATGAGTCAACACTTCTGCCAGAGTGCTGCAAAGTCCCTCCACTCATTCAGTTCCTGGAGTACAGACAATTTCTGTAGCAAGTTTTATTCCGAATAAAAAGTGCTGAACCTCAGGGGGAAGGAGAATAGCTGGAGAAGGGGATAAAAACGCCCCCAGGATGACAAACAAAGGGACTCAGCAAATCATTCTCACACCAGACGTGAGGGCTTGGAGCTCCATCCCCACCCATCCCCAAACCGTCGCTTACACCGGGCTCTTCCCATCCCTCGCCCCGAGATCCCTCCACGCCGGTGGCCAGGATCCTTCTCTCTGCTGTGCAGGAGGAGGGCTGGGAGCAGGGCACAACCCCTGCCACGGGCTGTGGGGCTGCCGCCTCTCAAGGACGGGGACACGGGAGCTCCTGTGGGGACAGGCAGGGCTGGGTGTGCGCGGCGGTGGCCAGCAGCGATAGCCATCCTGGCCACGGATCTGGCAGCGGCACCGTCAGCGCCGGGGATGGGCAGGGAAGTGCTTATCAGGGCGTCCCAGCAGCGCTGCGCCTCCGGAGAGCCATCCCACGATGACAAATTTCAGCCGGCTGTGACGCAAATGGAGAGCAGATGGACAGAGGCTGGAAAGCAGATGGAGAGAAGGAGATTTGGACATAACTTGAAGGCCCCGAAGTGTCTCGTTAGGAAAACACACAATGCGGGCAGAGCAGCCTGCAGCCAGCCATGGATGCAAAGGTGGAGGGGACGCAAGAGGAGGCAAAGCATTGCTACTGCTCATGAGCAAGTCACTGGTGGGGTCGGAGGACAACCAGAGATCCCCAGAGATACCACGCACCTTGCCTCAAGCTTGCTGCCCGCACAGGTGTGGATAGAGATGGCAGCTTTTCTCAGCTCTTGAAAGCGTCCAGCCCACACCACTCCAAGCAAATCGAGCCAGGAAAGGCTGGAACCTCTGTCAGCCCCTGACACAGCCTGCCTGGACCTCCCGCGCCAGCAGAGCACTCCTGGGGGGTTCCTTCACCTCATGCTCTTGGTCAGGCTGGTGTCTTGTCCATTTATGTCCTGGGGCATGGGAGTGACAGGCAGGGCACATCCCCGGCACTGCGACTGAGCAGGTCAGCTCCACAAGCTCCTGCATGGCTTAGCACACTTCTCATCTCCATCCCTTGCTGTCCCTGCCTTCTCTTGCCCTGCCACCCCCATGCCGGCCCCATGGCTGCCTGTGGGCAGCAGGGCTGGTTCCAGCCCCATGGCTCAGTGGATGAGTCCCCCAGGATCCTGTCACTCTGTGGTCATAGAATCACAACATCACAGAATGGTTTGGGTTGGAAGGGACCTTAAAGACCATCTAATTCCCACTGCTCTGCCACGAGCAGGGACACCTCCCACCACACCAGGTTGCTCCAAGCCCCCTCCAACCTGCCCTTGAACCCCTCCAGGGATGGGGCAGCCACAGCTTCTCTGGGCAACCTGGGCCAGGCTCTCACACCACCCTCACACCAAAGAATTTCTTCCTAATATCTCATTAAATCTCCCCTCTTTCAGTTTAAAACTGTCTTATGGTTCCCCTCCCTGACCAAGAGTCCCTCCCCATCTCTCCTGGAGCCCCCTGAGGGACTGGAAGGGGCTTGAAGGTCTCCTTGGAGCCTTCCCTTCTCCAGGCTGAACCCCCCCAACTCCCTCAGCCCCCCCTCCCAGCAGAGGGGCTCCAGCCCCCCCCATCATCTCAGGGGCCTCCTCTGGCCCCGCTCCAACAGGTCCATGTCCTTCTGCTGTTGGTGGCCCCAGAGCTGGAGGCAGCACTGCAGGGGGGTGTCCCCAGAGCGGAGCAGAGGGTGCTCAGCCCTGCGGCTGAAATGAGGGCAGGAGCTGCCTGGCAGGGAGCAGGATGGGAAAATGGGGGAAATGGGAGCGAGTTTGCTGTCTGTATATTAGTATCTACACTCCTCTGCTGGGCAGAGAGTACAATTGCTAAATAGTGTTGCAGAAAATCACAGCAGCAGGCAGGAACCAGGGCTGGCAGGAAAAGAAAAAAAAAAACACAAAACAAAGCAAGTTTTAAAAATGAAAATAACAGTGAATGAAAAATAATTTCATCAAAATTGCCCAGTGTGGAAGATCTGCACCAGACCTATGACCAGCCAAACTGGAGTTTATGCTAACATCCCCCGGCCCTGTCCTGCCTTGGGGGGCAGGATCAAATCCCATTTTCTTCAGGAGAATTAACAAAAGAAAAATGATCTGGGAATCCTTGCTCTGCTCTTCTAGATATCTGGATACCTAGAAGAGCTGGATAGGAGGTATATGAAAAAAAAAAAAAATCTCATCTTTTATATTCTTGTAAGGCACCACAGGTTGAGGATTCAGGCTTGGTGACATCCCAGAGCAGAGGTTTTTTAGTTTAAGCTCAGCCAAAGGTTTCACACACACTCTGAGACGTGTGTGTCGTGGTTTAATCCCAGTCAGCAACCAAGCACCACGCAGCCCCTCACTCACTGCTCCCCAGTGGGGTGGGGGAGAGAATCGGAAGAGTAGAAGTGAGGAAAAACTCATAGGTTGAGATAAAGACAGTTTAATAAGTGAATCAAAAGCCGCACACACGAGCAAAGCAAACCCAGGAGTCCGTTCCCCGCTCCCCAGGGGCAGGGGGGGTTCAGCCCCCCCAGGACAGCGGGGCTCCCTCAGCGTAACGGGGACTGGGGCAGACAAACGCCATCGTCCCAGCGTCCCCCCTTCCTCCTCCTGCCCCAGCTTTATCTACTGAGCGTGGAACGTCCCTTTGGTCCTGGGGCTCGGCTGTCCCGGCCGTGTCCCCTCCCAGCTCCTTGTGCCCCCCCAGCCCATGGCTTGGCGGGGTGGGGTGAGGAGCAGAATGGCCTTGGCTCTGTGCAAGCCCTGCTCAGCAGCAACCACAGCCCTGCCTTATCAACACTGCTTTCAGCCCAAATCCAAACCACAGCCCCATAGCAGCTGCTGTGGAGAAAATTAACTCTATCCCAGCCAAAATCAGCACGTTATTAGCCCAGCAGTGCACCAGCTCTATCTGGGCACTTCAGATAGACAGATTAATTAATTTTATATAAATATACAGAGAGTGAACTGAAATGACAGGCCTTTATATACAGCCCCCAAATCGAATAATACAAGGAATTTGGGTTCATAGTGTAATTAGTGCTTTGTCTGAGCACAGAGTGGATGGTCCTCCTGTGACCTTCCTCAGGGGCAGGCAGGACCTCCACCCAGACTGAAGAGGGAATCTTTGCTGGAGCCCATGACCACGTAGGAGACACAATAGTCCACATAACATCAGCTACTGGGGAGAGGAACAAACACTTTTGCTGCCCAAGGATATCAATTTCCCCCTGTACGTGTAAGTCTGAGTTGTATAAATATCCATTCAGACCCGTGCTGCAATGGAGGGTCCATGGGGGAGTGAAACCCACGCACGTGTGTGTTTGGCTCTGTCCTGAACTGGGTGCCTCCAAGGCTATGCACAGAGGGGACCCACGAGGCACATAAGGACATTCTCTCCCATATTGCAAAAAAAAAACAACAAAAAAACAAAAAGCAGTAGAAAAAAGTCACATCCTGGCCACTAAAGCACAAAACCAGCCATGGTCAGTTCAGCAGTTCTCCACATATGTGTCAGGAGGTCCCATTTTGGTCCAAAGGCCAGGCTGATGCTCATGAGTCGGTGGCTAGGCTGACCCGGCACGGTGGCTCCAAAGGAGCTGCTCAAACAACAGCTCCTGGGAGCTGTGAACATCCCCCGTGCCTTCACTCACTCACAGACATTTTTTAGCTTGTGACGCGACTGGATGACGATAGCTTTTGGAGCTCTCATGTTTTAACAAGTTGGTGCAGCTGGAGGATGAAAAATCCCTAGGAAATCATGCATTTAGAGCACGTTGGTTTGCAGTGACCTGTCTCTGAGACAGCACTGGGTCAGTTTGCTTTCTTCCCCCCATCCTAGAGAAGAGAACATTATTTCCTTGACCCTAAATTTGGGGGAGGAGAAGCCATGTGTGAGAAGAAGGGACCTTTGTAGGCAGGGCCTGCCAGAGCCACGGGGAGGTCTCTGGTCTCTCTGAGCCTCTGTTTCCCACAAACAAGATGAAGATACAAGTACAGCCACAGTGAAATACCCAATGATGACAGGTTGTCCTGGGTTGAGCGACGCAGGACAAACTTCTCTTCTAATGCTGGGAAACCTGTACTTTTAGAAGGCTGTGGTGTCTGAATGTGTAAAAATATATCCATTGTAGCCAGCCGGGCTCTGTGGGATTCAAGGTCTTGGTGTTTTTGAGCCTCTCCAGGAGCAGGATGAGGAGGAGCGAGACCCGGGCACTTGACCCAGGCTGCCAACAGGATTGGTTCATACCATGAACGCCACATTCAATATAAATTAGAAAGTTTGCTGCGTAGTGCCCTCTCGCTCCACGGCGGTGGGTCCAGAGAACTCCTTGCCCCGGTGCCAGAGCCCTGAGCCCTTCCCTTCCTCCCGAAGCCGCAGCGCTCACGGGGTCCCACATTTGCTGTCCCTGCTGGGAGTGCACGGCTTCTGCTGGGGAATGGGCTGGAGACAGTCCTTGGGTATCTTATATTGGTATCGGGATCAATACTGGTTCTTTAGTATTATTAATGTTAATTATTTAGTCTTATCCTATTAAATCTATTTATATTTCAATCCATGTGTTTACTTTTTCCCCTGGTTCCCCTTCCTGGGTGGGGAGGGGTCATCAAATGACAGCATAATTGTCTAAATGACAATCAATCGTTCTGGGTTTCTCCAACCATAACACGGGTGTGACCACAGCAGTGATGGACTCAGTGGCCACCGTACCCAGATACAACTGCCAAAGCCCTGAATGGAATTTGCCCAGGTTTTGCAGATGAATCCAGACTTGCCCTCCAGTGTCAGTGCCCATGGGGTGCACACAAAGAAAATGGGAGAAAAAACAGCCAGCCCGCCCGGTTTGCCTCTGGAGCAGCACCCGGGTTCAGAATTGGGTTTTCTCCGTCAGAGAGACGTGATGAGGAGGAGGTGACGGAAGAGGGAAGTGTAACAGAAACAGCCAGACACTTGACAGCAGCATCCTGAGGTGCCAGTCTTGCAACAAACAGCTGGTGCATAATAAATTCATTATATGCATATTTTATACTGTTTTCATGAGACACTCACATATGGCCATACCCAGTGCTGGTGAGACTGGAGAAAGAACAAGAATTTCACACTGAGGGCTCCTCTGACAACAGATTATAAGAAATAATCACTAGCCAAATATTAGCCCTCAACAAGACAGACAAATTACATGTGATATTTTTTTTATTGCACTAACAATAAAAGACCCATAAAAGGTTACCAGAGCTCTGCTTCATATCTCACAGATTATGATTAATTACAGACTTCAAGCCTTTGCACCAGGAGATTAGAACCTTTCGCCCTTAGGAGGAAAAAAGATGAATTGTAATTTCTTCTTCCGATGCTCCTCCCACCTTCCCCCGTGGAAGGGGTATGAAAATACTGTAATACTTGTCTTTCCCCAATTCTCTCTTTGTCTTAAGTGCCCAGGAAAAAAGCACCAAAGGTTTGAACTACAGAGTTGCGATTTTTAGTTCTGCAGCACCAGTTGATTTGGCAGATCGGGCCACAAAAGTATTGCATTTGGGGGGTCTGGAGAGTAAATCTTGTGAGGAGCAGCTGAGGGAGCTGAAGGAGAAAAGGAGGCTGAGGGGAGACCTTCTCACTCTCTACAGCTCCCTGAAAGGAGGGTGTAACCAGGGGGGGTCGGTCTCTTCTCCCAAGGAACAGGCGATGGGACAAGAGGAAACGGCCTCAAGTTGCTCCAGAGAAGTATCAGATTGGAGATTAGGAACAATTTTTACACGGAAAGGGTTATGAAGCCTTGGAATGGGCTGCCCAGGGCAGAGGTTTGAGGCACCATCCCTGGAGGGATTTAAAAGACGGGTTGACATAGTGCTTGGAGACATGGTTTAGTGATGGGTTGTGGGTGTTTTTTTTAATCAGAGTTAGGTTGCTGATTGGACTAGAGGATCTTAAAGGTCCCTTCCAACCCAGACAGTTCTATGATTCTCTGATTCTACGTTTATTCTGAGTTCCCAGGGGTCAGGAACACACATCTCTGTGTGTGAGAAATGCTATTGATTCAGAGGCAGAACCTGCTGCTACATGTGCTCATGTACGTCAGGAACAGGCCTGTTAGGTCAAGGGCATAAAAATAATAGGACAGAGCAGAGACAGGTCAGGGCCTGGGACCACTGATCCAGGAGGATGAAGAAGATAATTGGATTTTATCTGCATCTCCCTTAAGCAACATCCGCCAGCCTGCCTGGACTGTGTAAGAGGTGAGGTTCATCATCTCTGGTCACTATGTCACTGTTTTACAGCCACTTCTTGCCTTCCAAGGTGACCAACAGACCGTAAGAGAAGGCATAAGACGGGACAGGGCTGAGGCTGTTGGAATTACAGCCAAGGCTGGTCAGACAGGTCCCTAAATGGCCTTGGAATAGGGGCAGGTTTTGTCATTCTCCTTCTAGGCACCAGGCTGGTCCTAACCCAGACATCAAGCCCCCAAGGTGGGAGATGGTGAAAGGAAGAAGAAACAATGAGAAAAACAGATAAAATATTAGGGGGGACAAACAGTGAAAAAAGGGCAGAGGTGTGAGAATCAAGGATTTGAAAATGACTTTAGGGGGCACTGGAGGGGGACACAGAGCATGGGCACCCAGTGAAGAGGCACCTTGAAGACCCTTTATCTCTCCTTAAGCAGAAGAACAGAAAAACAAAACAAGGCTGCAAGATCTCAATGTCTCACTTTCCATGTGGCTTCAGAAAATGTCTCTCCATTGCCACCTGCCAAGAGGTTTGAGATGTCCTCCCAGAGACGGCCATCGTATAATGGGGGTCCTTGGAAGCCTGAGAGACACACCAGCCAGCGCTGGTGTACCAGTACCCCATGGAGCATGGGACTTCACATCCTGTATGGTCACATCCTCTGTGTCATTCTAAATAGCACATGGGGTGCAGGCACCGATACTGCTTTGGAGAAAGGGGCACTGTGCATGTGGAGATACCGCACGGCCCCTCTGTCACTGGATGTGCTCAGTGTGTGTATGATGGAGAGCTGCTCTACACGTGTGCTCCACTGGTCCAGAACTGGGGAGGTCCCCAGTCCCTCAGGCCCAGGTGGCTCTGCTCCCCTCATTAGCAGGATGTGTCATTCCCAGTAACAAGCCAGACCAAGCAGAGACGGAATCAGGCAACTGTCTGGGCTTAGGGCTACGAAGATGATGAGGGCCTGGAGCATCTCTCTCACAAGGAAAGGCTGAGGGATTTGGGTCTTTTTAGTCTGGAGAAGAGAAGACTGAGGGGGATCTGACCAATGCCTACAAACACTTAAAGGGTGGGTGTCAGGAGGATGGATCCAGTCTTTTTTCAGTGGTGCCCAGTGACAGGGCAAGAGGGAAGGGGCACAAACTGGAACATAAGAAGTTCCACATAAACATGAGGAGGAACTTCTGTCCAGTGAGAGTGTCAGCGCCCTGGAAGAGGCTGCCCAGGGAGGTGGAGTCTCTGTCTCTGGAGACATTCAAACCCACCTGGACACGTTCCTGTGGGACCTGCTCTGGGTGACCCTGCTCTGGCAGGGGGTTGGACTGGGTGGTCTCTGGAGGTCCCCTCCAGCCCCATAGCATTCTGTGATTCTGTGAGATGATCAGAATTTAAGATAAAAATCACATAGCAATTACTTGAAATTGATACAATGCAGTTCAGCAACAACAAACACAAAGCAGGCGACCTGCAATGCACCGAGTGGAGACTCTGTGGCTGGAGAGCAGTACTGGTGCTGGGGAGTTTTGGTGGGTGACTCCTGATGGGGGTCGGACTACGTGATCTCCAGAGGCCCCCATATCATTCTGTGATTCTGTCTCTCCTTTCTCAGACCCGGCAAATCCATTCCTGGTGCTATTTGTCCCCTTCCCAACCTCTCTCTCTTGGGCACTGCTTTGTTGCTTGCTCGTTTGGGGATTCTTTTCCAACCTGCTGTTGCTTTTGGGAATGGGTCCATCTGATTGTCTGACTGCAGGAGGACCCACTCACGCGTCTGCTTCTGTTTGCTGCTGCCCAGCACCAGGGTGCTCAGGATGGGTAGGTCCCAGGCTCCGTTCTTTGCAGGCATGAAAACAGGCAGCAAGCACAGGGACTGCCTGCGCTCCTCCGCGCTCCGCGGGGCCCTCAGATGAACAGGCGGGTTTTCATCCACTTCTAGGACATCCTGCAGGGATATTCTCCTAGGAAAAGGCAGTGATGTAAACACCAGCTGAGGGCTCAGAGCTCAGAGGATGCACAGACAGCGCTTTGTCATGAAGAATTTATTTCTCCCTGTCGGAAAGGGGGAAAGAAATTTCTTACACTAAGAGGCAGAGTCTAAATGAGTGCCATCACCTACCAGAGAGCAGCTTTCACGGGCTGCGGGGGAAGAACAGAAGCACAGATCTTTCAGGAAAGGCAGTTATTTAAGGCTCTGAGCCTAAAGAGCATCCACTTGCAGGGAAGCCCTTAAGAATGGGCTCAGCTTTCCTCCTTATCCTCCAACTTCAGTACAGGCTTACACACTATCTTCCACCGAGCACAGGATGTTTTAGCAAGCACTATCGAATTGGGTTGCTTCCAGCAAGTCTCAGCATGCAGCTCTCCTGCTTCTGAGGTGCCAGCACTGACAATTCCAGATGAATGCTCCTACCCAAGGTTTTTAAAATTTGGGCCAGCGAATCATTATCCTCTTATGAAAACGGCAGTGGAAAATAACAGGATATAGATGCAGTGGGGAAAGGACCTCCATGATCAGATCTTGTAACCTGCAGTCATCTCAAAGAAGACACAAATGACTTAAACGGATTTTCTTATATTGTAAGGCTTTGGCAGGAGAAGCCATCCTTTAGTTCTGTGTATAGCACTCAATGCAATGCTGTTGCTGCCCATGGGAGAGGCTCAAAGATACTATTACATTTTAGCAATAAATGGCTATAATACTTTTTCCATTTACCTGTTTCTGAAAAAGTGCTGGTGCTTCAGAGCTTGTTGTCTAAACAGAACGGCTCCAAGCTGAAGACCATGAGTGTGTGATACATCCCAGCTCTTCCAGGAGAGCTTTGATTTCAGCAGGCTCAGGGCAAGGTATAGTGTATCTCGTGCTGTTTCCCTCTATGCCAGGGGATTCAGGACTACAAAAAAACGCTTTTGAATTCTCTACACAGAACTGATGAACACTACAGCCTGGGTAAGGGTTAAATTTACCCACAAGTCAAAATATCTCCCGGTGATATTGTATGAAAAAACTACAGCAGGCCTGTAAATTAGTGACTTACCTGCCTAAGTCTTCCTAAAGCAGACAGAAAACACTGAATGAACTCATGAAATCTTCCAAGCACTGCCCACTATAATGGAAAAGAAAGAGGCCACTCACTGTCTGTTGTACTGTATGAATTAAGCTTGTATTAAATGAGGAAAAAAAAATGAGACTCCAGAGAGTAGGAGTAAATGCAGGCTTTTCACCTTAAGTATTTTAATCTAAGCTTGTATTAAATGAGGAAAAAAAAATGAGACTCCAGAGAGTAGGAGGAGTAAATGCAGCCTTTCCACCTTAAGTATTTTAATTGTATAGTATACAATAATGTTGTAACTATTAGAACATAGTAGATTATATCTATTAAATACACACATATATGTAAAATACACATTTATAGTGTATATAATATATACAAATCATAACATACACTATAAAGTAGTGTTACAATCTAATGCCAGCACACTCAAACAGTGGTTTTATTAACATACTGGGAGGATTTTTCTCATTCAGAACAGGTATTAAAGGGAAACCAGGATGCAGAACTCAGTGCTTTTAGGGATTGCTCCCTAGAGCCGTGCCTAGAAAGCGGCTCCACAGAGATCGATGCCCGGGCTCCCCGGCCTGTGAGGAGCTCTCCGACCCCAGGGCTCAGCTCTGACTGACCCCCGGTGCTGGCAGAGGGGCTGCAGACTCACTGCCACCGCCCAGGCCGCCCGCCTTCCCTCTCAGAGCCTGATCACACGGGCCCGGCTGAGGTGGGCGCTGACTGACAGGAGCTGACTGACAACGGCCGCTCCGTCACCCAGCGGCCCCCGGGCCTGCAGCCCCCGGCGGCCATGAGGAGGCCGCTGCAGGCCCGAGGG
>NW_015090802.1:70870-85710 GCF_001431845.1 Calidris pugnax | reverse complement strand
CGGGTGAGCGCCGGCCCGAGGGCTGCCCCGCCGGCCCCCTTCCCCCGCCGCCCTCTCCTTCCCTCCCTCCTGTCCTCCCCCATGTTGTCGGCCGCTGCCGCGTGGCGCCCGGCTCAAGATGGCGGCGGCGCGGGGGGGAGCGGGGGCGCTGCGGCGGGGACGGCGCCCATTGTCCCGCCGCGCCTGACGGGGCCCTCCTTGCTTCCCCCCGACCCCCCCCTTAGTTACGGCTTCGTGGAGTTCGAGGACTCCCGAGACGCCGACGATGCCGTTTACGAGCTGAACGGCAAGGATCTGTGCGGGGAGCGGGTGATCGTGGAGCACGCCCGCGGGCCCCGCCGCGACAGGGACGGGTACAGCTACAGTAGTCGCAGTGAGTACGGGCCCGTCTTCCTGCGGGGTTACCGGGCTGCAGCGGGTGAAGGGCAGGAGGCCGCGGGGGTGCTGGAGGGGACGGGACACCGAGTCGGGTGGGGGTGGTGGCGGGGCTGTCGCTGTCCCCGGGGGTAGGGGATGTCCCCGGTGCATCGCCGGGAGCAGGCGGGCCTTTTTTCCCGGCCCCGGCGTTGCGCTGGGATATCCCCTAAGAAACTTAGGAGGGCAAAAATGTGAAGCGATTCCGGCTGCAAATCTGGGGCCTTCTAGAAGGGGTTTCTCGTTAATTACAGACGATATGCTCTGCTAATTTAAGGGCTCCAGTGTTCTCGGGAGCATTTCGATGAAACAGTGGTGTTGCGTCACTGATGTTAATGAATAAACACCGTTGTGTAACTGGGGTAGCAGCGCTCAGCTGTAAACTTTCATGTGAATGTTTCGGTTGAATACATAGAAGGGGTGGGGGGAGGTTTTCAAGCTGGAATCTGTTGTTCTAAGTGGGGGGGGACTGTAAATATTTCTGTCTTCAGCTCGCTCGTATTGTTTCTTGAGCTGAGCTGTATAGAACTTAACTGGCCTAGTACTGTAATTAAAAGTACTGAGGTGCAGCTTTCAGTATTCTGTAGAAACGTGGTGTTTTGGGGGGGGTGGGTATCTTGTCTTTTTGAAAAGAATCAAATGTATGTTGTTTAAAATTGTTGCATGTTCAATTCAAACTTTTTAACAAGTCCTTGATGTTTCAATTTAAAAGTGACCAGTGGGGCTGAGGCTGTGTCCACTGAGGCTAAGATGACTGCCTTTCCTGATTGGCCATGGCTTTTCCATACATTGTGTGACCCTTGCCCTATGACCCTTTGGCTGACCTTACCGGAAGCCATGACGACAGCAGCCTTTTGCCATTAGACGCAGGGTGATGGTGAGGATTCCAAGGGTTAGACAAAACTGGTTAAACTGAACTAGGTGACTGTTACCTTGCGTGTTTTGTGGCCAAACCACCACCAAAAACCTCATACTGTGATGTAAGTACTTAGTGTAACTAGTAAACGTTTTTGTAAAATGTAGAAATGCATGTAATCAGTTAAGTTTTATATTTTACAATGTTCTGTAAAATAAAACTTAGCAAGGTGAATCTAATAAGGAGCAGTCACTCTCTAACAGATCTTAGGAGCACAGACTTGTAGGATTTTAGTCTGTTTGATTTGCCATTAATATAGATCATGGCAAAAATTGCAAAGTTTATTGGAGGCTTAGAGAAATAAAGTCCTACTCCAGTAAATATAACTGTTTAACTAACTTTTTCAGAACATTTAGTTTTCTTCATGCTAGGAGACCATCTAACTTCATTTCTTTGTACAATAAAGGTGGGGGTGGTGGCGGATATAGCAGTCGGAGACAATCTGGAAGAGATAAATACGGACCGCCCGTTCGTACAGAGTACAGACTGATTGTTGAAAACCTTTCCAGTCGCTGTAGTTGGCAGGATTTGAAAGTACGTATTAACCTTCTGTCCCAGAGCCTGTTGTGACTAGTGGGAAGCAATAACTTCCTTTAATATCAGTGTTCATTTTGATTTAGGTAGAAGTAATTGAGGAGTATTTTGTGCGTGACTGTTTACGCGCAATTAATGCTTCTTGCATTTGCTCAGACTTGTCTTAAATGAATGTTAATGCAGAGCGTAAGCCCATGGGACGCTTAGGTTGTTCTTCATCTGCTCCCTGAAGGATTTCATGAGACAAGCTGGTGAGGTGACCTATGCAGATGCTCACAAAGAACGTACAAACGAAGGAGTGATTGAGTTCCGATCCTACTCGGACATGAAGCGTGCCCTGGACAAGCTGGACGGCACCGAGATCAACGGCAGGAAGATCAGGCTGGTTGAAGACAAGCCGCGGTCGAGCCACAGGAGATCCTACTCCGGCAGCAGGTCAAGGTAACCTTTGGGACACGTTGGTCTCTGCGTTGAGAGAGTTCACGCTGAGAATGGGTGTAGGTAGCCCTACCTGCAGCGGTTACCTCAGTTGATATTGTAGGAATAGGAGGATGCCTGGGAATGTAGAAGGAATTCTTTAATCATAGAATCATAGAATTGCCCAGGCCGGATGGGACCTCCAAAGGTCATCTAGTCCCACCCCCCCTGCAGTCAGCAGGGACACCCCCAACTAGACCAGGTTGCCCAGGGCCTCGTCGAGCCTCTCCTTGAATATCTCCAGGGAAGGGGCCTCAACCACCTCCCTGGGCAACCTGTTCCAGTGCTCCACCACCCTCACAGTGAAGAACCCTCTCCTAATCTCCAACCTAAATCTGTTCCCCTCCAGCTTGAAGCCATTGCCCCTCGTCCTGTCACTGCAGGCCTTTCTAAACAGGCTCTCCCCAGCCTTCCTGTAGGCCCCTTCAGGTACTGGAAGGCCGCTATTAGGTCTCCCCGGAGCCTCCTCCAGGCTGAACAACCCCAGCTCCCTCAGCCTGTCCTCGGAGCAGAGGTGCTCCATCCCCCTGATCATCCTTGTGGCCCTCCTCTGGACCCTGAAGGATTGTCATACAGCAGAGCCAGGTTTGAGGGTTTGTCACAGGTGAGACACGAGATGTAATCCATTGACAGGATATTGAACCTGGGTGGTTTAACAGTGTGTCTTGATGTGGCCATACTTGGTTTTGAGAAGTGCTTTAGCAGCTTCTTCTCTGTGAGGTAGCACAGCAGGGCACACCAGACGTTAAAGAACAAGGGCCAAATCCCATGTTTAATGTCTCCAGGTCACGCTCGAGAAGACGGTCTAGAAGCAGAAGCCGGAGGAGTCGGAGCAGCCGCAGCCGGTCCCGTAGTGTCTCCAAAAGCCGTTCCCGGTAAGTGATACATTGTTTTCTGTTAGTACAGGAACTGCTACTTATTGATAGATATTTACAGCTGCTGTAAGTACACTTGGGTTCATGCGGATTAAACTCTCTCTCCTTTTGAAAGCTCTAAATCCAGGTCACGAAGCAAAGACCGCTCACGTTCCAGATCTAAAAGCAGGAAGTCTCGATCAAAGAGCAAATCCAAACCCAAGTCTGACAGGGGGTCCCGCTCGCACAGCAGATCCAAGGAGAAGTCTGAGAAGTCTCGGTCCAGATCCAGGTCCAGGTCTCGATCTCCCAAAGAAAATGGTAAAGGAGATGCTAAGTCTAAGTCCAGGTCAAGGAGCAGGTCTCGTTCCAATTCTCTGCAGCAGCAGCCGTCTGCCAAGGCTCGCTCCGAGTCGCCAGCCAAAAGAGCTGCATCGAGGTCCCGCTCCAGATCTCGCTCAAAATCTCGCTCACGATCAAGATCTAGTTCAAGAGATTAAGACTAGAACTCTCCTCTTACATTGCACACTATTACGGAACATTTTCCTACTTGTCAGGCCATTAGTGTTATGTTAGTACTTCAGAAGTTGGGTTTTTTCTCTTGCAGGAGTGAATGGCCTAAGAACTAAGGCGTAAGGGTTTAATTTGTATCCCAAATTTGAAAATACCAGATGGGATGGTGGTACAAAGCAGGAAAAGTCCCCTTTTTGTAGAAATTCAGCTAAAAGTTTGATTTTATAGCATTTCCGCAGGAGTAACTTAACTACTCTTCAGTGCAAAGTGGTTTTTATATTAAAAATAAACTGAATATAAACAGGCTTAAATCTGGGCTTTTTTGAAAGTATCTTTTTTTTTCCTATTTTTTTTTTCATGGTTTTAAAACTATGGGTATCATTAGCTTACTAGGTTACCGCTTGCTACCAAAGGCAGGATTGCCTTGCTGGGCAGGTCAGATAATTGTCGGGGTCATGTTAATTTGTGGGTGCAGGCTGCAAACCACAGCCACTGCTACCGATACTGGGGAGATTTTTTTAGACCAGCAATAAACTCAAGTTGAAGCATTTATGTTGTATCCTAACTTGCCAAAAGAACATTCCCACCTGTACTGTGACTGTATTCAAGGTAATAAGGGTACTGGGGAACCTGGATCGTACAGTATTGCTGAAAAATCCTACCTTTCAAACTTGAAAGAATGAAACCTTTCTCACCTTTTTTTTTTTTTGTTTCTGGCTTGAATCTCAAGTGTCACTGGGTTTCAGACACTGCCGTGTCTCTTGGATGTGGTCCAAGTCACTAGTATGTTGTATGGTTTGTCAGCCTCAAAACACCTATTGGTTATGAAAACTAAGTAAATAAAAACTGTCTTCCCTCCCTCTTTGACTCATTTATGTTAACATTTTGCTTCAGACTAGAAGTATAATCCTATTTGTGTGTAAGTCTGCCCTTTATTGGAAATGTAATCTCTGAGCTAGAGTTCTAGTCTTAACAAAGGCTTTGCTGAACCACAGTTGCCAATTCACTTAAATTGTGGAATAGAACTCATCCCAAAAATACCCCTTTATAGCTAAATTGATTTTTGTAACATGCAATAGCGAACATTAGAACTGCCTTGTACTCTTTATACAATGTGTAGTTTGACTTGTATAAAATTAAATTGGTGACTCAAACTCTTGTGTTTATTGCAGTGTGGTGGGATGGGGTTTCTGCCTCATGCTGGGGAAACCGCAGTTTATCCTTCTTAGCTCTTTGCTGGAGGAACTTCTTTGTTTTAGGAAGAGACCAGGGGAGCTCTGGCAGTGGCCTTGGACCAGCCGAGGCAGCCAAGCACCGTGTGTCCCCAAAGTGCCTTGTCCTTCTCTGGAGCGTGGCTGGATGTGAAGTTTCCCAGGGCCACTCTGGTGAATGGCATCAGGCACAAGGAACACCTCGAGCCTGCGCCCAAATGCGACTTAGTGCCAAATTTTGCTTTCCAGGAATTGCTTTATGATCTAAACAGTTCTCTTGAAAATTAATATTTGGTTTCTTCCCATTTTCTGTTCCTCTCTGGAAAGCTTTTGCCTGTTGCACGTGAGTAGCTGTGCGATCCCAGGGGGAGGGAGTGCGTTTTGCCTGATGAGCTCATGTTCCCAATGGCACCTGAGTGGAAGTGGTGAAGTGGCATGTGTTGCTTTTATATTGTTCCCTTTCTGTGCTGTTTCTGCCCCCAGAATGAAAAGCAGCTGTGTGTGAGCTGCCCAGCTCACCCTCAGTGGGTGTCTGTAGCCGTGGAGTCACAGATATCTCTGCTGTGACTGAACCTCGACTTGTGCAGAGCGCGCTGAGAGCTGGAGCTTTGCTCTCTCCACCTGGAATGAGGTGATGCCTGTGTTTAGTTAATTTCTTATAAGTAATTTCTTAAAAAAAAAAAAAAAAATATTGGAATTTTTTTTTAGTTAAGGTGTATTTTAGCATAATAACTAGAAAAACTCCATACTGTAGTTGTGATCAGCGCAGGCACTAACTCCTCTGGGTTGGATTTCAGGTGTGTCAGAGTGTGTAAGAGCAGTGTAATGCAGGCAACAGCCCTGAGCTAGGCCTGTGCAAATACCTCCCTTGAACTTGACACAACAGTATTATGTCCCTTTGGTTTTATTTGTGCTGATGGTGGAGTAGGTCAGACTTCAAGGAGAACTGCTCCTCTCTTGATGAGCTTCCAGGGGGCCAGTAAAATGCATCGTGCTCCTCGAACAAGAATTGAGCTGGTGGCTCAGTTGATGAAAGGTGTATGCTTATTTTCAGTATCTCTGTGCGTCTTTGCGGTAGTAAAAGATGTTAACTAATTATTTAATTTTTTTTGCACAAGCTTGTAGATATTAGTAACAGCTGGTGTCTAAAACCAATTTCCAGAATGGCCTGGCCTTACTGTAGCCACTAGCACCCTGGTCTGGGGTAACGATGCCTAATGATGGCTTTTACCTAATATACTCTTAGCTTTCTGAAATGAGCCTGTTAAGATACTGGTTATGTTTGAAATCATCTTTATTCATGGGTTGCTTACAGGGAGGGTCTAGACTGAATTTAACCAACTTGCCTGTAACTCCTTGAAATACCCAAGATTTCTTTTCCTGTTGCTGGCGCCACAGGCGCTGTCCCCCTGGGCTGCTCTGCCAGAGAGGAATGGCCCTTTGCTGTGCCAATGAAGCAGGAATTCCTTGGCAGGGCTCACATCCTTCTGGATTTGTTTGCTCTGAAAAGCGGGTGGGATTTCAGGAGTGCCAGATACTGAGCTCAGCACAAGGCTCATGGTAACTTTATATATATATAGAAGCCACTGACAAAACCCAGCCCCCGGCACCCCCTGACTGGCAGCACTTCTTTCTTAATTTTTTTGTGAGTGGAAGGCTCTCAGACTGGTGTGGATTTGTGATCATGAGTGGGATTGTTTCTGAGATGTGTAGATGTTAGGAAAGCGTGTGGATGTGTGTCTTAAACTTCATGGAAGCGTAAAAGAGCGCCGAGGGCTGTGCTGTGCACTGCCCTGCAGCAGTACCCCATGGCAAAACCATCTGGTGTCACCATTATCTCAGTTTTTAACCAACTGGGGAACCATGTTTTCGGAAAGGTGCTCTACTATTAGGCATCCTGAGTCTTTTTTTCTGCATTTGCTATAGACAATATAAATTGGTTCTTAAAAGGACAAGAGAAATGTTCCTTCTCATCAAACGTGGAGTGCAGGAGTGAGTTAGAGTCTTAGTGCCCAGTAGCAAGTTGTGAAGGAGAAACCAATGTTACCATTAAAAAAAAAAAAAGCAAAACTTAAAGTCTGAGGCTGTGTTTGGGGTTTGTTCCTGACCTTTTCCTGTACTTAAAAAAGCGCCCCTCCCTGCATGGTGGTGTTGGACATAAATCACAGGATGCTGTGGGGCTGGAAGGGACCTCTGGAGATCACCCAGTCCAACCCCCTGCCAGAGCAGGGCCACCCAGAGCAGGTCCCACAGGAACGTGTCCAGGTGGGTTTGAATGTCTCCAGAGAAGGAGACTCCACCACCTCCCTGGGCAGCCTCTGCCAGGGCTCTGCCGCCCTCACAGGAAAGAAGTTCCTCCTCATGTTTAGGTGGAACTTTCTACATTCAAGTTTGTGCCCATCTCCTTTTGTCCTGTCACTGGAAAAAAGACTGGCCCCATCCTCCTGACACCCGCCCTTTAAGTATTTATAGACGTTGATGAGATCCCCCCTCACCCTTCTCCAGAGTAGCCCTTTGCTGTCCCCTCTCCAGCAGTTCTCTGTCCTTGAACTGGGGAGCCCAGAACTGGACCCAGTGCTCCAGATGGGACCTCCCCAGGGCAGAGCAGAGGGGGAGGGTGACCTTCCTGCACCTGCTGATCACACTCCTCCTAATGTACCCCAGGGTTGCCATTGGCCTTCTTGGCCAATGCATGTTCACAGAATCACAGAATCACCATGGTTGGAAGGGACCTCTGAGATCATCGAGTCCAACCTTAAAAAAAAAAACAAACAAAACAAAAGCAAAACAACAGAAACACAACACCCCACCACATCACACCCACCCACTAACCAATAATCTTGGGCACTAGAGCATGCCCTAAATCCCTCCAGGGATGGTGACTCCACCACCCCCCTGGGCAGGCTGTTCCAGTGCCTGACCACCCTCTCAGGAAAGTCATTCTTCCTAATTCTAATCTAAACCTCCCCTGCCCCAACTTCAGACCATTTCCTCTGCTCCTGTCATGATTCCCTTGGGAGAAGAGGCCAACCCCCACCTCTCTACACCCTCCTCTCAGGGAGCTGTAGAGGGCAATGAGGTCTCCCCTCAGCCTCCTCTTCTCCAAACTCAACATGCCCAGTTCCCTCAGCCTCTCCTCAGATGACTCGTTCTCTAAATGTTCTGTCCTTAAATCAGCGATTTGTGTGATGTAAAATACCTGCTTTAAGTTGGGGTGGTGCAAACCCCTCTCTCTTCAGTGCGTGTCGCTCCAGCCCCAGCAGACAGCAGGAGGATGTTCCTGGGTGCTCCTAAAGGTTATTCCAAGTCTTGCTTGGACAGTGACACTGGCCATCACACACAAACGGGGAAAGCTGGCATGAAACAAAGTTCATTCTTGCTCAGAGTTCCTGGGTGACCCGTCATTTCTGTGCTTGGAACTTTATCTCCTGGACTGCCCGTGTCAGGAGGGCGTAAAAGAGAATTTCCCAGCTCCAAAAAAAGGTGGCTTCTTTCCCTGCTGTGGCTTCTGGCTCAGAGCTTTGATGGAGAAGAGACAAATTCCTGGTGCAGCTGGGCTGGTGAGGAGGCAAGCTGGACAATGGGATTTTTCCTGATGCAGGCAGGTGACTGGCTCCAGCCTGAAGCGTGAGGTGGGCAGTGCCTGGGGACTGCTGTGAGACCTGCCTGGCAGGGGAGGCACAGAGCCAGTGCGGGGGGCAGCTGAACAGAGATGGTACCTCCTCTGGTGCCACGGCCCAGAAAGGCTTCCCTCAGCCTTTACATCTGGGGTTTTCGGAAGGTGGTGCCGCCACTGTCAGAGCCTGGGCAAGGGGTTCTGCTTCAGTGGGTTCCCGTGCCACCGTGATAAAGAACACAGTGAGTTTAACGGGCAGACACACGGGCCTGATTCATGCTCAGTGTAGAGAAATCATCGCTTTAAAAAGAGCAGGAGAAGGACTAAGGAGGAGAGGATTTAAACTGTGCTGTCACAAGACGTACCCATTGAATTGGCCATCGACTGCGTCACTGAGGGAAAGCGGGTCCGGCGTGTGGCGTGCTGTAAGGGAGAGCACAGCTCTGGGATACACAAAATCTGTCTCACCCAGCAATATTGCTGTGCTTCGAGCGAGGCTGTGAGTGGCCAGAACAGGCAACGCTCCTTTTTTCCTACATTTCTACCTCTAAATGTTGCATTTTTAGAGCCCGTTTACAATGGGGCGATTTCTCTGTCCCAAACCAGATTGTACCCTGCTCCGCAGGCCCCACGGGGAGGGGCATTCAGCGTACGATCGCTGGATTTGTTATTCACACAGGGAATAACTTGAACCGTTTCTGATTCCTACTCACACCTAGTTCAGGTTGGGATTGTGACATCCACAGAGCAATTCCCTAAGTCAGAGCGCGAAAGTAGGAATTTAGCTCAGGAGCCTGGAAATCCCGAAGGCTTAGCTGGAGCTGATGTTCCATATCCTTGAGGGATGATGCAAAAACGCTGTGGTCATTTGAGAGCAAGCCAGAGGGCTGTGCTGCCACACAGTGAGACCTGGGCAGGCTGGGGAACTGGGCAGAGAGGAACCTGATGAACTTCGACAAAGGCAAGTGTAGGTTCCTGCCCCTGGGGAGGAATAACCCCCTGCACCAGGACAGGTTGGGGGTGACCTGCTGGAGAGCAGCTCTGAGGAGAAAGACCTGGGAGTCCTGGTGGACACCAGGATGCCCATGAGCCAGCAATGGGCCCTTGTGGCCAAGAAGGCCAAGGGCATCCTGGGGGGCATGAAGAAGAGCGTGGCCAGCAGGTGGAGGGAGGTCATCCTGCCCCTCTGCTCTGCCCTGGGGAGGCCCCAGCTGGAGCACTGGGACCAGTTCTGGGCTCCCCAGTTCCAGAAGGACAGGGAACTGCTGGAGAGGGTGCAGCAGAGGGCTATGAAGATGATTAGGGACCTGGAGCATCTCCCTTATGAGGAGAGGCTGAGGGACTTGGGTTTTTAAGTCTAGAGAAGACTGAGGGGGGATCTGATCAATGCCTATAAATACTTAAAGGGTGGGTGTCAGGAGGATGGGGCCAGTCTTTTTTCAGTGGTGCCCAGGGACAGGACAAGAGGAAATGGGCACAAACTGGAACATAAGAAGTGCCCTCTAAACATGAGGAGGAACTTCTTCCCTGTGAGGGTGGCAGAGCCCTGGCAGAGGCTGCCCAGGGAGGTGGTGGAGTCTCCTTCTCTGGAGACATTCAAACCCCGCCTGGACACGTTCCTGTGGGACCTGCTCTGGGTGGCCCTGCTCTGGCAGGGGGTTGGACTGGGTGATCTCCAGAGGTCCCCTCCAGCCCCATGTGATCCTGTGCTTCTGTGAAAGCTGTTCATTTGAAGGAGTTGGAATGTTGTTGATGAGAAGGTAAAGTTCCTGCAACACAAATGGCAGATAGTGCGCTTTGTAACATCTATTTAATGTGAATAGGGGAGGTGAGAAGCAAAAGTAACACAAATATCACTTTGTGTGCTGGCAGCTATTAATGGTTCAGAGTTTTAACTGTTCTTGGGATCGTAAGGGTATCTGTTAACGTTGGCATCAGCCCTTTTCCCCCAGGTTTTGTTTTGTGGTTAGAGGGAAAGAATCAAATAGCTCTTCTCTCTCACAGCTTCTTCAGGCATAGTTATTTTTGCTGAATGTGTATGTAGATGTCAGAGGGGGAGTTTAGGTTGTGTCCTAATCCAATAGAGAATGGAAATAAACTGTTCCCAAGTGGCTCGTAAACTTCTACCCTTTTAGCTACATCTGATAATAACGTGTCCTCCTCCTTTTGTTCACAGAAAGTGAACTTCTGCAGGGGGGTCTGCTTCAATTTAAAACATTGCAAACACCCGTTTTTAAAAATCAGTATTTTTGCTCATTTTCAAAGCAAAAAACTTGTTTTGCTCCAATGTTTTGCCTTTGGGGAAGAACTGAGTGCAGTGATTTCGGTCCAAAATACTGCAAATAGAGAAGGGAAAGCTCTGCGGGTGCCGGCGGGGCTGGGGGGGACTGGGAGGCGCAGCCTGTGCTCCCCTGTGGATGGAACTGTGGGAGGAATTACTCAGGCAAACATCTTGCTGGTGTCTGCAGTGCCAGGAACAGGATTATCCTGGGAATGGGGAAAGGAAAGCCAGTGCCATTAAGTCAGTCGGGGTAAAACAGATCGCGTCTCATCTGCTGGGTGTAATCCCCACATGCGGTTGCTCCCTCCCGAAGAGCAACGTTTCTCCTGGAAGTGGGTGAAGCACAAAAAGCTTTCCCCTGCGCGGCCTTTGTGTCCCTGGTCCCGCTCAGCATCAGCTCAGCATCCTCCCTCAGCACCAACCGGAGAGGAAAACACAGCAAAGAGTCTCCCGTGACCCCAGTGGTGTGACAGTGACACTGACACCCCCTGGGACAAGGAACCGGGGGGAGATGGCGGCGTGTGACAGCTGCCCTGGGGTGGCATCTCCTGTTCTGTTCACCTCTCTGGCACGGACACAGCACCCAGCCTGGAGCCAGCACCGACAGTAACTGGGGAGACGGGAGAAAACATTTGGAAAGAGCCTCCCCACGCACCTCTTCTGGGTCTATCTGCTGATAATGAAAAATCACTGCTCTGTGAGCGGAAAGTGTCATCCACCATTTGCCGTAATTTCGGTGTCACCTGTGTGCGTTTGACCACCCAGAGCAGAATTGTTTGGTAGCTCCCCCTGCAGAAAAGCCCCTAGAGAGTGGGAAACTGAGGCACGGAATTGCAGTGATTTGCCCAGTGGGAATAAAAACTACAGCCGTCAGTTTGTACCTCAGTCCTTTTGCTTCATCTTTTGTAAGGTCTCTCTTGAGTCAATCGAACATGGGTGAGGACAGGAACGTCAGGAGCAACCACCTGTAGATGCTGCCATCCCGTGAAGAGCAGAATGCACCAGGAGGAACCCTGGCCCAAGGCCTCCCAGAGCATCTCTTGTGGAGCACAGCCCTGCTCCAGTCCTCACTGGTTTGGTCTAGTGGTATTCATGGCACAGTGGAGTCTGATGAACCGTGTCAGAATATAATAAAAGCATTACTAAGAACTAAGTTAAAATAAGCAGAAGTTCATAGAATCACAGAACCTCTCGGGTTGGAAGGGACCCATAAGGATCATCAAGTCCAACACCCCGCTCCTTGCAGGACTGCCTCAAACTAAACCTGACCAAAGCTAAAACGGTGCTGTGACCACTTCCCTGGGGAGCAGGAACCAAGCAACCACTCAGTGAAACTTTTCCTCATGTCCAACCTGAGCTTCCCCTGAGGCAGCCTCGTTCCATTCCCTCATGTCCCATCACTGGTCACCAGAGAGAGGAGATGGGTGCCTCCCCTCCACTGCCCCCCATGAGGAAGGTGCAGGTGCCATGAGGGCACCCCCTGGCCTTCTCTTCTCCAGGCTGAACGAGCCCAGTGACCTCAGCCACTGCTCCTGGGCCATGCCCTTGAGACCCCTCACCATCCCGGTCACCCTCCTCTGGACAAACTCCAATATCTGATGTCCTCCTCCCATGGAGGTGCCCAGAGCTGCACTGGGAGCTGGGAGCTGGAGCTGGGGCCACTCCAGTACGGTGCAGAGTGGGACAGTCACCTCTTGGTGCTTGGTGTCCCCAGGGCACGGCTGGCTCAACCTCCACCAGCACAGACCCCAGAGCTCTCTCCGTGGGGCTGCTCTCCAGCCTCTCACCCCCCAGTTTGTACGTATAAATTAAGATGCTTTACAACAGAGGTTGTGGAAACGGAAGCTGAGGCACAGGAGGGAGAAATGCTCTGCTCTTACATCAACCAGAGGGCTGCAGGGAAGCCACAGATGCTTCCTCTTTTTTTGCCTGAAGTTGCCATTTCCCAGGAATTCCTCATTCTAATTCATGATTTTTTTTTTTTTTTTTTTTATGGCAAGCATAACCAGGAACTGGGAACCAATGGGAGAAGGTGAATCCTGAGTTGTTTTTCAGGTGCCTGAGTTTCACTCCGCTCCTGATTCAAATCTATCTGAACCTCCCCTGCAGCCTATAAAGATTTCTATGGGAAGACCTTTTCCTACGCCGTGCTGTGCCACTGAGGGTACATTTGTAGATGGGAAAGAAGGTGGCAGCAGCAGCAAATACCTGTTAGTTACTTCCCAATTTCATAGAATCATAGAATCATCAAATCGTTTGGGTTGGAAGGGATCTTAAAGATCATCAAGTTCCAACCCCCCTGCCCTGGGCAGGGACACCTCCCACCACACCAGGTTGCTCCAAGCCCCCTCCAACCTGCCCTTGAACCCCTCCAGGGATGGGGCAGCCACAGCTTCTCTGGGCAACCTGGGCCAGGCTCTCACCACCCTCACGCCAAAGAATTTCTTTCCAGTCTGCTTGAGCTGTCATTGAAAGTGAAGGAGGCTCATTGCCTATGGGGAGGAAAGCCAATAACTGGGAAGTTTGGGATCCTAGATCAATTCAAACATGACAACAAGCCCTATTTCTGGCTTCCCTTGATTATTACTTCTTTTTCACCACCCTCACACCAAAGAATTTCTTTCCAGTCTGCTTGAGCTGTCATTGAAAGTGAAGGAGGCTCATTGCCTATGGGGAGGAAAGCCAATAACTGGGAAGTTTGGGATCCTAGATCAATTCAAACATGACAACAAGCCCTATTTCTGGCTTCCCTTGATTATTACTTCTTTTTTTTAAATCTCTATCACTGGTCTTGATACTACCTAGAGAGGGTATTTTGCACACAGGAGACCTGTCTGCTCTGGGACAGAGCAGATCTAATCCTTTCCAGCAGAGTCTTTGACTTCAACTTTTTTTTTTTTTGTGCATTAAAAAACATCGGAGTACAAAACTCAAGGTGATAAAAAACTGGGAGGTAGTTACACTAGAAACACAGGGCTTGCTCCTGCACCCCCCCGAAGCGAGGGCAGCCCCCGGCTGGAGCTGGCCACAGGGTGAGCAGCACCTCGCCTCTCCCCGGCCACCCCACACGCACCCAGTGCCATTCTCAGCCGCTTTTTGGTCCTTGTGCTTCCAGCCCGGGCTCCTTCATCTCCCACCCTCGGTGGGTAAGTGGGGCAGACATTGCGTGAGCGTCTAAAAGGCACACTCCTGCGTGGCCATAAAATACTACCAGGGGGGCAGGTAAGATGCCCCATGTTTTGACCATAGGACTTGGGGAACACTCCGCATTTGACTCCTGCATTTGCTCCAGAGAATGAGTCTGAGCCATCCTTTCACTCCCCGGTGATCCCGGGGGGTCGTGTCAACCTTCTCCGGTTGTTCTTTGAGGATGTGGTGGGAGTGCTGAGGAGGAGGAGAGGCTTCTCCATCTTCGCTGGGGCAGCCCATGCCCGTCCCCGTCGGAGAAGGCTTTGGGGAGCCGGTTTGGTCCCGGGGGAGCCGGTTTGGGCTGCTGGGGAGAGGAGGACACGTTGCCATCAGTCCGACTGCTCTCCGAGGGGGATTAGGTCAGTATCTGTGACTTTAGGGAAAAAGCAGCTCCTGGCTTTCAACTCCCCCTCGTCCCATCTAACCCCAGAGAGAAAAAACAGTGGAAAAGGGTGTTTCAGCCAGTCCGAGTTGGGGGGGACGCTGGCACCCCACAGCCCAGCCTGGCCCGGGGTGACGGGCGCCATCGGGGGCTCCTCAGCGCGGCGGGGACAAGCCCGGGACGGGCGGGAGGAGCCGGGGGGGAGGCCCCGGGGACCCGGCACATCCTGGGGGTGAGGGGAAGGAGGAGGGAGCGGGGGGGTGTCCGCGGCGTTGTCATGGCGATCCCCCTCTCCCCCCTTTTATCCCCGCCATCCCGCTCCCCGAAATCCTGCGGCGGGATTAAACCACCGCCACTGCGGCGTGGAGGCACCCGCGCGTTGCCATGGCGACGGCGCTCATTAAGTGCATTGCATTTTCACCCTGCCCAATTACCGCCCGCCCCCCCACGGAC